>NC_135371.1:97512115-97820769 GCF_049243985.1 Paroedura picta
TCCATCCCCCAATGCCCTTGTTCGGGTAGGGGAGACTGGTATTTTCTGCCGTGTTGGGTATTTTTACAGTCTTTTAACGGGGGTTTTAATGGGGGATTTTAAGACTATTGTTACCTGCCACGAGCCTGTAGGGAATGGCAGGAAATAAATCTAATAATAATAATAATAATAATAATAATAATAATAATAATAATAATAATAATAATAATAATAATAATAATAATAATAATAAATGTTATCCCAACATAAGCAGCCCAGTTCTTCAGATGCTATGGACAGATCCTTACTATGCAGACAATTTATGTAGAAGCAGTAGATATGTTTTCAATGAGCCTTCACTTTAAGGTTTGCCAGTGCCTTTGTCAGGAGGTTCCTAGAGATTTTTTTGGGGGGGGTTAGCCACTTTTGGGGCAGATAGACAGTATGTGTTCCACTGAAGAACGCCCCAACCCATGACCTACTCATGTGAAAACAAACAAAAATATGCTTTAACTGTCAATACAAAACTGAAAATGCAAGAGAGAGAAGAAAAGCTGCAAAGGGACTCCCCCTCCAAAAAGGGAGTTTTTACTAGCAATGCAGAAACCAAACTGTGGGCAAACAGCTGTGGGGCATTCTCCCTTCAAGTCAAAAATGGAACAAATTGTCTTTTAAAAAATCCTCCTATTGAGTGCCAATATAATACACAGGATAATGCATGTCTCTTCTCCTAAGCACTTTCCCGGATGTAAATGATATACTGGTATACAGCCTCTGGACAAGGAGGCTCCATTAAGTTTTGCTTCGAGTCCTAGCAGCCTGTCAATA
This sequence comes from Paroedura picta, assembly GCF_049243985.1. NCBI lineage: Eukaryota > Metazoa > Chordata > Lepidosauria > Squamata > Gekkonidae > Paroedura > Paroedura picta. The sequence goes on from NC_135371.1 coordinate 97,512,923, forward strand.
GGTTTGCTGCTATGGTACTCTTTCCAAATTACCAAAATCAAAATATACTTTAAAACAGATCTATTTTACTGGGCTCCCCTCTGAGGTGGGGTGCCAGTCTGAACAAAAAGAAAATATATCTTCTGTTGTCACTGGGTAAGGAAGAGAGATCCTGTGCCGGGGAGCTCCTTGGTTATGCAGATTAGTGACTTTGATGAAAGAGAGAACAAAGCATGAGTCACTGAGTTTCTAATAGAGTCTAGCAAGTGCAGTTGGCAGGAGAAAACTACAGTGGGCAGGGCTATGCCAAAGCAGCCTGTTCTTAATTGTTCCATGCAGAAATCATTGTAGCGTAGTTTTTCAACAGACTATATTCAGTGCAGAACAACAAATGTAGTATAATAAAGTGGTCTAAACTGGTGTTTTTAAAAACTTTTATTTGGCTCAGTACAGAATACCTCCTGATTGGCATGCTTTTAAAATAGAAATAAAGTGCTATCTGAAAATATTTCCTAATTGATGATAAACATAAGAATTACCAAAAACTCCTAGAATAAAAACCATTAGTTTTAACATAAACTTTTTTACTTGAGCCAATATACAACACAAACAACCCCCCCCCCCCACACACACACACATGAATGACAGAATGCAATGGGACAGCATCACAGAGCTAGAACTAAAAAAAAAGTAAATCTCTAAATAATTTAAGCATTTGATTGATTCTGTATTTATAACTAGATTGGCTATCATCCAATATAGCTGCATGGTTAAGGCTATTTAGTTTAATGGTTTTATCCATCACTTGCTATGGCTAGATTGAGGCCACTGAGTATAAATCATATATATTAGCAACAGATATTTTCAAAATCACAGCATAGAATAACTTGCTGTATGATAGATAATTGCATATCCAGGGGATAGTGGGAAGTGCAGGCAAGAAATGAATGACCAGTCACTGGATAACTTGGAGAAACAAAGGCTGAAGCTTTCATGTATAAGCCATTGGAGCCTAAACACAGCATGGAGACAGATCCTGAATTGGGTGACTGGCCTGTTGCTTGCTAACCCCCACACCCAAGACTGCCTGTTGGAGGTGAACCAAGAAGTGGCAAACTCAGGAAGCCACGTGGGCATTGTCTGCTGCATGGTTCCCTTGCTGCTTTGTGCTGAGAATCCTGGCAACACCCCTTGAAACAGGCATGCCATTGTTTTGGCTCCACCCCAAGATCCCCTACAAAGTGGTCCCCAACCTTTTTATCACTGGGGACCAGTCAACGCTTGACAATCTTACTGAGGCCTGGGTGGGGGGGTAGACTTTTGCCGAGGGATGTCGCCACCGCCTGAGCCCCTGTTCCACTTGCTTTCCTGCCGGTGTCCTTGATTTCCCTCTGTCCGCTGGGGGGCGCTGCCATCAGCAGCTGCACAGTGCCACACTGAGGGGGAGCCCCAGCCATGGCGGCTGCTTGAGAGCACCAAAGGTGAGTCAGCAGCAGAGTGGCAGGGCAGCCCACAAGGCAGCAGCCGGGGAGGAGGGCGAGGAGGAGCCGCAGCGGACTGGTACGGATCTCTGGACTGGGGGTTGGGGACCACTGCCCTGCAGGAGTCCCCAGAACATGGGATGTGGACACACAGGCAGCACCTCTTTAGCCAAAAGGATCTATCCCAATGCCAAACCACCCCAAGAGTTGAGGGGTAATTGCCCCGCACTTGCATCAAAGCTCCTATTCCTGTAGCTATTCCAAAGCAACCCATCCCAAATGCCATGCAACCAAATGTATGTTCCCCATTCAGATGTGTATAACACCTGCCCTAGAGAGGGATGGTTACCTAAAGTGATGTCCAGGTGGCTAATGATATGCTCACCCAAAGATTCTGCTAGTCACACTATGGCTTTGCATGTTTCCCACCTAGCCAAGTCCACCTTGATTGGAGATAAGCGCACCTGAGCATGAGCGAGGGAGCCTTTGCTGCCGCGGGTCCGGAGCACCACGAAGGACGCTGCTTAGGAGGCTGGGACTACATGTCCCAGCATCCCTAGAGGCTGGCGCCGGTGGGACGGCAGTGAAGGGAGGGGTGGAGGCCAGGCTCCTTTATAAGGAGTCACGTGCGCGGGCCCTGCCTCTTCTCCCGCTCCGTGCCTGAGGGAAAGGACGGAGCGCCGGGTAAGTGTGACGACTGCTCAATTGCGGCCTGCCGCAATTGCCGTCATTGGGCCCCTGAAGCACTCGGGAACGGCTGTGGAGAATTCTGTTCTCCAGGCTTGTTCGAGGTTTCGACGGGTGGAGAAGTGGAAAAAAAAACAGTTTTCTTAGGTGGCGCGGATGGCGCCGAAGAAGCGGCCAGCCAAAGCGAGGGGGGTTCACAGTGAGGCTCATCCGTGCTACAAGGGGCCCAGGACGGGAACGTCCTAGATATTACAGCGGGCCCGGGTGCGGGGCAGATGTTTTTACAGCCGGCGGGAGTCAGTTTGGAGGCGGGCCCTTCCATCGCCGGTAGCCCTTATGGAACGCGGGCCACTAGACGAAGGGCGGCCCAGGCGAGTAGGCTGGCAGCATTAGGTCAGCAGTCTCCTTTGGGGCAGGCTGCTCAGAGGCAAGATACTGTGACAGGAGGGGGAGGTGCAGTACCTCATGGGACACAGGCCCCTAATCAACACCCGGCTCAAGCTCAAGGAGCACATTATGCCACACTCGGCATGGGATCACGGGCCCAAGGGGTGTGGCCTATTACTGCTGTAGGGGCAGGGGGAACTCAGTATTGGGGAGCTGGCAGTGATACTGGCAATGGGCGGGGTGCTTCCTGGCCTTGCCAACAGATGAGTTCCCAGATGGCATGGCCAATGGCACAGCCTGCTGGGGGAATGCAAGCATATGGGCTGCCAGTGGGGCTGGTGGCACAACACACGACAGTGTCAAGTGCGCCTTCGGGGGTTCCTACTTATTGGCCTGCTATGATCTCACAGCCAGTGACAGGACAAGGTATTGGTCAGGCAGTGGGACAAAATATGCCTGGGGATCAGCACTGGACGCGTCAAAATGGATCCTTGGCTGTACCTTCAGCGGCGAGTGGGCCAATAGTGCAAGGACCAATTAGTGGACATTATGTTGGGGATAGACAGCAGATGGTGGGGAGGCAGCAATGGGCAGCCTCTGCTATGTCGTTGGCACCTAATTCATCGGCAACTGTAGGGTCAGTGGCTCCACCTGGATTGGATGGAGCACAAGGGGGTCAATATACCAATGCATAATTTTGGCAGATACCTAGCACACAGGGGCAATGGCAGCATACAGGACAACCTTCTGTGGGTTCTCAGCAGCCTGGAACATACAATTCATGGCAACAGGCTGGAGATGGGATGGCTCAAGGGTCTGGTACATATAGGCAATTCTGGCCCATATCAATGGGCAATCAGAATGTAGGTGCTGGGACTCCAGTGATGGGAGTTGGGGGGAGAATGCAACAAGGTGTGTCGGAGACACCTGGGGGTGTAGCAGCCATGCCTCTTGTGTCACAAGAGGCAGGGAATGTGCAGCAAGAAGCTCAGAAGAAAAAGCGGACAAGGCCATGGACATGAGCGGACAAGGCACAAAGCGGACAAGGCACAAAGAGGGCTCGGGCAAGACAGGAGTCTACCTCGTCTGGTGAGTCTTCTTCTGAGGAAGAGACAGCAGAGAAGAAGCAGGATGGCAACTACTGGTTGCATGGGGCATTAGTCCCTGGCATTCCAGCTTAGTGGGCTTCTCGCCGGGAATCCACAAAGGAATATTATAAGGAAAAAGGAGAGGGTGCCCCAATGGCTCCACCCACTGGTAATGCCAGGGGAGAGAATCCACCAGGGACACACCTTTCCACAAAAATTAGGGAGAGTATTGGACGGTTGCTATGTGGATGTGTTCCGCTTAGTACGTCCTGATGAAGAAGCTCCATTTACGGAGTCCAGACGGGAGAAAAAAGGGAAGGAGTCAGAAAAAGTTGATAGATCTTTTCATAACTGGATGCTTGGTTATGGACAGTATATGGGTATGGTTATAGGTGCATATCCGGAAAGAGGATGGCATCTGGTCCAACATCTCAATAATGTTTTAGAGGCAAGGACCCTGTCTGGAGATGGCAGTGATCTCCTATGACAAGTTAATGAGGGAAAGGGCTTCTAACAGTGAGCAGGCGAGGTGGGATGTCAAGGACCATGACGCGTGGATAGTCAAGGTGGGTCCTTTCGTTAAAAGATATGACCAAGAACGAAGGAAATTTGGTGGACGCAGAGAAGTGAGAGGGGCCTGCTGGGATTACAATAGAGGTACGTGCCAGCGGCGTCGATGCCGCTATGAGCACTGCTGTGAGGCATGTGGGGGCAGTCACTCAAAGCAAGACTGCGAAAAACCAACGGGTAGTCAGCAGCCCTTTCGGGGGGGTCGGCCCTCAGCCAAAAAAGGCGGAGGGTCGGGAAACAATAACGGGCAGAAGAGCAACTGAAATGCCTCTGGAATTGAGGACCTTAGCATGCACGCCTGTTTCTGTGGCAGTGCTGCTTCTTTTGTTAAGTCGCTATCCTAATAAGAGAGCGGCAGTCTATCTTGCGGCGGGATTTTCTGAAGGTTTCAGAATCCCTTTTACGGGAATGAGGGTCGCAACGATGAGCGGCAATTTAAAATCAGCAAGCCAACTTCCTGAGATCCTGGCGGCCAAGATTGGTAAGGAATGTGTGGCTGGGCGAATGGCGGGTCCGTATAACAGTCCTCCTATTTCTAATCTAAGGGTATCACCATTGGGAGTGGTGCCAAAAAAGACCCCTGGACAGTATCGAATGATACATCACTTGTCGTACCCAAAAGTTTCGTCGGTCAATGATGCCATAGCACCAGAATTGTGCTCGGTCAAATATGCATCATTGGACCATGCGGTGGCTATCATTCGAGTGTGTGGGCAGGGGTCTCTTATGGCAAAGTGTGATATTCAGTCCGCTTTCGTTTATTGCCCGTTCACCCAGAGGATTTTTGCTTGTTGGGTTGTTATTTTGATGGGTGCTGGTATGTTGATAAGGCGATGCCCATGGGATGTTCAATCTCATGTGCAGCTTTTGAGGCGTTCAGCACGTTTCTAGAATGGGAAATAAAAGAGAGAACGCAGTGCCCACATATCACTCATTTTTTGGATGATTTTTTGATTGTGGGTTCCGCGAATTCAGCGGACTGTGGTGAACGGTTGACGGCGTTTAAGCAACTGGTGGATGAATTGGGTGTTCCTTTAGCCCATGAAAAAACGGACGGGCCGGTATCTGCTTTGACTTACTTGGGGATTCAACTTGACTCCATAGCAGGAGTGTCTCGACTGCCACAAGACAAATTATGTGCATTGACAAATCTGATTGGCGATATGTTGGGGAAAAGGAAATGTACCTTGAGGGAGATGCAGGTATTGCTGGGACATCTAAACTTTGCTTGCAAAGCAGTGTCTCCAGGACGGGCCTTTTGTGCAAGATTGGCATGTTCTACAGCGGGCATTTCTTCTCCCCACCATCACATTTGTTTAACACAGTCCATAAAGGAAGACCTAAAGGTTTGGCTGGAATTCTTGGGGTGTTTTAACGGGATTGCTATTTGGCAGTCCCCTTTGACTCCGGAGAATTCTTTACAAGTTCATTCTGACGCAGCCAGAAGTCTGGGGTTTGGGGTAATTTACCAGAATAGGTGGTGTTTGGGGCATTGGCCGGAAAATTGGAAAGGAACAGACATTCTGAACGACCTCACTTTTCTCGAACTCTTCCCGGTGGTGGTGGCTGTTGTTCTGTGGAAGGATATATTTAAAGACCACAGAGTTTTATTTTGGTGTGACAACCTAGCAGTTGTCCGCATTATCAACAGACAGTCTAGCCGATCGGAGAGGGTGATGAGATTGGTGAGGCACTTGGTATGCACGTGTTTGGGTTCCAATATTACTTTTCATGCCAAACATATTCCCGGGGTGGCTAACAATGTGGCGGATGCATTATCTCGATTCCAGGAACATCGGTTTCGAGTTTTGTCTCCGTCAGCGAACTTAACGCCAGATCCTTTCCTGGAGGAGATGTGGATCCTTGGCACTGAGCCATCCAACAAGCCGTGATGGGGTCATTGGCACCTTCCACGCTGCGCGCATACTCGAGTGCAGTCACGGGTTATGTTTGCTTTGCAACTGCACATGGTTGTAGAAAGCCGTTTCCACCTTTTGAGGATATGATTTTGCAATATTTGGCTCACCTGCATGGAAAAGGGGCCGTGCCTAAGACATTGTCGGTGCATTTGGCCGGTCTATCATTCTTCTGCAAAATCCAGCATTGGTGGGATCCGGCAACATCCTTTTTAGCACGTAGAGCATTAATAGGTTGGAAAAGGTTGGGTCCCATAAGGCGGGATGTTAGAAGGCCGATTTCACTACAAATGCTCCAAAATTTAATCCAGGAATTACCAGTGATTTGTAACTCGGGGTATGAAGCCATTCTGTTTGCAGCTGTTTTTTCAGTCATGTTTTTTGGAGCATTTAGGTGTAGTGAAATCGTGTCTTCCACAAAATGTGGCATTGGAACGAATGCGATAGGCATACGGGATGACACTGAACTGCACATCCACCTTAGGAGGAGCAAAATGGATCAATTGGGAAGAGGGAATCACATAGTTCTCACAGAGACGAGTGGGGGTGTTCCTTGCCCAGTTAAAAATGTGCTGGCATACTTCAGGATTCGCCCAAAGATTGATGGACCATGTTTCATACATAACAATGGTCAATGCCTTTCTAGATTCCAAGTTATTGCTGTCATGCGGTTGGCCCTGGCGCGGATGGGTTTCCCCGCTTGCCAGTATGGGACTCACTCTTTCCGAATTGGAGCAGCTACACATGCTGAGGCTGGTGGGGCAAGTTTGGATAGAATACCATCAGTGGGTCGGTGGCGATCGGGTGCATGCCGGACCTATATAAGACCAGATCTTTAATTCTTTTTCTTTTTCAGAACTGGCTCTGGCAGTCCCTAACATATGGATTGTGGGACACAGCATTGTGTTTGGGGCAGCACGATATGCCGCTGACTCCGGTTGGGGAGGATGTCTTGGATTGTCTGGACGAGCCCGATTCCTGTGGAAAGGGAGAAGAGGAATGCATTGGCCATCGCTGTTGGGAATGTTAGCCGGAATGTTGCGCAGGCACGATTATCCAGATGGTTTAATCATCCAATTGGGAGAGAATGACATACCTGTGCAGTCCGGTCAAAGTTTATCCATCGCGATGAGGCATGATTTGGAGATTTTGAGATCATGGCTTCCTACGGTTACCATCCTTTGGTCATCGCTATTAGAGCGGCGAAATTGGAGAGGGGCAGTATCCCCTAATCGTGTTGATCTGGCTAGGAGATGGGCTGACAAGCTGGTGGCAAAGTTCATTGAAGAAAATGGCGGTGTGGTCACACAGCACCCAGATATCAGTTATAGGCAATGGGCGCTATATAGAGATGATGGGGTCCATCTGACGGAATGGGGGATGGACACTTGGCTGTATGACTTGAGGCATGCGATTGTTCAATGGCTACAGTGGTGAGAGGTGGCGGGAGCACAGGGTAATTCCCTGAGCTCAGTGGTGGTTTGTGGCCTGGAAGCGAAATTGGTGGGAACATCTGGGAAATTGGTGAATCCCAGATGTTTACTGAGTTCTGGGAATATAATCAGGGCAGGTGTCAATATCTCCATTGTAAATATGATCACACCTGTGATGTATGCTTTGGTCTCCACCCCAGACCATCTTGCTCTCATGGAGGGCGCTACCAGCAGCCCCTTCAGGGAGCCTGCCTCTCCATAGCACTAACAACCAAAAACACAGGGGTTCAGGGGCTGCTGGGTCTTCAAGCCTCTTCTTTATCTGAACAGCCCTAAAAAAATGTCAGTCTTTGGGTATGTGCCTATCAGTAAACCCTGCTTGCTTCAGGCACTCCTGCTAATGAGGGTGCTGCCAGATACCTCCATGAAGGGTTTAGCAAAGGTATATGAGGCATGTATCTCAGACTGAGACACAGACATCTGGCTGCATGATATACATGACAGTCTGTTGTGTTGACTGCAGGCATAGGTGTGTTGGCAGGAGTGAAGCGTGGGGTTACCCTGCTCAGTGGTAGGTTATAGCATTGGGGTAGATCCTTTGTGTGGGGAAGACATGCATGCATGCTTGCTTCACTCATTTCGGAGCCATCTTTATGGGGTTGGTGGATGGAGTTAGTCTACATGCCCAGCTCATGGGCTGCTGACTGGCTTCCAGTACCAGGTAGCAAGAGGACCATGTAAATGACAGTGCCCACATGGATTTAGGGTTTTGTCACCTGGTTATATCCCCCCCACCCCCAGTGAGCTGTGGTGATCGGGCCACAGGTGGGTCACTCTATCCCCTTGCTGTGCCAAGGCTCCTTTAACTGTAACCAATGAAGCTGTGGTGATATATTTTACCCAAACACTGGTCTCTGGTCTCTGAGTTTTTTCTTCCAATGCATCACCCTCCTGTCCTCTCTAGACCTGCAGTCACTTCAAATGAATGATGTACTTCTGTTTTCTGAAAATAACATGGCATCTTGCAATAACTTAACCTTATCAGCAGCACTATATGCCAATGACTGTTGCTACCGAATCATCTTTTTCTTCATTATTGGTTCTCTGCCCCTTTTAAATGCCAACAGTTTTGGATCTATAAAAATATTACTGTAAGTCACCATGGTCTTTTTGCTAACACAATCTTATGTAATTGGTGTGATCAGGCAAAAGATAGATTCTCTCTGACCATTTCTGCACTGGCAAATTTGCTCCTGTACGGGAGCACAAACCCAGGGTAGATAAGCAGCTGGAGCAGAGAGCTGTGATTTCTAAGACTCAGCATCGGTTTTGCAAGAACAAGTCATGTAAGACGAACCTCATCTTTTTTTTGGGAAAGTGACTACCTTGCTGGATCAGGGGAAAACTGTGGACATAGTTTATCTGGATTTCAGTAAAGCTTTTGATAAGGTTCCACATGAAAATCTTGTTGACAAGTTGCTAAATGCGGTATGGATCCTAATTTTGTCAGGTGGATTGACTGATCATACCTAAAGGTAATTTCAGCATCCTCTTGGAGAAGAGTAACAAGTGGAGTGCCTCAGGGATCTGTCCTGGGGCCTGTGTTGTTCTATATATTTATAAATAATTTGGATGAGGGACTAGAAGGGGTATTTAATCAAATTTGTAGATGATATTAAACTGGGAGGGGTAGCAAGCACAACAGAAGACAGAATCAGAATACCAGATGATCATGATAGGCTCAAGAAGTAAGCTAAACTGAATAAAATGAAATTCAATAGGGGCAAAGGTTCTGCATTTAGGTAGGAAAAACCATACACACCAATATATGGGGGAGACTTGTCTTGGCAGTAGCATGTGTGAAAATGATCTAGGAGTCTTAGTAGACCATACATTGAACATGAGTCAGCAGTGTAATTCAGTGGCTAAAAAGGAAAATGGGATTTGGGGCTGAATCAAACAGGAGGTGATGGTACCACTTTACTCTGCTCTGGTTCGGCCTCCCTTGAAGTACTGTTTTCAGTTTTGGGCACACCAGTTGAAGAGGGATGTAGACAAACGAGTGTGTCCAGAAGAAAGCAAGAAAGATGGTGAGGGGTTTGGAGACCAAGACGTATGAGGAAAGGTTGGGGGAGCTTGGTCTGTTTAGCCTGGAAAGGAGATGACTGAGAGGAAATCTGATAATCATATTCAAGTATTTAAAAGGCTGCCATGTAGAGGATGGAGCAAAGTTGCTCTCTCTTGCCCCGCAAGGATGTACCAGAACCAATGGGATGAAATTTATTCAAAAGAAATTCCATCTAATAATCCGAAAGAAGTTCTTGACAGTTAGAGCAGTTTCTCAGTGGAACAGGCTTCCTCAGGAGGTGGTGGGTTCTCCATCTTTGGACATTTTTAAACAGAGGCTCGATAGATATCTGACGGAGAGGCTGATTCTGTGAAGGGGGCGGCAGGTTACAGTGGATGAGCGATAGGGTTGTGAGTGTCCTACATAGTGCAGGGGGTTAGACTAGATGACTCAAGAGGTCCCTTCCAACTGTACTATTCTATGATTTTATGATTCTACTAGCAAGAAAAGCCATTGCAACCAGGAATGCAATGGGCGCTAGGACCCAGGGGACATCGGCAGGCACAGATCTCTCTCTCTGCAGCAGGAGCCATAGGAGGTAATCAGGGCTCTGTCTAGCAGGGAATCAAGGCTCGTTTGTGGTTTGGGGCTCGTTTGCAGTTTGTCTCTGTCTCTCTCTCTCCCTTGCAGCAGGAGCCATAGCAGGTAATCAGGGCTCATTTGCAGTTTGGCAGGGCTCTGTTTGTGTGTGTGTCTCTCTCTCTCAGGCGTCTGAGATCGAAGTGGCTAGCGTCCTGGGAAGGAGGGTGGGAGCCATAGGGGCAGGGCCAATCAGGGTTGTGGGTTGCACCCTGATTGGCCCTATTCCAACTCAGACACCCTGGACACATTCCACCCCCAGACTGTTTCACAAATATTAAGAGGAAGAATGGATAAGGATTATTCCATGATTCTAATGTGTACCAAGCCAAATGTTCCTCTGTGCAGAAGCAGGAAGAGGTGGGGTAATCTGCCCTGGCTCAAACTCCAGTCTGCAGCCCAGCACACAGCTTCCAATACAGAAATAGTCTTCCTTTAAGAAAATTTAGTCTTATTACAGACCATCGTAACATATAATGTTTAACAGTTTCCTTATGACTATTTATTATATATCCAATTGGTTCTATGGATGGGTTTTGCAGAATCTTTATGTAAAATTTACAGATATTTCTATGTTTTGTTTCAGTAGAAATTTACTTCTTTGTAAAAGAATATTTCATAATAACTCTTTTGGGTTCATGTACATTCATGCATAGATATCGAAATGGTTAAGCTCATTATTATTGCTTTTGTCAGACATAGGAATTTCCAGAACAACTCAAAGCCTTTTAAAAAAGAAACACAAAAAAGTGACCATCAATACTCAGGGCCATTCCGCACGACCGCCAATGTAGCTAAATCTGAGCACTATTTAAAAGCGCTGCAAGCAATAGCGGCAGGTCTCGGTAATGCACACAGCCATTTCTATAAAAAAAAAGGGTCTCTCACTAGCGCTGTTCTCTTAATGCACAAGTTTCCAGTCTCGCCAAAATCGCAACAAAGGAGGCAATATTTTTCAGTGCTTCCTTCTGCCCCTGTTGTCAATCAAACAGAACAGCCAATTAACTGTTGTGCTCGTGCTTCCCTTTAAAAACTGTTTTTTAAAAACCCCAAAACACCTGCAGCAATGCATATTTGTTCATTTGATGTATCAGAAAGACCTTTTTTGCTGGCGCTTAATCGTTTACATTCTCTTAAAGTTAACCCCCCCCGGGTGCAATTTCTGGCCAAAATTATGGGCAGTGTCGAACAAAGGGCTGTATTGTGCTCGGAAACTTTACTGACAATTGCTTGTGGAGGGATTTCAGCCGAACAAACATCGCTTATTCGTTGCTTTTGCCGGTTTAAGGAGGAAAAAATGGTGATTGTGATGCCGGAAGCTTGATGCGAGAGCTTAGGGAGGGACATGCTTGTTACCGCTATATTGAGAATGCACATATCTTTTTCGGATGTGTTGCAAGTTGTTCTAAAGAGTCTAGTGTTTTTTTTTTGGGGGGGGATCCACTAAAAATTCCCCGAAAAGCGCTACAAGAAAGCGATTTTTGCGGGAGTGTTGCAGGAGTGTTGCAGATTGTGTATGACGTCGTGCGCAATGTAAAAAATAGTGTCACACAATGGTAAGACTTCAGCAACATTAGCGCTGTGCGGAATGGCTGTCTGCAAATTTCTGGAGAAGAATCTGGTTTTGAAAAGAGTGCTTGCTAGCTATCACTCAGTCTTTCTCATATATTATTGTACTTCAGTCCCTACCCCATGTATCAGAGGGTTGTCTCTTTTGTTTATCTATCATACAGAAAATGACTACTTCTTCAGACATCTGTCCTATATTCACACATTTTCACATGGCATAGTAAAAACTGAGAATTATGATCCTTAATATAACTCAGCCTGCCAATTAAGATTCTCCTCATAATTCTTGTTCTTTGTGTTATACTTGCAGAAGTGAGGCAGGGGAGCAATCAGAGATAGTGCTTTTTCCATTGTGGCACCTCACTTTTGGATAATTTCTATGAAAGCCTCTCAAGGTGGTGGAATCAAACAGAACAGCCAATTAACTGTTGTGCTCGTGCTCGTACTAACAGATCTGTGAGCTGCGTTTGACATTGTTGACCATGAACTGCTGACACACTGCATCACCAGGAAGGGGATATGGGGTACATCTCTCAGCTGGATATGCTCCTTTCTCCATAACTGGATACAGAGGGTAGTGGTGGGGGATGAGCTGTCGGGCCCTTATCAGCTCTCTTGTGAGGTCCCTCAGGGCTTGGTGCTCTCCCCCATGCTATTTAACATCTTTAGTCGTCCTCTGGAGTTTCGGGCTGGGTTGTATGCTGATGACACCCAGCTCTATCTTCTCATGGATGGCCACCCTGACTCCCCCACTGGATCCATTTGGCAGATGTTTGGAATCCATGGCTGAATGGCTTGAACTGAGTCACCTGAAACTCAACCCCTCCAAGATGCAGTTCCTGTGGCTGGGACGTAGGGGGGCGAAGGAGGAAGTGCATTTATCCTCCCTGTTAGGGATGCAACTTAAGATCGTGCCCCAGTCCAGGAATTTAGGGGTGACTATTGATGCCTCATTAACTCTCGAGGCACAGGTCAAGAGGGTAGTTAGCCAGGCATTTTTCCACCTTCACCAGGATCGGCTACTAGCGCCCTACCTGTCCTCTGAACACCTGGCCACAGTGATCCATGCAACCGTCACCTCCAGAATAGATTTCTGTAACTTACTCTACACTGGCCTGCTTTAACTCCTTTCCTGTTAAACAGCTTCTGTCCATGTGTAAGCATTGTAAAGTACCGGAGACAGGAAGAAACCCACCATTCTCATCAACTATGTCATGTAGCTGGCAAAGATTTCAGTGTTATTACCTGTTTCCAAACGTCCTCCTAGTATTGCCTTTCTTTGAGATTCACACACACACACAAACATAGTGGGGTTTTGCCATGTTTTCTGTTTGTACTGTGTACTTGATATTTTAAAGGAAATGTGCAACTTCTAGGTGCTGCTCCTTCATAAACCATTCTTATCTAAGTTACATTCTAGCCATGTCTTTGCTTTTGTATGCATTCCTAAATGGAAAGTCCTAAAGAAATCACAAAGGACATGAAGAAAATATACTTATGGAATTATGCAAGAATGTAAGCGTCATAGACACCTGTCGATTGCACAAGATCTTTATTCATGGAAATGGGTTTCTGCGCATGGATCAAACTTCAGCATGCAATTTTATGCATACAAAAGTGTACTCTAGAGGGGGAAATGCTCGCATTTAACACCCCATAGTGTAAGCACAAAGATCTGTAGAACTAATTTTCAGGGCATGCAGCTGTTCGTATGGTGATCAAGTGTTGCATGGGCGCAACTAATTTCAGGATTTTCCTTAGAAAAAGCTATTTTAATAACGGTTGTCAATGATTAGGTCTTTGCACATATTCAGAAGCTGCATGTGAAATTTCTTTGATTGGAGCCACTTGGGTTGCATCTTCCAGTCCAACTGGATGCCACTAAGAGCTGAGGGTTTTTTGTGTGTCTAAGATCCAACACCCTGTTTATAAGCAAAAAAAAAGTAAGCTGCTGTAGAAGAAAAAAATACCATACATTTTCAGACATTTTTAAAAAATGTTCTGGTTTGATTTTTTGGAGACAGATTAAGTTGCAGGGCCGATGACAATAAAAGAGAAAATTATGCTAGTTTGTTGTCTGGGGAAGCCTGTATATATTCTTTCTTTCTTTCTTTCTTTCTTTCTTTCTTTCTTTCTTTCTTTCTTTCTTTCTTTCTTTCTTTCTTTCTTTCTTTCTTTCTTTCTTTCTTTCACTGTTGAGATACACAGAACTGGAGACACTGCCTGAAGTTATGGCACATGACTTCGGTATGCAATTCTGGAACACATGCTTTTCATTTTCAGCTCTTGTGGTGGTCTACTGTGTAATGATTTCAAAGAGTTTCAGCTGTCTGGTAGTACAATGAATGGAAATTATTTCCAAGGTGTCTAAGGCAGTTGGTAATAAAAAATTAAATGTAATCCTTCTGTCAAAACCTAATATACACTGGACTGCTCTCGGAGGAATCAAGTGGAGTAGGTAATGGAAGTGATAGCCTAATTAGAAAGCCAAACTCAAATTAAAGCAAAAACAAAAACAAAAAACTGTAAAAAGTGGCAATTCTGTTTTTCAATTCTGTTGTTTAGAAGCCTAAAAGAGTGAATGCTGCATTATATGACCATTCATTAGAACAGAGTCAAATGAGGAAGGAGAAGCCTTTTAAATTGTTGTAAAGATTATTGTTTGGGGGTAAAAATACATGCTGCAGGTGAATACTTATTCAGTTTCGCAGTGCCCACTAGAAATTAGTTTCTGAAGTACTAGTTTACACGTTGAGTAATTATTTGTCATCAATGGATCATGGTTTCATTAGAGTTTCTTTTTTACATTGTTGATCACATTAGACAGTCAGAACAGTGCAGCGTCTAGGGAGTATACACACATATGCCCGTGTAACAGATGGTGGAGGCAATGTGCCTTGAATTACTCTGGGCACAGAGATGTACTGCCCCTTTTTCATGCAGGGTTCAGACCGATATCAGATTCCTTCCAGGACTATCAAAAGAGAAGCTAGGCATGGTGACACAGAGCAAGCCATGCTGAAGGGAGGAGGAGGAGAAGAAGGGGGAGGAGGAGGGAGGCCTTCTCTTCCCAGATTGTAACTGGAACATAGCCAGGTGTAAGACTGTGCAAGTTAAATGCTTCCCGTATATGCTAGGCATATATTTTTCATACAGATATGGATGGGACAAATGTGCTGAGGGTGTAAAATCCAAATCCATAATTGCAATGCAGGCAGTTTATTGTTTAATGAGGTTTAAGGGGAGTGAACTAGGTTTTTTCGGTCCATATGGCTCTTCGAAATTAAACCTCTCTCACAAATTATTTATGGGGCTAGATTGGAAGACAAAGTAAGAGCTACCTGGAAATTATATATTAAAATATCTGAATGGGACTCCAACCCCCCCCCCCCCCACAAAATACTCTAGCACCTGTGACAAGGAGATGACCTTTCTTTTTTGTCTTACAGAATGTGTTTTTTTAAAAAGATGAGCATGCCTAGCAGCAGTGAGCCCAGATATATGTACAGAGCAAGCAGCCTGAAAAATGTCATTCAAATGCTCAACAAATTTCTTGTAAAGTAGGGGATCTTTAGAAAAAATATGTCATTTAAGTGTACTTAGGCAAAATGTACAATAATCTATAATATAATGTGTCACTTGTCTCTATAGGAAAAAGGAACACCCCTACAAATTCATTAATGCTTGCTTCTCAGTAAGTGGTCATCCAAGTATGTATACCAGCAGAGTTTAATCCAGCAACCGAGGATATAAGACCACCCCATGGATTCAGGAGCTCATTTTACAGCCCCATTTCAATTCCAAGCTTCATATGAACCTGGATATATCTTCTAAAATGTAACACTAAACGAAAGCCAGAAATTATTTCTTGGGATCCATAACATGCAATATTTTCCATTTCTTAGACCTGCAAAGAATAATATTTTTACGAAATGGTAACAGACTTTACTTACATCCTCTGTGGCATAGGAGGATGAGAGACTCCTGTCGAGAGCTGAATGGCTATACAATAATTTTGGCCCTTGAAAACATGAGGGGGGGGGGTTGGAGTCCCTCCTCCCTGTGTCACAGCAGGATTGGATCCCTGAGGCATTTTCAAAAGTAAAAAAATTCCCTAGGCTCTAAAATGGTGCCATGTCCTCATGGTGGATTAGGAACGTGGTATTGTGTAGTTTGGACCTAGGCCTACTACAATCAATGCATTTAGAAGAATGCAACTGCTTAGAATTGTGCTGTCAGTCACAAGAGTTCTTCCTTACCAGTACAACAAAACAAAATCAGAGTCCTTTAAGACCAACAAAGATTTATTCAAAGCATGAGCTTATGAGTGCAAGCACTCTTTGAAATCTCACATCTTGAATAAATCTTTGTTGGTCTTAAAGATCCCATTGGACTCTGATTTTGTGTTGTTGTGCTGCTTCAGACGGACATGGCTACCCACTTGAATCTTCCTTACCAGTGTTAAAGATCAGGTGATAACATACTGGAGTTCTTTTGTAAGCATAGCAAAAAGGAGTCACAAAAATGAAGGAAGCTAACTTCTAGTTGCTAAATGGACAGAGAAGGGGTATCATTGTTGATAAGACTGAATTTCATTAAACCAAGGATGCTCAACAGTATGCCTTTTTTAAAAAGCATTTTCTACATTACAGTAAAGAAAACCATCGGACAAAACCAAAGTGCACCATGCAGTGACTAGTCCATGAACCCTGTATGTTAAACTTCCAATTTGGCACCTAATACTGAGCACAAATATTAATGCACTCAAATGTAACCACTTTCCTAACAACCAGACATTACTTATTTTCCATTTCTCTAGTGAGCCCAGTTTTCTCCATTAATCAAATATATTTTGGCATTTATCTTTAACTATTTTGCCCAGCAGTTTTTGTGGTAACAGAGCCTGCGGGGCTTATCCCTTGCTTTCTGCCTTTCTACACTCTAAAAGCCCTAGAGTCTGTTCAATAAATTGTCATAATAACTCTCAGATTGCTGCCTAAAATACTTGGGAATTGGAGCTATTTTTGTGATTAGCTTAACTCAAATACTTCCTTACAGTAATTTACCTTTTATCAGTCATGAAATGCATTATTCTGTGGTTATCCAGCATTTAAAAAATGTCACAGACTCACAAGTAGATTGTTTTAGAGTCTCTAATTGTGCTTCTTAGGTCGATTCTGTACCAGCGGCACCACTCCAGGCTGCTGCCAGTGCATTGCTGCAGAGCTTACTATGCTCCATAGCTTACTATGTCCCCTCAGTGCCGGATCTGCTCCAGTACTGAAATATGTCCCCCCAGGGGATGCAGGCACAGCAGAATGGTTCCACCACATTGGGGGGCAGGGGTTAATTTTGCAGAGTGGGAGTGTGTGGGAACACAATCCAACCTTCCTGCAAAATAATTTTTAAAAAGCCCTGGTCTGCCCTGAGGTACCATGAATAATTTTTTAAAAGCCCTGGTCTGCCCTGAGGTACCATGAAGTGTTGCAAAGCTAACCAGGACATCTTTTGCCCCCTGCTGGGAGCTGCAAGGACAGGTCCCATTGCCCCCCACAGCACCAAAAGGGAATGCAGAAGAATCTGCATTCCCTTAGCCACAGGGCTTCTGGGGCCTGATCTGCACCAGGCCCAGGAGGGGACAGCCTGGTGGTGATGTCATGTGGACATGGGGATTAGCCCCACCCATGCAGAATCACCTGAATTGTCCTCAAAACTTAAATTTGGAGGGAGGTATTTTGCAAACATTTTCAACTGCAGTGAAATGAAACCCCCTCCCTTGAGATTTTTTCTTTTATAAGATTTATACAAAGGAGTAGATATGACCGGAAGAGGGAACGCATCTGTGCTGCTTAATCCTTGGATCATGTAGGAAGACAGGTGGGCATATAAATATTTTAAATGAATAAATCAGCAGCCAGGCTGACATCATGTCCTGGAATGTACATGTGAATACTCATACTATTGTAAGTTCTACAGTATTAACCAACAACACTGTTTGATCCTTATTCTTATAAAAATCTAAAGTCATGGACAGGATGCTACCCCGCCCCCTACTTCCCCCACAGTTTGGTGTGCTTTTTTCAGAGCTTTATTTGGTGCCCTTCCATCAGTTGTACTTATCAGAAGTGCATAAATGTCCTTATATTACTAATGTAGACAGAAACCATAGAATCTCCCCTATGCTGCTTCAGTTCAGATACTTAAAGCACTCTCCTACTACTGAATCACTGATGACTAAATTCATGCTTGTAGAAAAAGAAGTCATTATTTCATATTCTGTTGCATTATTATTTCATTATTTCATATTCTGTTGCAAAATGCTGCTTCCTTGTCTTCAGGAAACAGAGTGCTTTGATGAATAAGGAACTTATCAAATGAGTTATGTGTTTAATTGTGTTTGCTGGAATGACCATTGGGATGTCAATTTTATTGACAATGTTGTCTTTTTATATCATTTACATATTTTTCTTTCCCTTTTTTGTATTTTATGTTGGTCTCAGACAGTAACAACAAAATTTATCAATTGTATTTTACAGTTTTATAGTAATCCATTTTTTAGTATCTAAATGAGAAGAAAAATAGGTTAGATATGCAATAACTTTCCATTAACATGAGACGTGCTTCAAATCCTTGCTGGCACTCCCTATGTACTGCTGGCACTCAAAAGCATGGAGTTAGAAGGAAAAGGAGGATCTGATCCAAGCTATATAGGGCCTTAAAGGGCAAAGCCAACTCCTTAAATTGGGCTCAGAAGTGGATTGACAGCCAGTGTAATTGTTGTAATATTGGAGTCATGTGCTCCTGATCATTGGCCCCAACCGTCAGGCTAACCACAGCATTTTGCATGTGCTGAAGCCTCTGAACACATTTGAAGAGTAACCCCAAGTAGAATGCACCACAACAATCCATCTTAGATGTAACCAGGGCATGGATCATGGTGGGCCAGATTGAACCAAAAATAGACACAGATTACATATCATCCATAGTTGGGAGAAATCATGCCAAACCACAACAGCCTCCTGATTTTCTAAAATGACTATTATGTAAATTAGCACTCCCAAGAGGAGAACCTGACTTTTGAAGGGGAATGTAATCCCATTCTAGATACTGGAGATCTCAAGTCCCTGGTATGCCTTTCTACTAATCTAGTGCACAGGATTAAGTTTCAGCTTGTTCACCCTCATCCATTATTGATTTCAAGTGCCCATTTAAGGACCATCCATTCATAAACATCTGAACTTCCTTTGTACTGGCCTGCTGGAGATCATACTAAGGGCCATTCCGCACGACTTACATGTAGCAGAAGTCTTATCTTTGGTAAACGCTATTAATTCAAAGTTCCGCATGACGTCGTACACAATCTGCAACACTCCTGCAACACACCCGCAAAGATCGCTTCGTTGTAGCGCTTTTTGGGAAATCCAGAAAAGTGGATCCCACCCCCCGCTAGACTCTTGAGAACAACCTACAACACATCCAAAAAAGGCATGTGTGTTCTCAATGTAGCGGTAGAAAGAATGTCCCTCCCTCACTCTCACCTCTGAACTTCTGGTGATGCAATTGCCATTTTTTCCCCTTAGACCGGCAAAAGCAACAAACAAGTGAGGCTTCTCTGGCTAAAGTCCCTCCACAGAAGTGCTTAACAGTAAAACAAAGCTCCCTACTGCAAGTGTATTTAAAGTTCCCAAGCACAATACAGCCCCCTGTTTGACATTGGCCGTAATTTCGGTCACAAATCATGCCCGGGGGGGGGATTGTTTTTTTTTTTACTTGAGGAGCGTGTAAACGATTAAGTGCCACCTTCTACGCCAGCAAAAAGGTCTTTCTGAGACAATGAATGAATAAATATTTGTTGCGACTGGTGTGTTTGCGTTTTTAAAGAACAGTTTTTAAAGAGAAAGGGGCTTTTCGGGAGCATGAACACAACAGTTCATTGGCTGTTCTGGTGGCCTGACGGCCAGGGGTGGGAAGAAGAGTGGAAAAATATCGCTTCCTTTGTTGCGATTCCAGTGAGACCGGAAACATGAGGGGAATGAATACAATGCTGCTGGGATTTCAATATTCCACTAGAATTAAAGGTATGCGGAATGACAAAATTTCACTATTAAACATAGCGTTTCTGCATACTGAAAACATTCAGCAAAATTGGTCCTTTTGCGGAAAGCCCCTTAGTGTACACCAGCTGCTGCTATACTTGCAACAAGTAGGTTGAGGAACCAACAGATGACACAGAGACATTTTTTTTCTGTGTAAAAGCAACCTTTAAAAAAGAAAACTTCAAAACACTAAATAACTAAGTACTAAAATAATGTGGTTGCATTAAATACGTACTGGTGTCCTAAAATAAGCAGCATATAAATATTTCAAAAGCTGTTTAAAAGCAGTAATAAATAAATTAGAACCCAATTAGCATTAAAATCAGGTTAAACAGCATTAGCATAGAATTATTAATTTAGAGAATGAGGAGAAAATCCCAATGAAAGGCCTACATCTTAAAGAGAGAGTGTATTTACTTGGTGCTTAGAATTTAACAGACTTAGTGTCAGTTCAATATCTTTGTAGAGGTGATTCCCAGAGGCAAGAAAAATCTGTCACCTAACCACCCCGTATTGAGTCTGCCATGAAAACGCTAGAGGGTGTCACCCCAAGGGTCAGACATGACCCGGTGCTTGCACAGGGGATACCTTTACCTTTTAACCATAGAAGGCTTACAGACTTGTGGCTTTGACCTTAGTTTATAGCTAGGCTGATTCAAAATAAGTTTCTCTGTTCCTTGATCTCAGGCTGTTGTGGCTTTTACTTTGGTACCGGTATCAGTTTAGTATTAAGGCATTTTACCACTCATCCCCATGTGCATGTTTCACAGTGCTGTTGCCATCCTTCACAGGAGATACTTTTTATCCCTGTTGTTTTTAAAATTAATATGGTAATCTATGTATGATTATGATCAAAAGTTTGTGAGAGGTTATCCACTATTTTGGTTAACGTAGCAGCCAGATATAATAGCCAAGCTCTTGGATAAAGGTTGAATTCCTACAAGGAGTAAATCTTTAGAGAGTTTGGGAATTACTTGCACAATTTCCCATGCAGTTTTTAAAGATGTCAAGGAGATTGGGCAAGTAAAATGAATGATGTCCTCCCGCTCCTAGGTAGAATGGACCAGTCACACATGGGTGGCAACTGGGTAGACAAGCTGTGGGCTAGCTGTCAGTGGCATACAGGACAGAAAAATGCTGCCCTCAATTACATCACTCCACACACCAGTGTGGAATAACAGTCAGAGTACTGGACTAGGAGCTTTGAATCCTCTGTCTGCCATGGAAGTTTGCTGGATGACCTTGGGCTCAGCCTAACCTACCTCGTGGGATTGTTGCAAGGATAAAATAGAGAACAGAACACTGTAAACTGCTTTGTGTCCCTGTGGGGAGATAGGTGGGATATAAATGAAGAGAATAAAAAATTACCGATCTGAATGTGTTAAGGATTAAATGTTTTGATATTTTATTTATCAAGTTTATTTATGATATTTATTTATTTATATATATATATATATATTATATTTTTTATTTATTTCAAGTTTACATTTCATTGTTTGCATTTCCCTTCTCCCTTCTGAAGGTCTGACCATTATACTTACCAAATGTCTTGGAGGGATTTTTAGCAGGCAGTTCACATAATGCTGCCTTTGCTTTTTTACAAGACTAATGGACAACATATTGCCATGTGTGCTTCTTAAAAACCTTTCAACACCTCTGAATGGATTAACAATGTTTTAGACTAGTTCTAGAAGTCCCTAGATTTTCCAGAAGTTCCCAGACTGGAGGGAAAACGAAGGAAATTGAAGAAGACAAATCATTCAAAGGGACAATGTCATTTGAAGGAAGACTGAGGAGAGTGCTTATAAATGGGTAGGAAACATGACTTTCTTGCATTAAGTTAGAAAATTCTTTCCAACGTGTTTAGGTAATATTATGACTCATTTTAATCAGCAGTGTATATTCTTGTCCTAGCTTCAGCTGCTCTTCCAGTTCTCCAATTTAAAATGTGTCCAATAAAAGTTTGTGCTGTGACCCCCCCCCAAAAAAAACTGTTGAAATACCAAAGAGAGAAATTAAGCAATGAATGTACTTAAGCAAATTAATGGGTCTACTTTGCTGACTATATGAGAAATTCTTATCCCTTGAGCAAGGTTTGCTTCATACTTCAGAATAACACTGCAGGAAGGTCTTAAGTCATTTTAATCATTATTTTAACTAAATAATAAATTGGGCAAAATCAGGCTTCCACGTAAGCATCTGTGAATAAGAGTAAATGCCATTGACTTTGGAGGACATGATTACCTCTGCATCTAGTGATCTCTGCTTATGACAAAAGAGTTCTCAGAATCATTCATCACAGATGGTTGATTCTTGGTTACCTGTGGGTGCAAGGATTGCAGATCTTTCTTTCATTCCCTCCATCACAGTCAGTTCGCAGGGTATAAAGATCTGTGTGGACAGGTCAGGAGACAGTGTTTAAGGGGGTGAAATTGCCTTGTTCTGTATTTATAATCAATTCTGTAGTCAGATTTTTTAAAATAAGCAGAGCACATTTTTTGTTAAGAGGGCAGTAAGTGTGGCCAAGATCCACCCTGGGTGGCCAACATCCAGGGCAGGGCTGGAGACCTTCCATCATGGCAATTTTCTGGGCACCTCCATGGAGCAGAATGGGGTGCTCCCACTACACTGTATTCCCTGCCCAGTGGTGTTCTGCCCACATATCATGTTCCTGTGTGTGTGTGTGTGGGGGGAGCTATGCAGGTCAAGAGGCAATCCCCCACACGTATTATTGGCAGAGACAATGGGGCTTGTTTCCCACTGTGCATCCTTTGGGAGTGAGTTCCATTCAGTGGTCTGGGCATATACCTCCTTTCCAGGGGCCAGATGGCTCTGCTTCTTCTCTGGCATCCTTGCAGCCTTGCAGAATGGCTGGGCTTCAGCTGGCCTCTTTCAGCCTGGGCTAGCAGCCACACCTCCTCCCACCCTGCTCGGCCATGTCTATGACCCTGCTCAGAATGATAATGCATAAGGCGGTGTTCCTAATACTGCACTGAGAAACAGGATTGGGATTTTGATGGTGATACTGCCTAACAGTGTTTTTCTGCCTGAGATGACAGAGATGTTAATGCTGAGGTGCTGAGGATCCCTAGGTTGGTTGATTTGTCTTATCAGCTACAGGGACCGTGGAGAAAGATTTAGGATTAATTCAATAAGACACAGACAAAAGGTCATTGTAAACTGTACTCTATGATTAGAGATGCCAGCCTCCAGGGGATTCCACAGAACTACACCTCATCTCCAGGCAACAGAAATTAGTTCCCTTGGAGAAAATGGCCACTTAGAAGATGGACTGTATGTCATTATACCCCATTGAAGTCCCACCCCTCACAAAACCCCACCTGCTGGCTCCACTCCGAAAGTTTTTCCCATCTTGGAGCTGGCAGCTCTATCCATGAAGTTTGTGATGATAAGAAACAATGCTTTTGTACTGCTACTGTATCTGTGCAGTGTAGGCTGGTGCAGCTGTTTTGGTGCTCCAAGATCTGGTCTGCAGAGTCTGCAGGAGGAGGTAGAGTTCGTGGTAGCCCACTGTGATAATTTCACTCTGCTCTTTGCAGATAACATTTCTGGTATCCATTCCAACTTGGACCCTATGTTAACAGGGTCAAATCATGCCAGGATGAAGATTTGTCCAATTTTGGAGAAAGGATCTTTGGAGGTTTCAGGTCTACTACTTGCTTGTATGACACTTACCCACCCTAATTATTTAAATGAAGGGGGGAGGATCCTGGCTGACTGGGTTTGAGAGGATGTTAATGCTTCCTTTACAGAAGGGGTGCAGTGCATCCATTTCCAAGGAAGCCCACCCTGGATCCAGGTTATTTTAGTAATTATGACAAATCTCAAATGTTCCATTCTTGAGCAAAGTGATTGAATGAGTGGTGCCTGGAAACTCTGTTTCTTGAGCAAAATGTTTAGACCCCTTCAAACTCTGTTTTAGGCCTGGATATAGGGTTAAAATAGTCACCCTGGTGACCTGCAGTGAGAGATAATCAGTAGGAATATGGCTTTATTGATTTTCCTGCACCTCTCAACAGCTTTTGAAACCATCAGTATGGTATTCCTTCTGGACCACCTTTCTAGGTTGGGATTGGGAGGCATCATTTTCTGATGGTTCCAGTTCTACCTGGAGGGTAAATTTCAATAAGTGGTGCTGAGAGACTGCTGCTCTAGGCCTGTGTGACCTCACAAGGTTCCATTGCATTGCCTCCTCTTTAACATCTACTTGAAACTGTTGGAGGAAGTCATCCAATGATTTGGTCTGGGTTGTCACTAATGTGGATGTTATCAGTTCTCTCTCTCTACTGCACTCTAAGTGGTACCAGTCCCTTGACCCTGAGCGAGACTTGGGGCAGAAGCAGAGCAGTTAACAGGGCGAGGCAGGCCTCCAAGGCCTCAGCTTAAATAGTTTGGGAGTTTCAGTAATTGTGCACAGCTGCACTGCTAGAAGATGCTGGATCTCCTGAGTTGCATTATGCTCTGCTAGATCCCAAAAGGAAATATTGCTTTCAAAACACGCTGCTAGGTGTGTAATTTCTTTACAATTGCACCCATATTCTCTTCACTAACTATTGTATTGGAAGAGGAGTCATTAATCAAAGGACTATTTTCCATCCCGTAATTAATCACATGATATCCATCACAAAAGTGTATGAAAACAGTTTTATAAACCCACTTCTACGTCAAAATAATCACGACCCTTGCAATGTTTCCTGGATATCACTGAATGTTGTTTTGTCAGTTTTAATAAAAGAAGAGGCAGCCAAAAGGAAACAAAAATAGTCTTGTTTTTATGCCAAGAAAAGGTGTCACTGGACTGCTTTTACTTCCTTGTCATGATAACACTGTAACTTTGAAATGCCACATCTGGACATGAGAGACTTGAAAAAGTCATTTAAAGACAATTAACACTTCCCCTGCCAATGCCCTGTGGTCCTGCACTAGCAAATATGACTGAGCCACATAATAAGAAATGAAAGATGGGCAGAAAGTTCAGCAAATGAAGTCATAGAATCATAGAGTTGGAAGGTACCTCCAGGGTCATCTAGTCCAACCCCCTGCACAATGCAAGAACACACAACTACCTCCCTATCCACAGTGACCCCAATTTCATACCCAAGTGATCCACCACCAAAATTCTCCAGAATCCAGCTTGGCCTGAAGGAAACTCACCTACCATCCCGCAGTAGTGATCAGCAATTCCATGGATATGCAAGGAAGGGTGACAAGAGATGCTGACACATCCCTTCCTGCCCATCCACTCACAATCTGCCTAAATTAATAAAATCAGCATTTCTGTCAGATGAGTATCTAGCCTCTGCTTAAAAACTTCCAAAGAAGGAGAACTTACAACTTCCCAAGGAAGCCTGTTCCAATGAGAAACCGCTCTAACTGTCAGAAACTTCTGGATGTTTAGTCAAAAATTCTTCTGAATTAATTTCAATCCATTGGTTCTAGTCTGAACCTCTGGGGCAACAGAAAACAACTCTGCTCCATCTGCTATATGACAGCCCCTCAAGTAATTGAAGATAGTTATCGTGTCATCTCTCAGTTACCTTCTCTCCAGGCTAAACAGACCAAGCTCATTCAACCTTTCCTCATGTGACCTGGTCTTCAAAACCCTCACCATCTTCATAGCCCTCCTGTGGACACGCTAAAGTTTGTCCACATCTTTCTTCAGTTGTGTTGCCCATAACTGAACACAGTACTCCAAGTGAGGTCTTACCAGAGTGGAGTAAAGTGGTATCACTTCACATGATATGGACACTATACTTCCTTTAATACAGCCCATAATCCCATTTACCTTTTTAGCCACCAAGTCATATTGCTGGCTCATGTTCAGTGTATGGTCTACTAAGACCCCCAGATCCTTTTCACACATACTACTGCCAAGACAAGTCTCAACCATCCTATAGTGATGCATATGATTTTTCCTACCTAAATGAAGAATTTTACATTGCTCACTATTGAAATGCATTTTAGCCCAGTTTTCTAGCCTGTCAAGATCATCCTGTATTCTGATACTGTCTTTTGGTATGTTTGCTACCCCTCCCAGTTTTTTTAAAAATTTAATCATACATTCTTAGACCAGAATACAAAAACATAAAGGATAAAAACAAAATGCTAATGATACTCAAGCATTTGAAACAATTTATGGATGTATTAAAATTAAGCTAAAAGATATCATTATGAAAAATTAACAGAGAAAAAATTAAAATTTAAGAGATTAAACATTCAGAATCATTCAATATATTTCTTGTCCTTCTGGTGAGTCTGAATCACAAACACACCGAATTTTTCTGTCTGAAAAGAAATCTGAGTTTAATGCATCTGCAAATTTAATAAGGACCCCCCTATATTCCTTCATCCAAATCATTTATAAATATGTTGAACAATACGCGGCCCAGGAGAGATCCCTAAGGCACTCCACTCCACTCCACTCCACTTAAGTATATTTCAGTTCAGTAACTGGAGCTCTGAATGCAGATCTTTCTATAAGTGCTTCTCTTGATGCTTCCAAAGTTGGAGAATTTCACCCCCTCTGTTGCCTTTAAGTCTTGTAAACAATTTAATTGAGTGGGGATAGCCTGTCTAGAAAATGTATTCATTCATAAACTGCCATGAACAGCACCAATATTCATGAAATGGTTGTGCCAGGAACTATTCCATTAATATTGTTTCACAAACCATGAACTTGCCAAAATGTGTGATGATCTTTGGTTCCTGAGACATTTTGTGCCTATCTGGGTAGGTAGAACCTGGGGAGGGACTTTAGAGGGCTATAATTCTCTAGACTCCATCCTTAAAGCTGCCATTTCCTCCAGAAGAACTAGGTGTTAACCTTCAGTTGAGGACTGAAGATCACCCACAATTACAGCTGTTCTCCAGATGACAGAAATCAGTTCCCTTAGAGAAAATGGCTGTCTTAGAGGGTGGATTCTATAGCATTATATCTGATGAAGTCACTTCCCTACCCAAAACCTTGCACTCCCAAGATTCAAACCCCTAAATATCCATGAATATTCCAACTTGGACAAGGCAATCCAAAGGGTGACTAATATCTGTAATTGGGAGATTCCATTATGATTCCAAGAGATCTCCAATTTGGAAACCCTAGGGCCCATTATGCACGAGGGGAATAGCGCACACTTGGGGTGGAATGGCGGCGACTAAAATCACCGATAACACACGGTGCCGGCTGCAACCGGCCGCAGATTCAGTGCATGCCGCCGAAAAAGCTGCGTTAGCGAAACACAGAAGAAAGCGCAGCTTCCGGGTGACCGGGGCGCAACCAGAAGCTGCGCCGGGGTCGCCGCGTGCATAATTAGTTACTCTGGGTTTTGCCGTCATTGTGTCCCATCCCGTGCATAAGCGGTTTGCTTTGCTTCTTCCCCCTCTGCGTTTCCCATGTGACCCGAAATCGCTGTTTCGGTGGCCGTGCATAATGGGCCTAGAAGAAGATAGGGAAGCAGAAAAAGTAGAGAGACTATTGGGGCTTTTGGGAAAGAGGAAACAGGAAATGGGGAGGGAAATAATATACCTCCCGCAAGTCTCATTATATTATTCCATATCCCCTTTAACAGAGAG
Organism: Paroedura picta; assembly: GCF_049243985.1. Taxonomy (NCBI): domain Eukaryota; kingdom Metazoa; phylum Chordata; class Lepidosauria; order Squamata; family Gekkonidae; genus Paroedura; species Paroedura picta. The sequence continues at coordinate 97,540,426 of NC_135371.1, forward strand.
TCTAACTAGTCTCCAACTAGTGGATTGAGTTGAAGTAGCATAGAAACTAACACTGCAATCCTAAACAGTTTGATACTTGAGCCCACTGATTTTAAAGGGGTGCAACCCTGCTTAGGGTTGTTCTGTAAGAATGTGATCTGGAAAATCCTCCATTCAAGTCTCCATCACAGATTTGTGGCAAAGCTTCTCAGCCACCCCCCTGTTGCCTTGGAATTTTGAGCAGAGACAGTTTGTCTAGAAAATGAGTCTGAAATAAGAATACGTCAAGGCTTGAAATGTTCTATGGAAAATCTATTCTTGCTGCTACATTTCCCCTAGCCTAGAATATATAAAATTATTCTTGTTGCATTTTTAAATGTATTTTGGGATACTTTGAGGTAGAAACCTTATATAATTTTAGGACAGCGGCAGCATTAACCAAGAACAGATTGTAAACGAATATCAGGATGACAGTTTCCTCTGACTTGGGTACAATTACCTCAGTGAATCTTAATGTTCCTGTACCTTGACTGTACATCCCACCTGTAAAACATTTTTGCTATAACATCTAACTTGATAGATCTGTGTAGTCAGAGACTGTACTGACAGGATTTCATTTCCTTTTCTTGTCTAATGCTATCAGCATGACATACATCTGAGGGGGAAAGCTGCTGCAAGTTCTTGTCAAGCCTGACTGATATAAGTCAAAAATGTTTAACCAACAGATATGATCCAGACAAAGAATCCAGACAAAGAATAATTTAAACTGCCTGCTGAGGCATTATTTTGTGCTTCTTTTCTCAAAACTAGTGATGTGTTTGTAAAGTTTCTCAGGATCTTTTGGATGTCTTCCTCTTTGCTTCTTTTGCTTGGCTTATTTAGATGTAGTCCTTGAAAATATAACCTCTTAATAAAGATCCTAGATTTTGCTAAAGTTACAAATTATGGAAACAAAGAAAATATATATGCAACCCCTTTTGATATAATGGCTTATTAAGTATATATTTGTTTAGTATGTAATTTGTGTTGTCTGTCAGAGACCTTATTGAGGTAACTCACAAAATGAAAACCAAATCAAATCATAAAACCAACATAAAATTTAGTATTATTAAAACATCATTAAAAACAAACCATAAAACAGCACAAAATGTTTAGCAGACTAAAATGGTGTCCACAAAACTATCTTCCAGTTAGAAGCAGACAGTGAAACTGCTATAAAAGAAAGAATCACTCAGTTAAAACTTTGATTACAAATACCTTTTTGCCTGACATTTGAAGGCATGTATAGTAGGTGCTATGGATAAAACTCAAGCGGTAGAGTATTGCAATGACCAACATTGAAATAGCCATCTCTATTGTCATCCAATTCACATCTGTAAAAAGGGGCATGTAAAGTGGGCCTTGGGAATAGAGTTGCCATTCTAGAGGTGGGACCTGTAATTCAGATTCAATTTGTCCAAAAAATGTCCAAATGAACATTGATTTGGATATTTTTTGCACATGCCTAGCAAATTGCTTGACACCTGCCTGGACAGCTGAGTAAATTCCATTGTAAAACAAGGTGACTTTGATGCTTGTTTTGCCACCATTCACAATAATGATTTCTTATTCTGTGGTAGCAGATATATGTACAGGGCTATGCTGATTTTCTTTCTAGGTAGGAATCTATGGTTCCCTCTCTATGATGTTCAGGAAATAGAAAAGAGAGTCCAAGCCGACTATCAGGTACTGAAGAATGAATTGAAAATAGTTCAGATTTTTATTCCAAAAGGGCGATATTATTGGTCTCTTCACAGAAGTCAATTTTCAATATTTTGTTTAGTTTATATCCCATAGACATCAAATGCTTGGCTACTGATGAGATATGTAACTTGAAATTTAGCCATATGGAGCTTTTGCTTCAGACAGAGGTCAAACAACAATAACTGTTGCATGTGGAGAAAATTAAGCTTGCGGTTTTGTATGAAAGCTCTGCTCTACCAGGAAGGCTCATATCTGTGCAACTAGTTTAAAAAAAAAAAAAACATGGTTTCAGGGTCTTCCAAGATGTGACATTTTCTTATTTTCTGAAACCACTATGTATAAAGAATAGTAGCCATGACCTTTTCTCTCCCCCCCCTGCAAGGCAATCTTTATTTTAATTAAAAATAACAATAAGATTTAAAATTCTGTCTGTGTAGTGGACACTCCTCATACAAATTTCATATTCATTTTCCTGTCAAAAGTGTAGTATTAGAGTAGAATTTGAGAGCCTCAGGTTCAAATCCTCACTCTGTCATGGAAGCTTGTGGGGTGGCCTAGACCTGTCACACATTCTTAGCTTAATTTATCTCACTGAGTTGTTGTGAGGATGAAATGAAGGAGAAGAGATTAATGTAAACTGCTTTGTGTTCCCCTAAGAAGAAAGTAGGAGAGGTTTAAGGGTTTGCGGGGCCTGTAGCATCAGAGCCAGTTTAAGGATTCGCGGGGCTCTAGCAATTGCACCGGGAGCAGCCAAACTGGGGCCAGACCCCCCCCCCCCCCGCAGTGGAAAGGAGTGTCACTCCAAGTGCCCGTAAAGAGGGAAAGGGGGGAGGAGAGAGTCTACAACCCTGATCCATGTGGAAGTCACCGCAGGGGGGCCCTGGAAGTGCAGGGCACATAACACGTGCTACATGTGCTACATGGATAAATTGGCCCTAAAAGAAAAGTGGGATATAATTTAAGTAAACAAACAAAAATAAATCTTTTCCCTGGCAAAGGAAATAAAATAAATCATGAGGAAACAGAAACTAACATCATCATTGAAGCAATGAATTTTTTTGTTGAAACCAGAGATATTTCAGTAACAAATTATTCAGCTAAATTAATTTGACTGATAATATTGTGGTTAAACTGTGCTGGCTTTCTCAGCATTCCCCTACTTCAAACCCTGGAAAGGAGTGTCACCTTCCTATCCTCTGACTGTTAATGGGAAGGAGAGTCCTCATGTAGAAGTTTTTCCTTTGACTAAAAGAATAAAAGCCAGTTGTATCTTTGCTGGTGGGATTACACTGAGGCCTGTGGTAAATTGAATTGCTTCGGGGAAAAGGTGGGATGAATCTTTGGTGGTGCTTGACAGCAATCATTCAGCATGTCCTGACAAATGTTCTTCTGTATGCATACAGACAGGAGTTATATATGAAGTAATTTAGGGACCTGATTTGGCAAGTTGCCGAGAACAGACAGCTAGTTACCTTTAAAGATTTATTTCTTTGACCTTTCAAAATAAGCACAATTTCAGATATCTACATACTTATCGATTTCATTGTCTGATTCATTTGATAAATACTACAAAATTTAGCACCTTGACAATTTATTACATAATTAATTCACCACCTGAGCCACATAGGAAAGATGGGATAGAAAAACAACAATAACAATAATGTGAGCTTGTGTTCTAAAATGTTAAGAACAGTACAATCTGTAAAATTTTATGCAGGCTGAAACTGCACAGAGTATGGGAAACAAGCAGGAGGAACTAGTAGTCCTAAAAGAGGAAGGGGGCTATGACCTGATAGAAATCACAGAAACTTGGTGGGATAATACAATTGGAATACTGGAATAGAGGGGCACAATCTATTCAAAAGGGATAGACAAGAAAAGAAGGGGGGAGGTATAGCAATATATGTTAAGAATCTTTATACTTGTGAAGAAATACCGGTATCTGAATATGAAAGTTCAGTTGAGTGTACTTGGATAAGTAGGAAATGAGAGTGATATTATTGTGGGGGTCTGCTATGGACCATCAAGCCAATCAGAGGACTTGAATGAGATACTGCTAGACCAAATTACACAATTTTCAAAAAAAGGGGAAACAGTCGTCATGGGTGACTTCAATTACCCAGATATCTGTTGGAAGACCAACTCTGCTAATAATGCAAACTCCGTTAAATTCTTAACTTGTCTTGCCGACAGCTTCATTTCCCAAAAAGTAGAGAGGGGAACCAGGGGGTCTGCTATTCTAGACTTGATTCTCATCAACAGGAAGGAACTGGTAAATGACGTGGAAGTAGTGGGCACACTTGGTAGTAGTGACCATGTGTGTTTGGAATTTTTAATTATGGGAAAGAGAAAACCTTTACATAATTGTACATATAGACTGGAATTCAGGAAAGCCAATTTTAACACACTTAAAGGTATGTTGGGTAGAGTCCTATTGTCAGAAAGAATTAAAGAGATGGGAGTCCAAGAGGGCTGGGAGTTTCTTAAAAGTGAAATACTGAAGGGTCAATCACAAACAATTCCCTTGAGAAGAAAAGATGGAAGGAGCCTAAGGAAGTCAAGGTGGCTCCATAAGCAGTTGTGAAATGATTTGAGGAATAAAAAGAGTCATTTAGGAAATGGAAGGAAGATCTAATTACCAAGGATGAGTATACACAACTAACCAATAATTGTAGGGACAGTGTTAGAAAAGCTAAAACTCAGTATGAGCTTAGGCTACCAAGAAATGCTAAACATAATTTAAAAAAGGGTTCTTTAGTTATATTTCAAGTAAGAAAAAGAATAGGGACATGGTAGGACCACTGCAAGGAAAACAAAGTGAAATTATAACAGATGATGAAGAGAGGGCTGAACTGCTTAACTCCTATTTCTCCTCAGTTTTCTCTTGTGAGGGAAACAGTGATCAGTGTGGCAAAAATGTAACACAACACAGGGAGATGTGAATGGTGGCCTAGGATCACACCTAGGTGTAAACTGCACGGAGCTTTTATTCCAACCCCAGATCGATTCAGTCCCTGCCCTCTACACAGAATGCGATTTCCATTTGGATTTTGGGCGATTTAAAATTTCCTTCTGCAGCAAGAAGGATTGATCCGGTGTGACCCTACCTTTATTGTGCAATAACTCAGAGTGCTGAAAATCCTCAATATCCATTTGGGAAAGAAAGCTCCATGGTAGAGAACCTCTGATAGGCTACACCTGATAGGTGACACACTTGCCTTAAAGGAGAAGCCCCTAATTTCTTTCAACTTCTGTCGGTCCTGGATTTTTCCTCTCTCCTCTGCCTTTTTCGATCCTCTCCCCCACCCCTCCAAGAAAAGAAAGAGGCTCCCTGCTTGGCTCCTCACTCCCCCCCTTCAAGAAAACAAAGAAAGAGGCTTGGCTCCCCCCACACACACCTTCTGAGCCTCCCTAACCACGTGTAGAAGACTTTCCTGTTTCAATGGGGGGGGGGGAGGAAGAGGAAGACCCGAGTTCAAAGCGATCTGAATTCAACAGGATTGACAATGGAATAAAGCAAGTACATGCAGATTCTGCCCTAGTTTCTTTAAATGAAACAAAGTCTTCTGGGCCAGATGAATTGCATTCAAGGGTACTTTCTGGGAAATGAAGCTTTCTACCCAGGAAGTTCTTGGGGCCGTCTCCAATCCTTTAGGGAGTATATCTCCCTGGATTATAGGCTGTCAGCGTTCCAGGTCCAGAGGACGACTGCCATATTCTTTCTCAGACTTTCTTTTCTCTCTTTAATCTTAAAGCATCTGCTTCAACCCTACACGACAATTTACTGCAAATGAACATTGTGAACTGAGGGGAGGACATCGGCTGAGTTCCAAAACATCATTTACTGCAAGTATCGTTTTTTTCCCTCCGTCTCTCTTCCTGCATCAAAGCCCTTTGTTTCCCCCTTCCTTTTACTCTGCTCTGCCCGAAGCCACCTTGTTATGAGGCAGGCTAATTCTCTTAACTAAGCAGAAGAAGTACTTAAATCAACTCAAATTAATTGGCAAAAGCTCTCACTGCAATTGTTTTGGTTTTCAGAGATAAGAGATAAGAGCTGTGAATGGGAAGATCTCATGAGAACTCTGTTCCAGCACGAGAATATCTGCCTTACTGACTTCAATACGTCACATGCCTGTGCCGGAACATTAGAGGATAAAACAGAGGACCTCTATTGGCCACTTGTAAAATTGTTTGAGGCCGGCTGTTGATTTCCAAGTCAAAAACATGTCTATGTTAAAAAGATTGGCTCATCTATTAGAGAAACAAACCCAAGATTTGAAAGCATTTACAGAAGGATTGCTCAAAAATATTCTCAAGGAGATCCAAGAAGAAGTTTCTAACAGGAATGATGGATCCATAAAAGTGGCTGATGACAGCTCTAATCAAGGTGGAAAACCAACAGTAGAAGAGAAATCTGAAATTCTGGAGAAGGAAAAGGGGATGTTGGAGTTCTGCAGCCCAGATAAGGACACCCTTTTTAAAAAGACATACAGCCATTTCAAAGCAACAGTGTACAAAAATCAATCAAAAGATATATGGATCTGTAGTGAAAGTAACCGATTTAAAGGAGCTCTCTCCTTTAAAAAATTGTATTGATACTGGAGTCCAGGAGGTGCAACGGCCTCAAGATTTATCTATGCATATTCTGTGGGAAAGAGTACAACTGCACTTTCTACGCCAAAGGCCAATGGGACAGAATATAAGTCTACGGGAACGACAAGATGTAGCAAACCTCGATATGAGACCCCCTTAAGAAGACCGAAAGCTCATATTGTTCTATGTTTAATGTTAAGCATTTAATCTAAACCTGGAAACTTTACTATTCTCTGTATTAATAACTTATACTGTATTCTATATTTCTATTTTTATGAAAAAGAGGAAGCAGTGGTTCTTTCTCTCTTGTTTCTTTTCTTTTGTAGGCATATAGGTAATATAATCGTTAGTGCTGGAAATATAAAACGGGGTTTTCCCCCTATTCTTTTTTTATTAGTGTATTGCTATAGGGCCAAAGCTCACACTGATCTGTAGAAAATGTTTAATGTTAAGCTTTCAACTTAAATCTGAAAATATACCTGTCAGGATGGCTCTTAGAACGGGTCAAGTACAAATTGTTTTGTAGATGTATCTGTATTAAGGATAAGGAGAAGCTATGAAATCCTTTTGTACTGTTCTACAAGAAATGTTTAATGTTAAGCATCTAACTTAAACCTAGAAATATCTGTCAGGACAGCTCTTAGATTGTATCAAGCAGTTGATGTGAGGTCTACGAAGTTGATTATTAACAATTTCTCTTTTGTATATCTAAATAGGCCTCTTTTTTAAAATGTAGTGGAAATGTAGATGGCTCTTAGACTCAAACGTGAACAAGTCTATAAGCTTTGGGCAAAAGTTTATATCATTGTGTAGTTAATGTGGGGTCGTACATTTTCAAATTATGATTATATTTTATTGTTTTTTGTATTAATAACTCATATTGCATCCTATATTTCTATCTTTATGAAAATAAGAAAGGTTGGGGGAGCTTGGTCTGTTTAGCCTAGAGAGGAGACGACTGAGAAGGAATTTGATAACCATCTTCAAGTATTTAAAAGGGTGCCATATAGAGCAGTGTTCCCCAACCTTTTTATCACTGGGGACCGGTCAACGCTTGACAAGTTTACTGAGGCCCGAGTTTACTCCTCTCGAGTTTACTCCTCTCGACCACTGCCCTAACACTCTCTGACTCTGGTCGCTATGATAACGTTTAAACGTCCCTTCAAAATAAGATACAGATACGCTACAAAAACAAATATAAAGAACATTTTATTTTCATGAAAATTTTAACGCACAATAACTACAAATCAATGGGAGCCCTGAGCTTGTTTCTCTGCAACGAGACAGTCCCATACTGGGAGTGATGGGAGACAATGACACCCGAAGTGTGTTGCTTATGTCCAGTCTACTCTGTTGTTTTGTTTTGGTTGCTGTCACTGCAGAAAACCCCACTTCACACAGATAGGGTGTTGGTGGCAGAGTGGCAGGGGAGCCCCCAAGGCAGCATCCGGGGAGGAGGACAAGGAGGAACTGTGGCCCAGTACCAACTGATTGATGGACCAATACCGGTCTCCGGACCAGAGGTTGGGGACTGCTGATATAGAGGATGGAGCAGAGTTGTTCTCTCTTGCACCAGAGGGATAGACCAGAACCAATGCGATGAAATTAATTCAAAAGAAATTCCGTCTAAACATATGGAAGAAGTTCCTGACAGTTCTGTGAGGGCTTAAGGGGGTGGCAGGTTACAGTGGATGAGCAGTAGGGTTGTAAGTGTCCTGCATAGTCCAGAGGGTTGGACTAGATGACCCATGGGGTCCCTTCCAACTGTATTATTCTATGATTCTATGATTCTATGATTTTATGTATATTCCCCATAGTTGAAAAGGATTTCTGAGTGGAGGAGAATTTTGGGGAATCATCTGTTCCACTATATATTTCTGGTAAGGCCTTGGAGGAGGAGCATGTCTCATGGCTTAAGTGCAGTTAACACTCACTCAGGGTAGCTGTCCCACTCCTGAGTGCCTCCTCCTCCAACCAGCTTACCTGTCTGTCCAGCGGCCAACCAATCGCCTTCCGTCCCCTACCCCTGACCACCCCCTCCTCCTTTTACTTCCCTCTGAGTCTTGAAGGCTGCAGATCCCTGCCACCTGAGAGCTGCCCGTGCCGTTAAGTTCCATAACAGCTGCCTGCAGCCAGTCCAAGTCCCGGGGGGAGGAGTAGGCTGTCCTTAGAGTTTTTCCACTCCACCACTCTAATCTAGTACTTTTGGGCATGTGTAGTTTCAGGAAAACCCATGCAAGTTAGTTCAGCAGGCATTTGCAGCTGCTCGGCATGAACCAAATGGACCAAGTGATCAGCTTATATCTGATCTCTCCTTTCAAAATGGTAAGTACAACCATCAAATGTGCTCACTGCTAAATTCTCAGCATCTCTATTGATGTCACCTGTCTCTCCAGTGGGAACCGAAAGCAGCTGACCGGGCCCGTTTGGCCTCCGGGCCGGGAGCACGGATGTATCCGACCCTTCCCCCCCACCACTGAAGAATCCGGTGGACCAAGACGAGGCACCAACCCCCATCCCTGTGCACAATACCAGCTTGTCTGCAAGAACCTGCACCAAATGCATTCGAGCCAAGGTGAGGGTCTAGAGAGGCAGCAGACGGACGAGACCCCATGGGAGCAACAGTGACTGACGCTAGGCAGGGCAGCACGGCAGAAGATGCCGGGGCACGAGACCTGCTGGCCGGAGAAGCTCGCCCGCAGCCAGGAAAGGACAGAGGGAAGGGTTGGGGAAAGACCCTGAACACGGAGCACAGGGAAGGGGTGGGGTCTATGACACCTTGGGCACGCAGTGGAGGGGAGGAAACGGGAAGCAAGAAACACAGATAAAAGGAGGAGAAAAGGCTGAGAAAGGGGGGAGGAGGAGAGAGAAAGGGAGGTGTAGCGATCGGCTGTGGGACGGGAACAATAAAAGAGCACTCAAGCATCTCGAAAGTGTTCTAGTGCTTTATTGACTCTGGAGGAGGCTGCCGGTGAGAGCGAGTGGAGCCCAGGTGACTCGGACTCCGGGCCAGAGTGGGATAACCCTCACCCCCGGCTGTCTGGAGGGACCCGCAGGCCCCTGCCTCGGGGAAAGGGGTTCAGAGGTCGGGCGATGATGGGACGGATCCAGAGCCACGGGAGGGGCCCAATAGCAGCTTACATTGTTTTCCTCTTCTCCGTTTTGTACTCACAATAACCCTGTGAGGTAGGGTAGATTGAAAGAGTATAGCTGGCCCAAGATTACCCAGCGGGCTCCCATGGTGGAGTGGTGGATCCACACTTGGGTTTTCCAGATCCTAGCCCAACTCTCCAACAACTACACACACAGCAGGCAAAAATTCATTTTGACATGGATTGGCAACAAGCAGCCATTTATACTAATATTTACTGCACTGATGGTTTTCTAGTGTCTTGCTACTAGACTATTTTCCTTAGAGATTATCACTGTAGGTCACGTTAATAAAGCTGAAAAGGTCTGATTACTGATTGTAAAGCTTCCTCAAGGATTGCATTCAAGAGCAACACCCTCTAGCTTGGGGAGTTTAATTATGATGTATAAGTAAACTGCAGCTGCAACACAAACTGTGATCAGATTTTGTCCCACACCCAATCCTCTCCACCAGGTCCTCCATGTATAGCCCAAGTATATTATCATTCTGCACGAACTTAATTCAAAAGCAGCACCTAGTGGTAAGTGTAGTTATTCAGGGAATGCCATGCTGTGCCATTTTTGTTTGTTTTTAGTACCATTTCCAATGTTTGCAGTTTTTCTTTCTAGAAGTTTGCTTTTAACAAATAAAAAGTAACTGCTTCCACATGTTTGTCAGGGTTGTCAAAGTCCCTACTCTCCCCAGCCCCCCCCCCCTCTAATTTATCCAATGCAGGTCCCCTTCCATCCTATACAAGTTCAGGACAGACTTTTCCTTGCAAGGTAATGACTTTGCAATTTTCACTTGCATTCTACACTCAGCAATTCTGGATTCTTTTTCTCTTTCTTATTGTGGACTAATTACTGTTCTACAAACAAAGGACATCTATCAGAAAAGAACTGGAGAGATGAGAAAATGTGAATCTAAGTGATCAATGGACTTCGAAGAGTGCAACTCTACTTAGGATGGCACTTTAAGACACTATGGTAAAACTGAAGAGCTGCTTAAAATCAGACCAAGTGCTGCACAACAGCTAGATTTCCTACTGGGCCCTCCATTTGAATTTGTAAAATGTGTCTGTTGCTTTGTCTTTCAGTGGGATTTTAAAAATGGTCTTGAAATGTCACAACACTGCATATGAACACTGACCTGGGAGTAGAGCAATTTGCACAGTGGCCAATTCCTCTACTTACTACAGTCTCATGGCTTTTTCCCTGGTTAACCTTTGAGGTGGAAGAGGACTTCTCTTTCCCTTTTCACCAGTAGAAAAACACCAGTTTGATTCCACGCATTGCGGCTTATTCTGTCTCTGAATAATCTTTAATAGGATCATGCCAATAAAAATAATTTTATATGGGAATAGTTTAGTTCTTTTATTATGCCATTAAAGGCCTGAAATTTGAAATTTGAAAGTTAGTTCTTTTGGGTGCAGTCCAATCCCACTTCAAGTGAAAAATGCACTTGCAAAGCCATCCCACTCCAGTGTCTGCAGGCAGTATATTAGAAGGAATAAGATACTCATATAATCTTTCAAAGCAATAATGGTAGCATTCTTTTATGCTAGCACATGTCAGCATGAGTTCAAATCTCTTCTTAATCATGATCTCACTTAGTGGACCTTGGTAAAGTCATTGCCTCACATCTAGTTGTGCATCTCTAAAATGGGAAAATACTGTGCCATAATGATATACATTTTTACTTATGTACCTTTATTTTTATTGTTATATTTGTACTTTTATTTTTCTTTTGTGTTTAACATATTTATTTATACATACCTAAGTGCCATCTAGTTGCAACTGACCTATGTCAAACTAAGTCATGGGCTTTCAGGAAAAGGGAAGAGCAGAGGTGGTTTGCCTTTCTTGGTGGTCTCTCTGCTTAACTTCTACAGTCTGACAAGATTAGGCTATACCATGCCACCTTCCCTGCGTTAAAATATAGATATCCATTGATGCCCCCATGGTGCACCATGAGGGGATTAGTTGTGGGGTGTTATATTTTAATGGGGTTACATGATTGTTTTGTGTGGTATTTTATTCTGTAACCCACTGTGAAATAGTTCGCCGATAGTGGTGGGCAAATAATAATAATAATAACAACAATATTCTACTTTTTAGTTTTGAGAACTTCCGAGGCAGCTGACAATAATATCCATTAAAACCAGTGACAATTCTAGTGTAATGTGAAAGTAATTAAATAAAGCAACAATATATAAACAGAACAATCAATTGACAGTACTGCAAAATAAAATGGTCGAGAAGCCATTAGCAAGTGACTCTGACAAGAGAATTCCACAAATGCATCTGGACCTCCTTAGATCACCTTAGTTGACAAGCAGTTCCATTTGGGAGAAGTCTTAAGCTGCAGAATAACATGGTATTTCTCCTGCTAAAGAATCATGCTAGATATGCAGATGTATGATCAGCACTTCCTATGTTTGTTTGCTTGGTGAAAAATAATGTGGGAATATTGATTTTATTATTATAGAGGACACAAAAGGATCTTTTAAACCTTTTTGCTTACATGCCATGTGTTTAACCCAATGGCACCATCAGGGCTAGACTTTGCAGCCAAAGATTTCAGCCACCCTGGCTTGTGTGGTGAGGAAAGTGGATTGTAACTAGATTTGAATGCGGCTAAATCTTTTTGCTATTAGTTGCTATTAGTTTTGTAGGGGCATGAAAGTTGCTATTAGTTTTGTGGGGGCATAAAAGTTGGGCACACTGTCTTATTATATTTGTAAGTTCCCCCTCTCCCTTCCTGATCAGGAATTTTTAAACTTTTATACAAAATCCTGATTATGGATCATATTGAGTTAAGCTTTAAGCCTCAATCCAAAGTTCTCTCTAGCTTCTCTTGGAAACCACATTGCTGCTCCTAGAACAAGCTTCTTTGTTTACCCTCATGTATCTTGCAGGTGTCAAGTCTACTCCTAGCATGAACTCAGTTTATTAACAGAACACTCCCTTTTGTCTGCATTGGAGGGTTATCAAATGAACTTCAGCTTTTGGAATTTGTTCCTATAAGCCCACACTTCTGTATGACAAAACAGTAAACTTGAGTTAAATGAAACTTAGATGGTGGGAAAGTGGCAATGACTTATTCCTGATCCTTCATTATTACTTGAGGAAGTTTGTGGCAACAAATCTCATTTCCCTACACTCCCAGGTTTTGTTTTACAAAAAAAAAAAAAAGGATTTCAAAATGAATTTTATTAGTTCCAATAAAGAATGTCTACACTCTTTGTTCTAAAGCAGTGGTCCCCAACCTTTTTATCAACGGGGACCGTTCAACGTTTGGCAATTTTACTGAGGCCCCTGGTGGGGGGGTAGTCTTTTGCTGAGGGATGTCACCAACACCTGAGCCCCTGCTCCACTTGTTTTCCCGCTGACGCCCCTGACTTCCCGCCACCTGCTGGGGGGTGCTGCCGGCAGCATCTGTGCAGTGCCACACCGAGGGGGAGCCCCAGCCATGGCAGCCACCGGAAAGCACCAAAGGTGAGTCGGTGGCAGAGTGACAGGGCATCCCGAGGCAGCAGCCGGGGAGGAGGATGAGGAGGAGTTGCAGACGGGTAACAACTGATCTACGGACCGGTCCCCGGACCAGGGGTTGGGGACCACTGTTCTAAAGAGTCAGACCTTTCTGGTTATGGATACTATTCTAGTTAATAATGATTCTTTTTTGTTGTTGTTGCAGATTTGAGGATTTGTATGAACTATATGATTGTATGACTTGCAAGCACTGAAACTATTGTATTAAATCAGTTTCAAGCCAAACACTTGGGTTTGAATTTGGATGTGGCTACCTTTATACTCCAATGTTACTTTTTCATTTTCATAATAACGTAATACGTCTGCTTATCAGATGCAGCCATCTTTCTTTAGATGTAGAAAAATAAAACACAGAGTGTGGTTCAGCAGAACACTCTGTGGACTTACTGGATTTTAATTCTAGCATGTACAGAAACATCTTGCATGTTCTAAGAACAAATCTGTCTCTGCTTTCATATCTCAGTTATCTAATCTATGAATAAGGAGTAATTGAACATGATCTACTTTGTGGAAATTAGTTGGATTAGTTTCCTAAGATAGTGGATCCTTTGCATTCATTCTTATATTTTGTGGGTTAGTGGGTTCTGGGAGGTTCCCAGACCTGGAGGGACTTCTTTGTTCAAGGAACTTCTGTGTTTGCTCATAAACTGTCCAAACAGTTCCTTGGGGTGCTAAACAACCTCCCTCCCGCCATGGCAAACCTCCCCCATACCTCAGTGTTCTTTAGAGGTCATTCTCCTAGCTTTGATGAAGCCTCCATTTGAATCTCTGGCTTCCATCCCATTGTCCTTCCTATCTATGAAGGTGGCCCTCCTAGTTGGCATCACATCTGCTAGGAGGGTGGGCGAGTCCATGTGAACCCTCCTTTTTTGAAGGTTTTTCCATCTCGGGTGGTCCTATATTCTGACTGGAGATTTTTACCTAAAATAGTCTCAGTTTCCCTTGTCTTAGGAGGTGTCCCTACCTGCTTTCTTTTTGAACCTTCCATCCCCTGGAAAGAAGACATTACATACAATGGATGTTAGGAGATCCATTCTTTATTATTTGGACAGGACCAGGTAATTTACTGGGGATCTAGGAAGAATCTGAGAGCATCCTTGCAATCCATTTCAAGGTGGTTGATTTCCACAATCTGAGCCTTGCCCCTTGGGATTGAGAGCTCATTCGTTGAGGGGACAGGCTTCTTCAGCTGTGTTTTTGAGAAGTGTTCCCCTTCAAGATATCTGCAGGACTGCAACCTGTCAAATGAAAGTACATTCATTAAACACTATGCCATGGATTTGGCAGCCAGAGCTGAGACCCGATTCAGGACCGCTGTTCTCCACTCTCCTGAGGGAGAGTACCACTCCTAAGGTATTGAGCTAGCTAAGGTCCCAATGTGGGACTGCACAACAAGACAGATGATGAAAACCGAGTTGCTTACAAGTAACTGTTGTTCATTGATATCTTGTGTGCAGGAACACATTCCCTCCCACCTGCCCCACTGAATCCTTGAAGACATTTAAAATTTTCTGATGGCAGCAACAAGAACTGAGGAGGGTGGGTGCTCAACTCTAGGTTCACATGACCGATGAGTGGGAAAGGCCGCACATGTGTGGTCGGTCAGGCGGGTGCCCCCTCTGGAGATTTTTAGCTAGGGAAGTTCTTAGCAGCAAGCCTACACATGCTCAGTCCCAATGTGTGCCTGCACACAAGTCATTGGTGAACAACAGTTACATGTAAGCAACTCTGTTTTACTCCCTCTACTCCCTCCCTCTACTCCTCAAAGTCCCTATTTACTTGAAGTTTTGCATTGCTGAATACTGTAGATGTTGTTGCCTGTAAATATAAAAAACAAGGCCACAACTAAAAAATCCCAATTTAACATAACATTTCCAACACTTAGAGTCAACGGGTGTTATAAAAATTACCCTTAGAATTGAACCAAGGCATATCCTTAGGGCCATTCCACATGACTTTAATGTAGCAGAAGGCTTGCAAATTGTAAATGCTACTAATTTGCAGCTCCGCAAGATGTCGCACACAATCTGCCACACTCCTGAAACAGTCCCACAAAAAGCGATTCATTGTAGCGCTTAAAGGGAAATTGGGAAAAGTGGATTCACTCTCCGAAAAGCACTACACTCTTGCAAACAATCTGCAACACTAGCGAAAAAGACCTGTGCATTCCCATTGTTGCGGTTCCAACAAAGTCCCTCCCCCTGGCTCTCTCCTCCGAACTTCCGGCGAAGTGATCACCAATTTTTTTTTCTCGGAGCGAGCAGAAAGCAATGAACCAGCGAGCCTTCATTCACACAGCGAGGCTTCTCCGGCTACAGTCCCTCCACAGAAGTGCTTTAAAGCTCCCCTAAGTCCCCAAGCACAACACAGCCCCTTTTTCAAGTTCCCTTTATTTTCTGCCGAAAATCGCGCCCGTGCGGGGGGGGGGATTTTTCTTTTCATTCGGGGGAGCATGGTAACGATGAATCGCTAGCTCACACGCCAGCTGCCAGCTAGATGGGTCTCTCCGTTGCAACGAATTAATGCATATTCATTGCAACGTGTGTGTGTGTTTTAAAACCTGTTCTTAAAGGGAAAGGGGCTTTCCCGGAGCATAACAACCTCCCATTGGCTGTTCGTTTGATTGACGGCCAGGGGCGGGACAAAGCACAGAAAAAATCGCTTCCTGTCTAGCGATTTTTGCGAGACCGGAAACCTGTGGGAAATGAATGAAACGCTACTGGATTCCACTAAAAAAGCAGGTATGCGTAACGCCGAGATTGCACTTTTTAAAATAGCGTTTCCGCTTTGTGGGACCAATCGGCAACATTGGTCCTTGTGCGGAAACACCCTTAATCTAGAAAATCAGCTGGTTCCTGCACTTGATAACAATAACATATTTTAAGTATTTAACATTAAGCATTTCTTATAAAACAATATGAACTTTAATCTAGTATTTGTAAAAAGAAAATAAAAAAGGAAAAAGGAAAAAAAAACCTTTAGCATGACATTTACAGCTACTTTAGCCCAGTATTTTTTTAAAGAGGAAAAAAAAGAAGCCTGCTTTATCATAACATCTGCAGCTCTTAAATTCTTCAATTCAAATTGTTTTAAAATCTTTGCAGTTACTGTAAGTATTAATGCCATCCATAGAGAAACAGAATATAGAAAAAATGTCAGCCCCCAGCTCCCCCCCCCTTGCCCTCCTCCCAGTCTTCTTAAGGAGGTCTCAATTTGAGGCTTAGGAAATGAAGTTGTGCCCCTTTCCACAGAATATCTGCCAATGATTCTTGAAACAGTTGCACCTCCTGATCTCCAATCTGGGGTGTGTTAGGACCATTTTTTTCCTGGGAAACTCTTTTAGAATAGTTACTTTCAGGACAAACCAATGTGTCTTTTTGCTGATTCTTTTGTGCTTCTGCTTTGAGATATGTCTTTTCAGTAAAGGTAACCTCATCTGGGGGAACTTGATCAGTGATGATGATAAGTTCTTGTTGCAGGTCTTGCTTTCTGAAGGACTCCATCTCCAATGCTTCAAAATCTTCTTCCGCTGAAGATTTCCAATCCTGCAATTCTTCACTCTTGCTTTTTTTCCCCAGTTGGTTAATATTATAATTATCATTTGGTTCATCATTCCTGTTCTTGCCATTTCGGATCTCCTTCAAAATATCTTTCAACAAATTTTCTGTGAAGGCATTCAGATCTTCTCTTTGTTTTGCTAACAGACGGACCATCTGAGTCAAAATAGCCATATTAAAAATCAGACTCCAGACTATAAAGATCAGCTCCCCAGGCAAAAATGGCTGCTTTGGAGGGGTGATTCTGTAGCATTGGTTTAGGGATGCCAGCCTCCAGGTGGGGTCTGAGGATCCCCTGGAAGTAAAGCTCCTCGCCAGGCAGTCGGGCTGCTCTCTCCCTTCACATGCACCCCTTCAAAAGGAAAACACGTGGCTAGAGTCACCTTTTGGCTAGCACAGTCTGTTGTTTGGCTGGTGATGTCTGCCCTTCTGAAGCTTGAGGCCTACTGCTGTCAATTTGAGTCTTTGTTGTTGTCTGCAAGGCGAAGTGATTGCCTTGTAAAAGTGGATCACCTAGTTCCCCCACAAAGTCTCACTGTCTACTTTCCTGTAAAACTAACTCCACTTGAAATTCTGGGCCACTTATGCCTATGATTTCGTAGGACCTTCCTGGCAAATACTGATTTTCATTTACCAGGCCAAGCTTGAGAAAAGTCACTTAAGTTCCTATGTCTCTTAGCCATTTACTTGTTCACCATTTACAGGTTCAGGCTGCAAATATTCTTTATTTAGATCTTCCTGCACTTTCCAGACTCACAGGACTGATGCTGGTCTGTCTGCCTGCACCCCAAAATACAAACAGTTGCTGGTAAGGGCTGGCTAAAGCCCATAGCCCAGGAGGGACACACACACACCACTCCACCCCATCCTCAGTCTGCAAGCCTATACCATCGTCTCTAGACTGCTGTTCATCTCTAGATTATAATGATCAGCTCTGCAATCAAAAATAGCTACTCTGGAGGGTGGACTCTGAGGCACTGTACCATTTTCTGTAAACCGTCCAGAGCCGTAGGGAAGGGAGTTATAAACAAACAAACAAACAAATGTTAATGCCCCCCTCCAAACCTCCAGGAATATTTCAACCCCAGGGGTAGGAAACCTCCAGGTGGCGCCTGGAGAGCTCCTGGAATTACAGCTCATCTCTAGGCTATAAAGATAAGCTCCCAAGGCAGAAAGGGCTGCTTTGGAGGGTGAACAGGGTTGTTGTGGAGAAGAGACATTTAAGGCCTCCCACTCAGGTTGTTGTGGAGATGAAACACTTGAGGCCTACTGCAACAGGTTACTGTGCAGATGAAACAGAAGGCAAAATTTCCTCCACAACAGCATTCAATGTCATCTACATAATATCCTTGTATGGTAGGCCTCAAGTGTTCAGAGAATTGTGGAGAAGAGACATGTGTGGCTTGGCTGCATCTTCCCTCCACAGCAGTATTTAAGTGAGAAGGGGCTTTTCTGTCACTTCCCTGTCAACCAGTGGTTAGGCAGAAGGAGACAGCTTCCCCCTCCCCCCAAAAACGGAAAGCACACCCATACCCACAGACTCTTTTGCATTGCTCTCAGAAACACCTCCCTCCCCTCAGTCACGGGCTGTTAGAGGTTCCCTTCCCAGCAGGCCTGAAGGGAGGGGGGTATGGAATCCTGAGCAAGAGCAGCAATTGGCCCTGGGGGAGGGCAGATTCCACCAATAGCAGTCTTTGTAACCTTCAGCATGTTGTCAGAAGTATGAAGCACTCTTTATGTATATAGGTTGTCTCTCCAAGCTGTTGCAAATCAATGGATCTGCTGTTAAGTTGCAAAGAGCACAAGACTCCAACAGTGGCATTTGTGCAGGGGACAAACCTGTCAATAGTTTCAATGCATGAAACTTGCTTTAGTCAGAAACAAACTTGTCATTAGCTAGCCAGTGTATTCCCTGTGGCAGTTTCAGATCCTGAAATCATACTCGCAAAAATGTTTTTCTTCAATGATGTTATTTTAGTCAAAATAACTGCTTGGGAGACAAGCAGAAAGCATTACCATAGCAACCAAACTAACACAGCTGCTTGACATGGAACCTGTATGTATTATGGAAGGAGCTATATGCAAGATTATACTGTCAGTTTCCATGGAAAATAGCTTGTAAAGCCCACTTCCTGCTCTTTTACTACATGAAGTAAAAAAGCACTTTGAACTTTCAGAAGAAAAGACATTTAAAGGAGTAAATTGAGATGAAATGCAGCAAGCAGAGGTGATGCTTGCGTCTTAGTGTGCTCTAGAATTAGGCACAATAATATCCATTCTGCATGGCGGTTGCCATACCGGCTGCTGCCAGTTCTGTGCAATGGGGCAGCTTGCCCCACTGCTTCCTGTGTGCCCACGTGGGATTGTTTTTGATGGTGTACACTGTATGCCTTGGATTTCTGCCTCCACACAAGGCAGCAAAGTGGAAAGGCTATGCCACATGGGCTGGTGGTCATGGGGACTGTTTTTATTTCTGTTTAGGAATGCAGTAGCAATACCACATTATTAAACAAAAAATGCCCAAGGTGGCTCGATGGCTCTGCACAGGACCATGGAGCTGTCTAGGGCATTTTTGTGTCCCTTCCAGGGTACCGTAGTCAGCCCTTGGTGGGCGAGGAGCCAGGCCTGGAAGATCCAGTTCTTCCCTGCCACACTGGCCCTACATAGACCCCGTTGTTGCCCAGGGCAGAAAAGGGAATGCGGAAATACCCGTATTCCCTTGCTATGGGGCAATAGAAGGCCTGAGTTGGGCCAGGCCCAGGTCTGGCCTGGACCAGTGCCAACATCATGTGGAAGCAGGGATTAGCTCCACTGCCACACGAGTGCTGGCATGGGCCTTATTCCTTGTGCAGAAAAGGCATAAGGGATCATTTGAGCATGATAGGGAGGGTTACTGCCAGGGCTAGGGAACACATCTAAAGTATGAAGAGAAGGCAAGCCTTTCCAAACTCTCAGGAACGTACAGAGGACACCCACAAAGGTACTAGATTTATCTGTGTTTTTGCAGCATTCACCAGGCTTGAAAAATCAAGCCGACAGCAATGGTGCAAAACTTCATCAGCATTTACACCTGTTACCATGAAATATGAATCAACCTTTACACAGGGTTACCAATTGGACTGCAGAAAAATATCCTGAAATAGAAGCTTAACATATGGAAATGGGCAGGTGACATTTTTACATGACATGGAGGTTAATAAAACCCCTTAGTAAATAGCAGTTCATTAAACCTCTGTTGAATGGACAGGACTTAATACAAGTTCTTCTAAGTCCTTCATCTTAAGAATTCAAACTCAAACTCTCAGGAATAAATCGGAAAATTGTAAGTACCTACCATGTACACCTCCCTACCATGTACACAAACCCTCCCTCCCCCGTGTTGAATGGGTCTTGAATTACTTACTTGCTTCATTTGAAAGGTTTCAGGTCTTTTCATAGGTTAGCAATTGTAATGAAAGATCAAAGTGCATGCAAGATTCACCAAAACCAATAATAAAATAATAATCCAAAGAATACGATGAGAATCTCAGATGAAATAAAAGATAATATTTGCTCAAATATACGGAGATCACAGCAATGGGGCTCAATAACAGATTTCCATCCCAGCAAAGCTCTTTTGTAACATTCTTTTCTTGAAGTTTTACAGTTCATACGTTTCCATTGGTCCACACATCATCATCAAGTACCTTGGCAACTTCGGGTTTGTCATGGTCTTGGGACAATTGTTCTGAACCCCTCCTGAGAGGCTGGGAAGCACATCAGTGAAGGGGAATTGTCATAGAATGCTAGAATTCTTTGTTCAAGCAATCCCACTGAGAATGACCTCCCCAAATAGTACTCCTTTACATATTCAAATTCCTAGATCTGCAACATTTACAGCAATAAGTCTTCTTGGAGACAACAATAAGTCTTTTGTTCCCTCATCCTGTGTACATGGAATTCAAGCAGCATACATGACTATAACTTATAACTAATGGCTGTTCCAGACCTTCTGGCCTCTATAAACTTAGGTCAAGCTACATTCTACTAATGCTACATATAATACTCTACCAGATCTATTTTCTATGGCCCCACACTAATCACAGTAGGAATATTGATACCAGGTAAATTGTTGGAATCCATTATTAAAGATAGATTTAATAGGCACATTGATGGACAAAAGCTATTGAGGAAGAATCAGAATGGATTCTGTAAGGGAAGATCTTGTGTCACTAAGCTAGAAGAGTTCTTTGAGGGGGTGAACAAACATGTGGGCAAGGGGAAACTAGTAGATGTTGTGTGCCTAGACTTCTATAAAGCTTTTGATAAAGTTCCTCACCAAAGGCCTGTAAGTAAACTCAATAGTCATGAGAAAAAAGACAAGTCCTCTTGTGGATTAAAAACTCGTTAATCAACAGGAAACTGAGAATGAGTATAAATGAGCATGGTCATAAACTAAAAGGGCCACAGATTGCAGCATTGGTGGGCTTGGAGGAGAAGGCATGGCCTCAGCAGTAGTGGGAAGAGGCAGGAGATGGACTGGACTAGATGGGCCATTGACCTAATACAACATGGCTTCTCTTATGTGCTTATGAAACAGTGTTCTGTGAGTGGGTGCAAGAAAACAATTCTGGGGAACAGCATCAGAGAAATGAAAAGCAAGGCAGCAGCTTTTTAAAGGATTACTTACAGTAAGAGCTGACTCTTGTTAATTAGTTTGTTATATTAGACTTGCATAAAGTATTGCATGCTATCAAAAGAAAGGAAATGAAACTAAAAGGGTAAGAAAAAACAGACCAACTAAGCTGCCAACAATTACAGCACACATTAATTCCCTTTCTATATTAATTCACATCAACAAATCATGATCTTTTATAACATAATTAAATCTAGTTTGTATTAGGAAATCAATCTGATAATTTTACTTGGGGTTCATAACTCACTTCAAACTGGGATTAATTGGGATCATACCATTTTTTATTAGTTTGTTTATATTTCAGTTTTTAGTCCACAACTCCCGCAAGCAGCTTAGGGCAGGTTACAAATAATTATTTCACAATAAAACCCTATTAAAAGCCCCAGAACAATCAATTTTCCAAGTGGTGAAAAAAACCCTACTCCCCCCTCAACCAGGCAATACCCTCCACCTCAGGGAAGAGGTACAGCCCGATGACCTGGCTCAACTTGGGAGGGGCCATGATCTTACTCACCCCGGCCTCAACCAAAGACCCTCTGGAACTCTGATAGGGCTATCAGGGCTATCAGCTCACCCGGGAACTCATTCCACCAGGTTGGAGCCAGGACCCAAAAGGTCTTGGCCCAGGTCGAAGCCAGGCGGACTTTCCTTGGGCTGGGGACTTCCAGCAGATTAGCACCAGCAGAGCAAAGAGCCCTGCAGGAGGCATAAGGGATCAAATTTCAGAGAGAAAGGATAAAGCATTCCTCTTCTAGAAAGGCAAATATATTATTCCTTTGCAGATAGGACTCAGGAAAGCATGGAACTGGCATAAGAATGAAATTACAAAGAACTGACCCCTCCTTTCCTGGGATGCTCAAATAGGCCTTAGACTCTCTCTCTCTCTCTCTCACACACACACACACACACACACACACACAGTCCCCTCCTGCATCTTCATGGACCTCTTTGAACTCAGCAAAGTTCATTTACTGGAGCCTGGCTGGGAGGAATTATTGTTCAAACCACAAAGCATATTAAGGCAATGTGCTCATGCGCCCCATTTTCATTAAGATATGGACCCTTCACTCCTTGTTGGAGAATTTCATTCTGCAAATTGCCTACAAAACAGGGATAATTCCTCCTATCTGCCTCAAATACTGGAGGGAAGCACCCTAGATAAGTCATGCAAAACCCAGAAGTTCTAAGAAGAAACAGAAAAGTGATTCCCATTGAAACAGCAGTTACATTCATTGGTTATTATGAACAATTTTAATTATTTTGTTATAGAAGTCAATTTTGTGCAATTGCAAAATATTAATTAACTAAAATATTAACGAACACAATTAACTAAATTAGCCCTGGCTTGAACTGTCTGGAGGGGGAAGAACAAGGAAGGAAGGGAAATTAAAGGAACAGTAATCCAGAGAAATTTCAGTTGTGCTTTTCCCGTTCACATGGAATCACTTGTTTTTTGGCTTCTTAAAAGAATCACTTCAAATCAGAAATGAAAAATAGCATGGAAAACTATGGAATGCAGGGGATTGCCCACAATGTTATATGTATTGCCTGTTAAAGGTGGTGAACAAATAATGGCAATTCCAAACTAAATGGCTAATAAGAGAAACCATTCACAGATTTCATGCTCTGTACATTCAGTATAACTTTTTTGGCAGGCACAGTTGTACAATTTGATATCATTTCAGCTTCAGTAGTGTACCATGGGCAATAGATATTTGAAGGTGTTGATAGTGTCATAAATTTTATAGATGATGGTTTAGTTTGGGGAAAGGTCAGACAGGAAAATAATGAAAGGCTGACGTGAGTTCCAGAAAAGTGTTGAAAATTTTACACAAAGCCAAATAAAGTGAACTTGAATTTTTTTGTGTCAGAAATTAAAATCCTAGGATAAATCTTAACAAAAATAACTAGAAAAGAGTTAGATTCAAGTGGACAGCCAGGTTGGCCTGAAACAACAGAACAAAGTTCAAGTCCAGTGGCACC
This sequence comes from Paroedura picta, assembly GCF_049243985.1. Taxonomy (NCBI): domain Eukaryota; kingdom Metazoa; phylum Chordata; class Lepidosauria; order Squamata; family Gekkonidae; genus Paroedura; species Paroedura picta. The sequence goes on from NC_135371.1 coordinate 97,563,637, forward strand.
TTTCAGACCAACAAAGTATTATTCAAGGTATCAGGTTTTGTGTGCATTCTTCACATATATTGAAATGGAAATTGTTGTCATGCACACACTCCCTATGCTGCCAGCGGGCACACCAGAGAGTGTGGTCAAGTCAGATCCAGATTCTGACCCAGAACCAAGTCCAGCACATCACTTTCAAAACCTGTGCCCATCATCAAGGATCTGGTTTGGGATCAGAACCGGTTAGACTCACCAGATGATGAACAGCCTGGACCTAGCCAGGGTCCTACCAGCCAGCACCCTCTATATCCTGGGCAAGGCCCTGTCCAGCCCCGAAGTCTCACCAAAGCAGCAGCACTGGCACAAGTGTACCAACCTGGCAGCTGCCAGAAGATCAGCCCAGCTGTCAGCTTGCGGTCAGTCCTGATGGGGCACAGCGGAAGCGCCTTCCGCTGATGAGGACTAGGGCCAGCTGCATTCCCTCTGACTGAAATCTACTCCAACCAGCTAAGGAGAGGTGTGGGACAAGCTTCTCCATAGGTGCAACCCATGCATTCGCTGCTTATCTGCATAGACGTCTGGTGAAGCTTTGCTTGGCTGATTCCTAGTTCCTTATTTCAGCTTTGGCTCTTGATTTCATTCCTGGATCCTGACTTTGTTCCTGGCTCTTGACTGTGTTCGTAGTTCCTGACTTTGGCTTGCTTCTTGACTCAATTCCTAAATTTTAACTCTGGTTCAGGACACATCTTAATTAACTAAAGACTAAGTTGGTACCTAGAGTATGGATTTTATGTTGGAGCTCTTAGCAAGTCATACAAAAGGCTATTGGGGCCTGAACAATAATGAAGTCTTATCCAGAATTTAAGAGTAGATGACCATGCTCTAGTTCATGCTTTAGGCCGGTCCCCAGCCTCAGAAAGGTTGGGGACCACTGCTCTAGTTGACAGAAAATGAAGACCAAGTTTATTACAAAGGGTGGAGAGTCTGATCGTATTCAGGAGACACAAAATACATTGAAGAAAAACTGTGGCTATATGGTCCACTTCAGATTTAAGAACCTCGATCCAGACTGAAATCCCATATAAATGTTGATAAACAACCTTCTTCTGGAAGATCTGGACCTCTGCTGGCACAAACTGGTTCCTGGTGTGAAAGTGAAAGCATGAGACAACACTTAGCTGTTCCTTGCCACTGTGAGAGCCGCTTTCCACTGTAAGGTCCAATTAAGTTGACAGCAAAAAAGATCTCCCAAATATCTGAAACTTTTGACTATTTATTTATTTATTTATTTATTTATTTATTTGATATACCGCCCTCCCCGGAGGCTCAGGGTGGTTTACATGGAACATATGAACAATGCATAAAACAATCTATATGAATAACCATACAATAATATTAGTAACTGGTAGTTGTAACAATAGTACAGTGTAAACAATGCAACAGTGCAACAGTGCAAACAGGTCCAGAGCACTCTGGTGGAGTTCCGAGGGTGGGGGGAGCAGGGGCCCTTCATTCACTGTTGGTTGTGTCTGGTCTCAACCAAATGCCTGCTCTACAAGTTTTCTGTACACTTTTCTTCAACAGCCTTTCCAGGCCTTCAAGAATGTCATGATCTTAGATTTATCAAGATTGATGTACAGACCATTTTGGAAACAAAATGATGAAAAGACTGAGGGGCTTTTCGCACGCCTTCAAAATCGCACAATGGTTGCCAATTGAAAACGCTACTGATTTGCCGTTAGGCACAACGTCGTTGACAATCTGCCACACACCTGAAAACGATCTGCAAAAAGCGCTTCCTTGTAGCGCTTTCAGGGAAATCCCCAAAAGTGGATTCACCCTCCGGAAAGCGATACACTCCTGCAACCAATCTGCAACACTAGCGAAAAAGACCTGTGCGTTAACATTGTTGCGGTTTCTACAAAGTCCCTCCCCCTGGCTCTCTCCTCTGATCTTCCGGTGAAGCGATCGCCATTTTTTTTTCTCCGAGCGAGCGGGGATAAATGCACCAGCGAGCCTCTTTCTGTTTAGAGGCTTCCCCGGCTTCAGTCACTAAGCACAAACAAGAGAAGCCCGTTTGCTGATGTATTTTCCCTTTATTTTTTACACATTCATTCAGCCGAAAATCGGGCCTGTGAGAGGGGTTTTTTTTTTTTTTTCACTCGGAGGGAGCGTGGCAACGATGAAATGACAGCGAGCCTCTTTCTGTTTAGAGGCTTCCCCGGCTTCAGTCCCTCCCCTTCAGTCACTAAGCTCAAACACACCAGGCAGCTGGATGGGTCTCTCCGTTGCAACGAATCAACACAGATTCGTTGCAATGGGTCTGGTTTTTTTTTTTTAAACTTTCTTAAAGGGAAAGGGGCTGTTTGGGAGCATGCTAACGGCTGCCCATTGGATTTTCAGCCGAAAATCGGGCCCGTGAGAGGGGGGGGATTTTTTTTTTCACTCGGAGGGAGCGTGGCAACGAATAAATGACAGCTCAAACACACCAGGCAGCTGGATGGGTCTCTCCGTTGCAACGGGTCTGTTTTTTTTTTTTTAAACTTTCTTAAAGGGAAAGGGGCTGTTTGGGAGCATGCTAACAGCTGCCCATTGGCTGCTTGATGGCCAGGGGCGGGACGAGCTTGGCAATAGCGCTTCCTTTCTAGCGATTTTTGCCGAGACCGGAAGCCTGTGGGAAACGCTACAAAACGCAACTAGATTCCACTACAAAGGCAGGTATGCATAACGACGAATTCCACTATTTTAAATGGCGATTTTTCATTCAGCAACCAATTTGCTACAAAGATCCCGGTGCGGAAAGCCATTTCGAATAAACAGGAGAGACCAGTCTTGGAGATGGAAAGAAAGATGGCATCATCAGCATACAGCAGAAGTGGAACAGGATGGGAGTTTATCCTAGGAGCATGTAACTCAGATTCAGCCAGATGGATAGGGAGATCTGATAGGAATAGATTGAATAATGATGGAGCCAAAAGGTATGCCTGTTTCGCTACTTTAGTAACAGAGATCTTTTCAGTAAAGGAACAATTACTGTCAAACCTCCACTGGCAACTATTTGAGGTATCCATTCCCAAACCAGCTCACTTAATCTGTAGTAGGGACCTATTGAATGTTGAATGTGCCCTGTAAATCAATAAAAGTTACATACAGTTTGCCTTTTAGATGTAAGGAGTACTTGTCTGCCAGGGGAGATAACATAAGGCAAAGGTCAAGAGAAGTACATCCAGAACAAAATCCAACTTGTTCTTTGCCTGGTAAATTAGTCATCCAGTCTAATAGACATCTCAGCAGGTGTTTTGAATACAGTTTCCCCAGGACAAAATAAACTTATGGGGTGATAATTGCTAGGGATTCTCTTTTAAAATTTGGAGTTATAATAGAATTCAGACATGAATCAGGTAACATCCTAGATTTATCAATTGTAAATAAATGGGCCAGTAGTTCTGACCACCAATCGGAATTGTTTTTAATTAGATCAGTGGGAATGCTATCAGGACCTGGTACTTTACCTGGTTTCATAGACACTATAATATACTAATATCTAAATTTTCAGTCCACTCAACCGCAGCTAGGGAAAGTTCAAAGCACTCCATCACATCACCCTGGACAGGACAATGCTCACATTCCTGTGACAGATGGAAAATAGTTTGGCAGACTGCATCACAGTCTCATTTGGATCCTGGTGTTTTGCCCCATTTAAACAAAAGTCCGCACAAAGCAGGTCTGAACAAAGCCTGTGAGTACTTTATTAGCTGTCTTCTGTACCTTATATAGCAAGTCAAATCCTGCAGGCGTCTCACTGATGTTTAGCAGGTTATGGATCTCGAGTGGAACTGGTTGTATACATGATCACAACCATTCATTTTCTAAACTGAACTTCTGTGATTACAGTATTTGTGCTGATCTTATTGCTGGATGTCGGAATCTTAGTCTGAATTGGGCTGCATCATCAGCCATGTCTTTCTGAATGGGCAACTCTCTGTTTTCAGTTATAATCTTTAACTATTAGTGGCTCTAATGTTTTTGCACAGCCACTGTGGGAGGAGTCATGTCTGAGACCCACATCCTGGTGTCTGGACACTGCTTCTGTGAAGCTGGGCACACCCGGATTGGGCTGGCCCCTGGAGCACCTACCCCCAGAAACTGGCCATGAGGTGTGTTTGCAGCCTCACACCCAGACGCTTCCCATCCGCCAAGGATGCCGCTCCCACGGCACCTTGCCCAGCCCACTGCTTGACCTGGCCACCAGCTTGCGTGACAGGCCGGCCAGTTGTGGGGACGTTGCCCACACCACCACTGGAGAACAAAGGTAGGGCAGTGGTGGCACTGCCAGGGGGGCACCACTAGTGCCCATTGCATTCCTGGGTGCAAAAGGCTTTTGGGCTAGTTCTATTTATAAATATGTCTCAAGATTCTTCAGATACCCTGCCTCAGTTAAAGTTGTTAACAACTATGATGGGGTCTAAATCATGCTTACTCTATAAAAACATGTTAATTAATTCATCTACTGATTCTGTTAAGGATTAGCCTCTCAAGGAATTTAAAACTGGAGCTCAGAAGAGAAATAGATCTGCAGAGTTTCTCCAGATGTTTTGGTTTTCCTGGTTTCAGAATAGCAACTATCTATGCTTTCTGGAATTTCCCTGGGAGTCTTCCTATTCTCGTTACATCAGTGAGAAACTTTTAGTCCAATGACATCTTTAGGACCAAGAAGTTTTATTCAGGCTACTCATCTGAGAAAGAAACTTAGTGGGCCACTTCTTAGTGATCATGCTACTGTTGATCAGGAACTCATTATGGAGGCAGTCAAAGACTGATGCATTTCTGCTCTTGATGTCCTTCAGTGCCTTTGAAATCTTATCTGTATTGATATCCCCTGACAGATTGCAGTCTTCAGGAGAGGTGCATTTCAAAATCTGGAGTTTTTTTATCCTGATAGTAAAATGTCAATCCTTCAGAGCTTTGTATAGGTATAACGGTCAGGCAGCTACTTGGCTTCATATTGCACATGGATTTCCTTGGAGCACAGGTGGGTTTGAACCTAGTTATTTCTTTTTAACAGGCTCCAGTCTCTCCTACAGGAATGCCTGAAATCCAAATTCACCATCATTTCAGTCCATTTTTGTCTACATGCAGAATTATTTTCACGGAATTGTTAATCTGCTACTTCTGGGTCTTTGCTGTCAAGGAAATTTTGATACATCCTCTCATTCTGACCACTCCAGCCTGGAATATATTATTTCTGATAACCTCGAGGAATGTGCCTTTGGTTGTAGATATAACAATGAATCAGTGGTAGTTATTATGTGTTGGTGGGATCCATACAAGACACCTATCCAGATCTTCACTGAACCCTTTCCAATTCTAATTCTTGACATTCCATTATGATCCTGGAAAAGATCTAATAACTGGTATTTTGATTCCTAGCTCAAGAATTCTAGGTTGATACAGACTGTGGAAAAGCCTCAATAACACATCTGGATATAGACAAAGGCTGACTTGTCTGGTCAGATTAAACAGATAATAAATTACTGTTTGACTCTTTTCTTTGCCACTCATGTAAAGTTGCAATTGTCTTTAGCTTCCGAAATGAGATGTAAGCCATGTTCTAGTGCCCAGTCGAAAGTATCTCTCCATTCTTATAATGAAACATATCTCCAAGTAAATATTAAAATCGACGGTTGATTTTTGTTACAAAGATGAGTTGGCCAGTAAGATTTGCAACAAATATTGGCTTTTAGACGTATGCCCTCAATATTCCTGTGCCTGGGAGGGGGCAGATTTGGATGCTGTCTCCTGTATCCCGTCAAGTAGTCCTGAGAAGGACGGTTTGAATGGTTGATTGTTTCCATGTGTATTGTAGACAGGAGATACTATGACTGTCTGAAGATCTAGCTCTTTAGTGTTATCCAGGGTGCGTCCTGAAGAGGCAAGCTAAAATTGCACCCAATTTAAATGGGTGTAACTCTGCTTAGGATGACAGCATATGTACCTAAATGTAAGTAGATTTTTTTGGTAGGAGGTTGACAACTTATACCAGGACATTTAGTTAAATATTCATGTTGAATGGCTGAATTTGAAAAACATTCCATGAACTTCCATCTCACATTGCAGGAATGTGCCAATTTGTCTATGCAACGGTTGGGAAAGAATGTTGCCAAGGACAAATGCCTTCAGGGATATATTTACTGACATATCTTTGGTTCATTCCTCATACATTATAGTGATTTATCTATATACAAGGTAGCCAAGGAAATGTATTCTCTTCTGAAATAAATTATTGGAATAAACATAGCTTCCTGGTGAGACTATGCAATTATTGTTCATTTTATTATTTCTTCAGCTTTTGTATTTTTTTAATTTTGATTGATTAGACATTATGAAATATTTACCTCATTAGGAAACTTGGAGAATTTTCTGTCATTTTTTTTTAAAGAACATGTGCAAACAGAACTTTTCCATATGTTTCTAGATGTTGTAACAGTTTGGAGCAAAATACAAGAGAAAGCATAAGGGGGTGAGGCTGGGTGAAAGGTAATGTTTTTATGTGGGTCTGTCTTTGAAAACTGAAAATGTCAGCTGATGCATAATACAGAAACCAAGTTACCTTTGGGGCAGACCTCAAGGATTGTTTTTACCCCTGCACAATTCAGTGTCCTGTTTCTTATGTAGAAGTCCTTAAGTAGTTTGGGGCCTGCCTCCACCTATATTTTCCAGCCCACCAGTTGAGATCCTCCTCTGAAACCCTGGTCTTTGTGTCTTCCATCTTTGGAAGTGAGGTGGCAGCAAACAGACATGGATTTTCCAGTGGTGGCCTTTGGAATGCTGATCCCTTTGAAACTCATCTTATCCTTTAAAGGCCAGGCAAAAACATTTTTCTCAACATAGGCTTTAACTATTTTGTGTGCTTGAACGCCTTGGCTTGCTTCTAGAGGGTAGTGTTCATTGGTACATTGTTTTATTATCATTGTCTGGATTGTTTTTGTCATGTGTTTAACTGTTACTGTTGGTTTTATTGTTATCTCTGTAGATTTGGTTGTATTATTATTGTTAGCAGGTCTGGAGAAGCAACATACACATTTTCTAAATAACTGATGACACACAAGTATTCAGGATGGTGAAAACCAAAGCAGCCTGAGAAGAACTCCAGGACAAACTCCATCAATTAGGTGAGTGAGCAACAACGTAGCCAATGAAGTTCAGAGAACTGTGGTGCACACTGGAACAAAACATCACAGCTTCAAGTATATGCTTATAGGGTCTAGACTGAGAGGGAAAGAAACCCTGGAGGTCATAATGGCAAGGTCAACTGAAATGCTTACACAGTGCGCTGCAGTATGAAGAGGGCAAACACTGTGCTGAGGACTATTAGGAAAAGGATTGATCTATGGTGTGACATCGCCTGGAATACTGTGAGATCTGTTTACTGTATTTGAAAAATGACATCACATAGCTAGAAAAAGACAGCCAAGATGATGAAGTGGTTGGAGTACCTTTTCTATTATTAATGGATAGAGAATTTGGGACTTTTCAGTTTAACAAAGGAATGTTTCAGAATGGGGACATGTCAGAAGTTTATAAATTTATACACTGGGTGGAGAGAGTGAATAGAGACAACATTATCTCCCTCTTCCAAAATACTAGAACTCTAGGACTTCCAATGAAGTTCATGGGCAGTAGATTCAGACTCATGTTTATGGGGATGCTTAACGGCAATGGTCCACAATCTTGCAAGTTTATAAATAATACATTCTTCTCCTATCTAATCCCCCACTTTAGGGATAAGCACAAACTGGCTCACAAACAAAAGTTCATCATGACACTTTGGCTGGTTCATGGTGATGTTCATGAACTGAAGAGCTGTTAGGAACTTCCAGGATTTTTTTGGCAGTTCATTAAGAGTAGAAAGCAGGAGTTTAACTGTCTTGCAGCCATTTAAACATCTCCTTTCTGTTCTTCACCCAAAAAACCTCCACTGAGCAATAGGGAGCAGAAAACATGTGTCATGAACTGATTTGAACTGGTTCCATTTGTGAAGCAACTCTCTGGTTCATACTGGTTCATGATTTGCTTTCAAACCTTGAACCAAACTGCAAAAATGCAGTTTGTGCCTATCCCTACCTATTTGAAGTTTTCCCAAGTGTCTTAGGGCAAATGCCTACTTTGTGGGGAATTCGGTTGAAAATGACTTGAGAATAAACAATGAAGCAACTCCTTCAAGAACACCTCTTCTTCAATCTAATGTGGCTTTGGCTGCCATTATTATTTTCACAGGAGGTCCTATCATGGATCTCTCAATGTGTCATCGTGTTGTAAATCTGGGTATGAAATAACTGCTTTATCTTCAAAGTCTTGAACCAACAGTGCTTCCTGTACTTCCTTGAGGTTCAGTAATCCTCATTTTGAAGAATTTATTTTCATGCCCAAAAGGCAGCTTCTTGTAACGTCAAGAAGTCATGTAACGGCTTCTGTAATTTGAAAATCCATTTATAATACATTACCTCCCAGTATGTGAACCAGTAAATATTGTAAATTGTGAAGACTGCTGGAAGCTAGGAAACCCATGCCATACGTAACACAATCCTAGGCATGTTTACTTTGAGGTAAGCCTCATGGAATTAAATGAAACATCCTTGCAAGTATGCATAGGATTTTAGAATCAAAATAACCTGAATTTTAATATGTAGTCTTTTTATTGTGATATTCAAAATGGACCTCTATATCTTTTGTTTCATACAACAAAGGAACTTCCAAACATTAGTGTCGTTAATCTCTTCAACTGTACAAGAAAAATCGACATGATTCTTTTCCAAAGATAAACCCTCCAACTAATGGAGAGGGAGGGAGGGAGAGAGATTGGTTACATTTTTTTTAATGCACGGATATTTGCTGCATTCCTTTTGTATCAGCAGTCCCTTCCAGTTCTATGAAAAAAAAAATGATTTGTAGGACTACAAGACCAGCATTCTCTACTAGCCTTGTGGGTTGGGACCTGCATTGAAGAGCAGAAAGGGGAAAAATCACTCCCTCTTCCTTTATCTGCAAGTTCAGCTTCAATGACAAAAGGGGTAACTTTGTATTCTTCACTGTCCAGTGTGGTGAGTAGAGAGCCAGTATGGTGCAGCGGTTAAGAGTGGCAGACTCTAATATGGAGAACTGGATTTGATTCCCTGCCCCTCCACATGAACCCTGCTGGGTGACCTTGGGCCAATCATAGTTCTCCCAGAACTCTCACAAGGCACCTGTTGTGGGGATTGTAAGTTACTTAGAGAAAGTTGGGTTATAAAAACAACTCTTCTTCCTTTTTTATTCTTCAAGCAAGCCCCTAACTATTAGTCCATGTAAGTTCTGCATCTCTGAAATTCATCTTTCTGGGGTCAGAAGGGATTGTCACGGGGAAGATAGATAGATGTCTACATGTGCTTAGAGAATGCTAGATGCAGCCCACCATGTAAGTGGCTCTTCTTCCATGAAGGCACTGAAAAATGTTCCACAAGTGATCTAAAATACATTTATTTGTCAGTTGTAAAACATGTTCCACAGATTAACTCCTTTTTAGATGTAAAACATTATGACAATTGTCATGTGAAGATCTTCACATAAAAATATGTTAGAATTTGTAGGGAAAGTAAAATGTAACGCCAACAAAGCATAAAAGTCCTGTAAAAGTGAATATATGCATGCAACAGCAGTTATATGCACATCTGGGAAACTCCATTTACATTTCAATAATATGTAGGAACTAGGGAAATAGATTTTGCCATTTTTTCTGTAAGTGATAAAATACATAAAGAGAAAAATTACTGGAAAGCACTTGTGGTGCTATTTTTCTGGGACTAGGTCCAATTGTGTGGTGTGGGATTTACTTCTGAGTAGACTTGGCTAAGATTGATCTTTTTGTCTACTTAGAAAGCTCCTTTTAAGACTCAAAGGATGAAATCACTGATAGCATTTCATGTAAATTGTATACAAATGACTGGATGTTATGTAGATAGATTCAGATGTGTACTCATGCTGAACTGATGCAACAGAACAGGGTTTGAGTCCAGTGGCACCTTTAAGACCAAGGAAGTTTAGTTTGGGGTATAAGTGTTCTTGTGTGTGAACATAAAAGCTTATACCCAGAATTAAACTTTAGCCCGCACTTTCCCTAGGGATGTCCATCAGTTTTGTTTTTGTTTTGCATTGATTTCCTTCCCTACAGTGCTAATTTTCTGGTCTCTTTAAGGGTGATTCATACCCAAAGCAGAGAAACACATCCACTAGCCTCTGAGCACTGGCAGATTGTGTGCCACTAATCAAGCCCAGCAGTGAATGCAAAAGCCATGGCCAATGCTCTTCTGGTATGAGCATATGTGCATACACTGAATGGGTCTGTCCAGTTGTTCAGCTAGCACTTTCCCCTCCCATCTCCGCATTCCCATAGCTCCCCTAGGCAGAGTCTGCACTTACTTTGTTTATTCCATTGTCAATCCTGTTGAATTCAGATCGATTTGAACTTGGATCTTCCCCTCCATTGAAACAGAAAAGTGTTCTGCACGTGGTTAGGGTAGTTCAGAAGGGGGGGGGGAGCCAAGACTCTTTCTTTCTTTTCTTGAAGGTGGGAGAGAGAGGAGCCAAGCAGGGAGCCTCTTTCTTTTTTTTGGAGGGGGGGGGGAGAGGATCGAAGAATGCAGAGGCGGGAGAAAAAAATCCAAGACCGATAGAAGTTGAGAGAAATTAGGGGCTTCTCCTTTAAGGCAAGCTTGTCACATGGGCACCTTTGGCCAATCAGGGCGTCTCTACCATGGAGGAGAGCCCTGCTTTCTCAATTCAATTTTTTAAATATTGAGGTTTAAAAGCACTCTAAGATATCGCACAATAAAGGTAGGGTCATTCCAGATCAATCCGGAGGGAGTGGCGGGATATAAATCTAATAATAATAATAATAATAATAATAATAATAATAATAATAATAATAATCCTTCTTGTCACAGAAGAAAAGTTTAAACTGCCCAAAATCAAAATGGAAATCGCATTCTGTGTAGACGTCAGGGACTGAATTGACCTGGGATTGGAATAAAAGCTCTGTGCAGTTTATACCCTAGTCTTTCCACTCCCCCATCTGCCTCCAGGGGTTAGTGGATGTGTTTCTCTGCAATCATCCTTGAAATGCCTGCAGTTGGCTGGGCACTGAGGTGGGGGCATCTCCCCTTTCCCCCTTCTCTTTCTTCAGCCTCCTGCCCATTACTATGCACACTCTTGCCTTCAGTGCATTTAAATTGTAGTTTTGAACAGCTTATAAAAAATAAACGATGGGGAAAGCAATTCAAAAGCAATTTAAAATGTTGCTTCTGTGGCAGTGAAGGAGGGGAATGACAGAGGGTGGTGACACCTTCCCAATTTTCACAGTAGCTGATAACACAGCAGAGTATCCACTAGAATTTGAGCTTTGCAGATGCTATAGTCAGTTTCAAAAATAGTTTGGTCAATTTCAGGATTTTTGATGTGAAACATCTTTCCTGGGACATGGACACTTAAGCTGAAAATGGCTATGACTCTGGAAGGGGTGGGACTCTCACACCCCTCCGTCTCCCCTTAGTGGGGGGGGGGCTTGCATGGGCTCTGGGTCTCCTGTTAAGGCTCACTGAGGGAAAGGGGCCTTGCCTCACCCTCCACTAACTCCTGTAGCCCCACAGGTTGCTGATGCCTGCCAAAACCTCATTGCCCAGGAGTGGTTTAAAGATTCGCAGGGCCCATAGCAACAGAGCCACATTAAGGATCTGCAGGGCCCTTGCTGAGTACAGTTGCAGTAGGAGCAGCCAGACTGGGCACATGCACGGCAATTCTGATTGGTGAGGGGCCACTCTCAGTCCTATGCCCAGCCTCCACGCAGCAAAGCCCTTGTTTGTTCTGGTCCACTGCAGTTTTAGTGCAAGGTGGGGCGCCAGCACACAGGTCCAACCCCGAGCATTCAGACTGGCCCTCACTGGGGTATAATGCCCTAGAGCCCACCCTCCAAAGCATCCATTTCCTCTTGGAGGAGGGGAGCTGGTCTCTGTAGTCTGAAGAGGAGCTGTCATTCCAGGGGATCCCCAGGTCCTACCAGCACCACCAGGATGATTATCGGAGATAGCAATGCCAAGAAATGAAGGGAAGAGAAACATTCTGTTCCACACTGAGCACAGAAATTCCCTCAAGTGTTTTGACCTGGCCGGTGTTGCCCATTCAGACTGGCCGTGGCTCTCAGGCAAAGGAGTATGCACTCCCTCTGTCTCTCTCTTTCTCTCTCACACACAAAGTGCCTCCCTCCTTCCCTAATTCTTACTCCCTTTCCTCCCTTTTTTCTTAGCAATCCTAGGTGCAAAGCTACAGTCCCCCCCCCCCCAGCATCCATTTTCTCCAGGGGAACTGATCTCAGTAGTCTGGAGAGGAGCTGTCTTTCTGAGAGATCCTCCGGTTTTCATCTCAGTGTGATAATTTTGGGAGCAAAGCACTAGCAAAAAGTACCCTAATTAGGCTGTTTGGCTATCAGTTCCCTTGGAGAAAATGGATGTTTTGGAGGGTGGACTCTATGGCATTGTTCCCTGATGAGCTTCCTGTCCTCCTCAGATTCCATCCCCAAATTTCCAGGAGTTTTCCAACCTGGCCCTTACCTCCTAAAAAAAAACACACACACCTTTGGATGCCCCCACCCACATTTCACGAGGGATGTTCCCACTTCAATTGAGAAAAAAATCTGCATTTTTGGTTGTAGCATTAAGAAGGTTGAGAACCACTGAGCTAATATAACAATGACTGAGTTTTTATATACCTTTACATCGGAACTTCAGAGTACAGAAACACATTAATTGATATCGCCCATTGTATTATTCAAGCAACTCCTTTGCAAAATTCAAAATCTGCAGATAAATACAATTTTCACAAACAACTTTTACCAATTGTTTCCTAATTATGCTTTCAACTGCCATATATATGAACAGAAATCCATTCTACTTATCCTTACCATTTTTCCGACTAATATTTACAAAAAGCTCTTGTGGGCGGAGCACTGTCCGGGGTGTCCAAGCTGTGCTTCTGCCCACACGGGCCAATCTGGATGAGCCCACCAAAGCTGGGTGTGACTGAATTGGGCCAGACCCTGGAGCACCTGGCCAGCTTTGCCACTAGACGCTGCCTCGCTGCCCAGCCTTAGCAACCAGACTGCCATGCTACCCAGCAGCCACAGTGCCATGGCTGCCTCTGCAGGGACCACTCACCTCCACTCACCCGTTAAGCACCCAGCCAGCCTCACGGCCACATGCTATCTCACCTCTAGGGATGGCGCTGCTCCACAGCCCAGCCTTTCCTACCGAGTTGCCATGCCGCCCAGTGGCCGTGATGGCCAGGCCGCCTCTGCAGCCATCGCCCCACCCTCCACCAGGGTGACATACGCAGTTGCCACACGCCATGATGGCTGCCAACCTTGCCCTCGACCTGGGCACCAATGTGACGAGCGGCTCCAGTGCCACATGCCAGACCACCCACCTCCAGATGCCTCACCCCAGCTGCCATCTGGCACTTCAGGTAGGCCACCAGCACTTCTCTCCATGGGGGCACTCTGCTAGAGCCCGTTGCATTCCTGGATGCAATGGGCTTTCAGGCTAGTAGGATAAGAGCTTCATTCATTCACAACATCTGTATCCCGACATTCTGCCCTTACAAGGGCAACTGAGGCAGCTAATAATTTAAAACATGTACGACATTCTGCCCACCTGTAGTACTTCCATCTTGTCAGGATTAAGCTTCAGTTTATTAACCTGAATCTACTTCAAAAATGTCCCAAAGCACCTGTTCAGAGTTTCCACAGCCTCCCAGGGATCAGCTGGAAGCACAAGATAGAGTTGAGTATCATCTGCATATTGGTGACAGCTTAGCCTGAATGTTCAAATGCCTTCACTCATATATTCAGCAATATAGGGGACAAGATGAACCTTGTGAGACACCACACACCAAAGGCAAAGAGCAGTCCCCAAGTACCATCTTCTGAAACCTATTCTCCAAGTAGAATTGGAACCACCAAACCACCTTCAGACAAGGCTATTTCGGTCCCATAATATAGCCTAAAACCAGACTGGAAGAGATCTAAACAATTTGCCTTATCCAGGAAACCTTGGGGTTTTCCAGCCACCACCCATTCAATTACCATGTTCAACAATTTGAGACTGATCATAATTACTGATATTTCTTTGATCGAGGATAGGCTTATTTAGAAATACCCTCACCATAGCCTGTTTCATGGCTGGACTGACCATCCTCTCTCTTAAAGAAGTATTAAATACTTCTTGAACCCAGTCAACCACCCTGCTTCCCCCCCCCCCCCCATACACACACACACTGTTGCTAGGGCTAATGTGGTCCTGTACAGAGTTACTCCAGTTTATTTCCCTTGATATCAGGCTTTGGGGTCAACAGTGAAGTGCTGAGACTGCTGTAAGGTTAAAGCTATTGTTTAAAAGCCTTGTATTCAATGAGCATAAAAACTGCATACTCCTAGAAGCAAAGCTGAATACCTTTAGTAGACCGTTTACGTACTGGGAAATTCACTGCCCCAGCTCCTGTGCAGGAGCACAAATTGGGGGTGGATGAGGCGCACTGGACCAAATGCTCCCCCATATGGGTGCAGGAAGAGGCAGGCCAACCTGCCATGGCTAAAACTCCAGCCTGCACCCTGGCATCAAACCTCCAGTGTGTAAATGGTCTTTGAGACTCCTTCGGGTAAAGAAAAGCAGCATATAAGAACCAACTCTTCTTGGTATTATTCTTTCTGAGTCATGAACAGGGAATGGATTTTTTTTTATTGATGGTTCTCCAAACAGTTTATGGCCGCTCATCAGGTTGCATCACTGCATTTATTCTTAACACTGCGGGACATGCTTTTCACCCATTTAAAATCTTACACAGAGTTCTACTGCCCTCCCCTCTAAACTTGTTGTGCTACTTAGCAGGCAATTGTTTAAATAGACAGCTTAATTAGTGATAAATCGTATAAATCAGTTACAAATAAATCCTGTCTTAGGGTCTGCCTAAGGGTCCCTTGGGAGATAAATGGTTGCTGAGCTGTTTGGATCAACTGCATTTTTGCTCACATGCAGTTTTGAAAGTTATCAATGCAGACCTGTATAACAGATGTTTGTTTAGAGACCCAATAGTTGGTGAATGTCTGTCACAACTGAACATGGTACGTTCAACTGCTGAACAGGTTTGCTGCAAAATTCATGGTATCCCTAACTACGTGATATTGACCAAATGATTTGACATATTTTCCTTATGGGTAAAACAAAAAGTGTGTATATTTGACTGCATGATCTGAATTAATGCAAACTAATTTTAATTTCCTCATGTTAAGGAGACCATCCCTTTGTACTCTGTGGAAAATCTACGTGCCTGCCAAAAATTACATATGCCTGCCATAGTCCAAGGAAGTTAGGTCAGCACATTAGTTACAAGACCTGTATTGGTAAAATGATTTGATATAATTTCCACATGATGCATGTTGCCAATGACATCTATTCATTTTAGAAGTACATTTCAGAAATAATTGCTATTAATTTGCTAGGTTTTCACTGCTAATGGCTCTAAAATATATGTGCAATCACAGCAAAAGAACATCAAGCTCACTTTTGTCCTGGGTACATTCTCATTTTTACAGAAAACTCAATGGATCCTGTAGGTGAGAGAGTCAAATATTGTGAAATTAAGGTCCCCAAAATAATAGAGAAGAAAAGCAAATATAAAAAGAGAAGAAAATACATATGTAGAAAATATTTTCCAATAGTGCCTAAGTATTTAATTTGTGGAAATATCTGTTTTTCTGGTTTTATTAATTCATTTCATTTGTAACATACTTTTCTCCCCAATGGAGAGCCAAAGCAGCTTTCTTATAGTGATGCCAGCGTCCAGGTAAGACCTGGGGATCCCTTGGAATTATGGTTTATCTAGGCTACAGAGATCATTTCCCATGGAGAAAATGGATACATTGCAGGGTAGATATGGGATTGTACCCTACTGAGGTCCCTGACATCCCTGAGTCCCACTTCCAAATCTCCAGGAGTTTCCCAACCTGAATTTGGCAAACCTACCCTTGATCCCCATCAGTGGTCAGGAGAGACCTGGCAACCCCATTCATAAATTATTACTGCTTATAAATTATGTGATTGAGTGGTTCAAGCGGCATAGGAAATACCATATATCTAATTCTCAACTTGGTTCCAGTGTGCACATTAAAAAAATCAGAGTAGGACCACTCTAGAAAAGGACAGATGTTTCTGCAAATCTAGGGAAATCTCCAGGTTTGTGAAAACTAAAACATATAAAAATGACTGGTAACAGAAGTGGGAGGGGGGTAGAGTTCTTGGCCCCTCATGCTGGCTGGCTTGAATCACGCCCTTTTTGATGAAGATGGTGGGGAGGAGGAAGAACAATAGGGGATTAGGTGGAAGCCTGTAGATAGGATTTCCCTCCCCCCTTGAGGACTTGTGATACTTCTTCTGGTAATATCAGTGGTGCCCCTTGGTGACTGACATGAACAGGTCCAAAGGCACTATGCTGTAGCCGTGGGGCTCAAATATTTACAGATCAGTTTGCAGATGAGGACAAGGTTTGCATTTTTAGTTGTTGATATGGAAGAAAGAGGTGGCAGGGATTAGCAAGAGAAGGCCTGCCTTTCCATAGGGACTGGGAGACTGACTTGGCATGAGATTGGCCGGTTTAATATTTTTATGGGGCAACTGTTAGTATTGGGGAGGAACCAATGTATACATTGTTGGCAGAGTAAATAAGGCAGTGAGGTTGCACACCTGATTAAAGAATAGGTAAAGGTAAAGGTATCCCCTGTGCAAGCACCGAGTCATGTCTGACCCTTGGGGTGACGCCCTCCAGCGTTTTCATGGCAGACTCAATACGGGGTGGTTTGCCAGTGCCTTCCCCAGTCATTACCGTTTACCCCCCCGCAAGCTGGGTACTCATTTTACCGACCTCGGAACGATGGAAGGCTGAGTCAACCTTGAGCCGGCTGCTGGGATTGAACTCCCAGCCTCATGGGCAAAGCTTACAGACAGCTGCCTTACCACTCTGCGCCACAAGAGGCTCTGATTAAAGAATAGGTAAAGGTTTATTTAGGAATTGCCATACTTGATAGTGCAGAGGAGAGACAGATAGGAGCTGACTACATGTCTAACTGAGAGAGAGACTGAATTGTGGCTTCTGAGAAGAAGCAGGAAATTGCCCCTAAGAATAACAATCTAGAGACAGACAAGGAAGGGTACTTAACAGGCACTTAACCTCACTATCCTATCCAATTGTCTTCTTGCCTTCTTCTTTATACACCAGACATCATCTATTCCAACAAACATAAAATCAGTTGTACATAATGAAATAAGAAACCAGTGTCATCTGAATTTGGATTACATGGGTAGAAAACAGTGAATGGAGGGAGGCAATGAAAATTCATTTTATCAATCTATTCTTATAACAGAGAGCAAACTGGTTTTATAAGAGAGAATGAAGACTGGCTTAGATTGCAAAACTGGCACATTATGCATATACCATTAAGTAGTAATGTTTTCTTGTCCATCACCAGGGTTACACAGTTCAATCAGGCTTGAAACGGCATCTGCACTGCCTTGAAAGGCCATGACTAAAACAGATCTCTTGTGTTTTGCTGAAAACAGAAGTCCTGCATTGCTAAAGTAGTGCGTTTAGCGGCTCAGTTGCTAAATTCCTACTGAAAGTCTTAGAATGAAAGAAGAATTTAAATCTTTTCTAGTATCAGCTGTGGTGGCTTTGGATTGATCTTGTGAATGAATAAATTGGACAGCATGCTCTGTTAGATATGCTATAGGTCCACCCAGTGGAGAAGGGGAACATGACAAGTAAAACTGATGGCATAATATTTGTTTTGTTTATTGGGGGGGGCATTAAAACAGAAATCTGTTTTATGCATCTTCTTATTGCAGAACACCTTATTTGGATTTAAAGTGCATTTTGTGATACACCTGTAGGTTCAAACACATTGTGCACATGTGTGCTTGTGTGTGTGCGTATATATGAAAGAGACCTCCGCCTGTTGTACCTGCTGCTACTCTCTGTGCATTCATCAGACATTATGGACACAGCCAACAAATACGGCACCTACGAGTAGAGATGCTGCTTTTTGCATATATCTGTGTTATGCATATAAAACATAGAACTTGCGTAGAACAATTGAATCCTATCAAGCATTATATCCAATTGAGCACAAGTAACCCATTAGCAAATTTGCCTACTTCTTCTTCCTGCTGGAGGCTGACTTATTCCTCTCTCAATGAGAAATGTTCTTGTTATGAAAGCTAGTTAAATCTACAAAAGTTAGTTAAATCTAGCCCCCCCCCCTCCAAAAAAAAGTCTGTGGGCTCAAGGGAACATAATGAAGCTAAACTAGGGGGCTGCAATGAGGGAAGGGAATTTTCCAGTATCTTCTGCAGAACTGGTCCAACCATACAGGTAAACTAGGCAGTCGCCTCCAGTGTCATCTAGTCCAACCTGTGCAGAATGCAGGGAAGCTAGCTACACCTTGTAGGGAAAAGATAGATACAAAAAGCCTTTATTGGGAAAAGTTGGGTACCACCGGTCTCCTCCCCTCTTGTCACTCCAAGTGGCACCACAGTGGCCATGATGATCTTCAATTTTCTCTGTATTGAACGTGGGGTGGGGGAGACACCAAAGTCAAAATTTGCCTAAAGTGCCAAAAATCCTTGAGATGGCCCTGAAATTGTTAAGATCCATTTCTTAGAGTCTGTTTACATGTCCAAATTAGCATGTAGAATTTAGAAGATGTGGCTCATGGATGCAGCCCCACTTCACCTATAGAATAAGTTTACCTTAAATTTTTAAAAAGACCAGACTTTTAAATTTGTGGCATGGCAGCCTCCTTTGAAAGATTTAACTAGCTTTCATAACAACATTTCTAGTTGAAAGAGGCATAAGTGATAACTGATTTCCCTCCTCCCCATTGTTAATATTCTACACTCAACCAATGTGCCTCATTCACTATGACTTTGTCAAGACACAAGATGAATTTTTAAGGTCACTATCATCTGTATACTTAAATGGTCCATATTAGGAGTATGAGAGTGTGCTTGAAGGACATGAGGGGCAAAGAAGTTCTTATGTATTTATAGGAAGCACTGATTTCAACCATATATGAATACCATCAGACTTCTTTGTGCTACTGCTGAATGAAAGGTCAATGTAATCTAAAACAATTAAATCCAGGATAAGGGTTTTGAACTGGACTGTGTCTCTAAGATCTAGCTGAGCATTAGGGACAACATAATTTTCCCACCAGCTATACCCTGCCAGATTTTTCAGTACAAAATCAGCAAAGCATCAATGAGCAGGGAGACCAAGGTCACTATGGTTCATCAGAATTCAGACTATTGCAATCAATTTTCTGGATACCAGAATCCCAGTTCATACTAGTCTTGAATACTCAGGATGCCATAGGGATTCTATTAGTGCCATGCCTATTCCAGTTCTCTAACAGGCTGTAAACCTGAGCTGGTATAGATAGTTTCAGTTCTGGTAGAGTCCATAAGCCTTTAGTGCAGCATGCTTCAGTATCCAGAGAGCCAGCTTGGTGTAATGGTTAGGAGTGCGGGCTTCTAATCTGGCAAGCTGGGTTCGATTCTGTGCTCTCCCACATGCAGCCAGCTGGGTGACCTTGGGCACACCACAGCACTGATAAAACTGTTCTGACTGAGCAGTAATATCAGGGCTCTCTCAGCCTCACCCATCTCACAGAGTGTCTGTTGTGGGGAGAGGAAAGGGAAGGAGACTGTAAGCCGCTTTGACTGTTTATGCACTGGGAACTTCACTGCCCCAGCTCCTGTGCAGGAGTACAAATCAGGGGCAGATGAGGTGCACCAGGCCAAATGCTTCCCCATGTTGGTATAGGAAGAGGTGGGGAAACCTGCCAAGACTAAAACTCCAGACTGCAGCCCGGCATGAAACTTCCAGTGACGGTCATAGCGTAAACGGTCATAGAGATTCCTTCAGGTAGTGAAAAAGTGGTATATAAGAACCAAGTCTTCCATGCTAGGCCCCTCTAGCAGTTCATTTGGTAGCTTCCATGAGAACTACGGTGATATCCCTCAAAGCACTGGGTGAAACATATATGCAGAAATTCACTCTACTCCATGTTTTCAAATGGACAAAATATGGAAATGGAGGTTGTGATTTGAATTATTGATGGAGTTGTCTTTTTTGCAGTAACTGGGGCCCAATTTTCATGGTTTACTCTCAGATTGTGTTAGATCTGGAAGGTTTTTCAACAACCCTGAGGAATTTTCTATATGCTGTCAGCCTGATAAACATATCTGATAGGAATTCCTAAGCAATTTGTGAGAGGGTATGTCTGGTGTACTGAGAAAAAAAAATCTACTCACATGATCAAGACCATGGATGCATCTAAAGCATTCCCTTGGTCCTTAGGCTGCAACAATCTGCCTTCTTTGGTATATAAAAAAGTGTAACTTGTCACTTGTATGTTGCTATGGTAATTGGATGACAATTAGATAACAGTCCAGTCTAGATTTTGAAAAGCTAAAGTTTATCCAAATGTTTATTAAGTGCCCAAATGTCTCTAGCCTTGCTTAAAACTGTATTCAAAGGGAGGTCCAAGATATTATGGGCTAGGGTTAAAGACTTGAAAGGGATTGCTTCATTTTCTGCACACCCATACAAGTGGGATTTTCAGAAGAAAACATTCTGTGACACTTTATAAAATAATCATTGGGAAATGGTCTTCTCCTTCTTGCATGAATTAAATCTTACACAGTATTTTGAAAAAGAAAGGTGCAGTTTTCTCTTTAACCACGGGTTATTCAATATTTGATTAGCTGGAACTGGCATTCTAACTAATCAAGCATTTAATTGACAATGACCATTAATGTCTGTAAATATTTTTGATGGGAAAGATGAAGTGGTCCTTCATTATCATGCAATTAGGCAAACATCAACACATTATGTAGACCATTTGCATTTTCAACAATAAATCCACTGCCACAGCTGTATTTCACCAAGCTATCATATCCTTTTTTAATGTTCTTTTCTGTTGGATGCTGCTGCTGCTCATGCATGTGTAGAAAGAGATTCCAGATCTATTTTTGTAACCTGGCCTTTGTGTAGCACACCAGCAGGGTTGCTTGTTGCTTGTTCTATAATGGAAATGTGTTATTAAAAATAAATGTGATACCCACTCTGGAATGCATATGTCTGTACAGTGAAGAGCAGAGCTAAATTGGCATTTTGGAAAGCTGCCACTGAGATGCAGTCTTAGCAACAGTGGACATCAGACTCAGTCATTCTTGATGCAACTGTGGAGACCCATAGCTCTCCCTCCCTGACCATTAGTATCTCACGTTGCTACCTGTTTTTCCCAGTGCATCCAAAGGCAAAGCCGCTTTGAGAGAATTTGGGGAAAGTCACTTCAAGATATAGACTAATGCAGCAGAAATGTTACTACAGGAAATGACTTGATAAGTAATAGGAAACAATAGATGCTGAAATGCATACAATATAGCATACTAATTTCAAGAGGGAATTTCTAATACAGAGCATTCTGGGGTTTAGCATGAGTTGATTGAAAACCATGCAATAGACATTGGTGATATGTACATTTACATGGAAGTACTAAGAATGTGATCAAACAAACACTGGATTTTCTACATTGCCCAGTCAAATATGCATAGAATTCAAGTGATGCTCAAACACGTTATTTATTTCGTACACTGAGCAATCAACACATACAGGGTTGAATCCAAGTGTAGTTCCATAGCAGTGGAAGAGGTAATACTAATCATGTATGCATGAAAGCAGATTTCAGATAGTATTTTTGTCATCCGCCCAGCCAGGGATACTAGTCGCTTATTCTATAATGGAAAATGCATTATTATTGCTGTAATTATTGTTGGTTTTCTCATCCACAGCAGATCAATACTTCACCTGAGAATCTGCAACAGCTTTTTAGGGAGCATAGAGAAATTAGCTCAGAAGTGCTGTTGATTGGCAGAAAATGACCTTTGGATGCAACACATAATATCCAATGATATGGGGATTGCAGTTCAGGTTATACACTCTCTGCCCTCACTTTGATGCTATGCACTGTGACTAGGAAATATATGCAATCAGTTTGTGTTGATGCATTCTTTATATCCATTCAGCTCTCATTAATCTCAATCTTGCTATACCTGGAGTATATTATTTCTGGATTTCATTGTCACATATGAAGCTGCCTTATACTGAATCAGACCCTTGGTCCTTTACTGCCAGTATTGTCTGCTCATACTGGTAGTGAATCACCAAAGTCCCGGGTGGGTCCAGTGCCTTTTACATCACGTACAACCTTTTCCTTTTAACGGGGTGGGTGGGGGTGGGGGTAGTTACTGACCTGGAGCCAGACATCCTGGAATGTGAAGTCAAATGGGCCTTAGGAAGTCTGAGCAACAATAAAGCTAGTGGTGGTGACAGCATTCCAGTTGAACTATTCAAAATCTTAAAAGACGATGCAGTAAAAGTGCTACACTCAATATGCCAGCAAATTTGGAAAACTCAACAATGGCCACAGGATTGGAAAAGGTCAGTTTACATTCCAATCCCAAAGAAGGGCAATGCCAAAGAATGTTCAAACTACCTCACCATTGCATTCATTTCTCATGTTAGCAAAGTTATGCTCAAAATCTTACAAGCTAGGCTCCAGCAATATGTGGACCGAGAACTTCCAGTACAGGCAGGATTTTGAAGAGGCAGAGGAACTGTATATAGTATAGTTCCTATGTTGTGACCTGATACATTATGCACCAGAACCTTCTTATTTATTTTTTATTACACTGATATACCACCCTCCCGAGGCTCAGTGTCATTCTCTGCTTCAGTTTCAGTTTTAAGAACACAAGAAGAATCCTGCCAGATCTGATCATAGTTCTATCTAGTCCAACATCCCATTTCCAACTGCAGCTAGCAAAATGCTGACCTCCATTGGCGAGGCAGTGCTCTATTATGGAGGGATTTCCTCTGGCAATATGTGCTTTATACTCATTGTAAGATGCTGATCTTGCATGAGCCAAAAGCAGCTAGTACTGGATAAATATACTTTGCAATCGTGTACTGCCTCGGCAGTTTGGGATGGCATGGCACTGTAGAAACAGAAGAAAGGTTTAGGATCCAAGCCATTATTTATAATATGGCCTTTTAAAAATGATTTCTCAGTGGGTCAGTGGCTGAAATTCTAGACAATTTGTCTATGCTTTGCCCTCCTATCAACTCCTGTAATGTATATCTACACTGTGGAGTAGAGATTTAAAATCAATTTTTGTTGGTTGTCCACTACTGTATTTCTCCTGTGACAAGCAGCTTAGCAATGTGTTTACACTTCTTTTTTTTTCTTACTTACTCCCACTCAGAGAATTGAGAATATATTTTTTTAAATACTTCGGCTAAAGGCTCACAAAAAAAAATTAAAAGTTCAGAAATGACACCTATAAATTCAAAGTGTCTAGAAGACACACAGCAGAAATTTAAATTAGCATGTTTGGCCAGAATTGGAAGCACTCTGCAAATAAGGGACTAAATATAGAATAGACTGTGCAAACTTTTATGAATGATCTTTATGCTTTCTATATCCTTGAAGGTATTTGGGAATGATGGAAAGGCTATTTATACATACTTAAAAGAATTAAGTGATGCAGCCAAATATTTAAAAAATACTAAAATTACATCATTTTCAACAGGAAAACATTAAGCACATGTTGAAGACTATGTTTCCTTACTACACAAAAGTACCCCTGATTCTAACCAAACTTATTTTAGCAGACTGATCTCAGTAAGCATCCACTATGAACTAGCTATCAATCCATTCTATAATTTTAAGTATAAAAGGCATGTTTACTATTTTTGCTACGTAATTTGATGGCGTCTTCCCATTTCAATTCATAAATCCTGGTTCAAATCCTGCCCCATT
This sequence comes from Paroedura picta, assembly GCF_049243985.1. Taxonomy (NCBI): domain Eukaryota; kingdom Metazoa; phylum Chordata; class Lepidosauria; order Squamata; family Gekkonidae; genus Paroedura; species Paroedura picta. Next base: position 97,587,635 of record NC_135371.1, read on the forward strand.
AGGTGAATTTGCTGATTTATCTGGTGGGTTCCTAATGCTCCTTTCTTACATCTTTTCTTGCAGACTTGTTCTGTGCCATGGGAACACTCCTTACTAATGATATTCAGCTTTGTTTACCTTTGCTTCTAGGAGCATGCAGTTTTTTTGCACATTGAATATAGGGCTTTTAAAGAATAGCTTTAACCTTACAGCAGTCTCAGAAGTTCACTTTTGACCCCGAAGCCTGATATCAAGGGAAATATACTGGAGTAATTTTGCACAGGACCACATTAGCCCTAGCAACAGTATGTTCAACTATTCACAAGGGCTGCATTTTTCATTTCAAGTATTTTTGCTCAGTTGAAGTGTTAATATCTGAAACAATGTTTCTTAACATTCATGTTTTGAACATTCCTAAGTTAGTTGGAAGTTAAGCTATAATTAACCCCCCCCCCCAAAAAAAAGATCCAAAGTAGGAGTGATTAGGGTAGCTCACAAAAATACAGTATCCTAGTCTATTAGAACCGAATGTGCTGAAGAAAGAATCTGAGCTTTCATATTTATTAGAACGGTTTTGAATAATTAGTTCTCATTTGAAAAAGTAATTATTTTAATTTGTGCACCTAAATAGGACATTGTGATCCATGAGCAGATAATGTTCTACATTAGAACAGAATAGGAACCCAAAGCACCAGGGCAAGTGCACTGTGATAACAATAATCAAAATAAAAGGGAGAAAAGTATTTTAACAGTTTCCAGTTAGAAATCTGCTCTTCACAATTGCAGATTTTAGTTTGACTAAGATGATCAAAGTTACAATGCAAAGACTTAATCACAGATATAGATTACCATTAATGGCAAAAAAGAGCCTCTTGTGGTGCAGAGTGGTAAGGCAGCAGACATGCACTTTTTTAATGGCATAAAAACACAAATATGTTCAGGTAGCCCCAAGAGTTAAAACTTAATATTGCACAAAGTACATTTGCAACCTTAGACATCTGGGCATGGTTCTTCTCACTAAGCAGGACTTTGATGTCAAGATGATGGTGACAATGGTAGCAGTTTGTTGGTGCTATGTCTGATTTGGGACCGACTCTTTAGTCTGATGTTTGTTCCCATCTTAGGATATAATGGAGTGGATGGGGGCACCCTCTTTGGAAGCCCCTAAGATTGGACCCCTTGGTCCAATCTTCTTGAAACCTGGAGGGGAGTCAGAGAAGACCCTCCCTGAGCTTCCCTGGAAGTTTGAGGGGTATAACTTACACTCCCCCACTAGCACCCGGGAAAGGCTGGGAAACGGGTATTTACCATTGACTTGCATTGGAAATGCAATCAAGGCAAGGTTGGCCATCTAGGAAGCTACCATCTGATATGCCCGATTTCAGTTATAGGAAAGCTCTATGTGAAACTTTTGACCTCAAAATTAATACACTGGGTTTCCAACAATAATATTCTTTGCCCTGATCAAATTGGATTCAAAAAAAGAAATTCTACCTTGGATCATTGTACTGTACTGTCTTTTGTAAGTGCAAAATATATAAAACCCTGAGGTGGCAAACTTTTCATGGATTTTATTGATTTACGTATGGCTTTTAATTCCATCTCAAGAGACAGATTGTGGGGAAAAATTCATTGTTCTTCAAATCGATCCCTGTTTATTATTTCTAATAAGGAAACTGCATATAACACTTGCCAAATAAAATACTTGCCCAATGGTAATCTGACAAAATCTCCATCAACAATGGAATTAAACAAGGCTATATTCTGTCCCCCAATGGCTTAATCTCTATCTCGATGATCTTCCATACTAGATTTTAGAAATAATCAATGGGCACCCTCCAATCCTTGGGAAAAGGCCTACTCCAGTGTTACTATATGCAGACAAAATGGTTTTAATCTTTAGGTCCCGTTTCAGTTTGCTATGTTATTTTCAGAGTTTCCTTGATTACTGTAGTAATAATTACTTAGTTTTTTTTTAATCCAAAGTTATGGTTTTTGCCAAAATCTATCACAGGTACCCTAGGACTGTTGGAGGCAAACCCATTGAACAAGTCAACCAGTTCAAATACCTTGGGTTAAATTACTACTATAATAACAAATGGGTTACTCACAAAAAGAAAATAATCAATAGTATCAAAGGGTTCTTGGCTCTTGATTTTTTTCATCAGAAAGGTAATAAAAATGTCCCGGTCATTGTAAAAGTATACAATCAGAAATTTATCCCTAGATTGCTCAATGGAATTCTGGTCTGGATAGAGGTTTTCAAATAACATACTGGAGTCTGTACATTCTGCTTTCTTAATATCTTTACTGGAGGTCACCAGAAATGTATCCAATCTCACTATAATTGCTGAACTGGACCAACAGCATCTGGTGGCCAAAGCCTTGTTGCAGACCATTAAGTATATAAAGCCAATAATAATAATAATAATAATAATAATAATAATAATAATAATAATAGTAAGTACTGGCTAAAAATTCACTACACAGCTTCTCTCAGAAGTCTAGTTACAGATATGCTTAAAGGTAAAGGTATCCCCTGTGCAAGCACCGAGTCATGTCTGACCCTTGGGGTGACGCCCTCTAGCGTTTTCTTGGCAGACTCAATACGGGGTGGTTTGCCAGTGCCTTCCCCAGTCATTACCGTTTACCCCCCAGCAAGCTGGGTACTCATTTTACCGACCTCGGAAGGATGGAAGGCTGAGTCAACCTTGAGCCGGCTGCTGGGATTGAACTCCCAGCCTCATGGGCAAAGCTTTCAGACGGCTGCCTTACCACTCTGTGCCACAAGAGGCTCTTACAGATATGCTTAGTGATCCATTTATTTCAGGTTGGTATAATTGAATTCTTTTAATGATGAAAACCACAGGGATTGATATATCTTGGCTGTTGAGCCAAGGGGGAAAAAAACATTTAAAATAACTGCTCAAAGATTTGAAGATATAGAACACCAACTTCTAAACTTAGCTCCCTATAGCCCTTGCTTCCCCAGTTTTTGGGACATTCCAGTTTCCTACAAAACTTTGCCCTTTTTCTTTTATTCCTTGGACTCTCTTCAGACAAGGAAAGCAGTACTCCTAGCAAGATTAAAATTTATTCCCCTCGAAAGTGACCCATGGCAGGTTTCGCCTTATTCCTGAATCTGAATTTGCCTCCATGGTTGGGGTGTCCCTGACATCCTCCCCAACATCATCTTGGTCTGCTTGGCTCTTTGTAGCCAATGCATCCTGATTCAAGACTATATAACTAAATTGGGGCTGAACAGCAGGAATGAATGGCAAATTCTTAAAGCACTGCTTACTGAGAAGAATCATACTCTATTGGCTAAAACTGCAATGTACTATATTCTATATTAATCTTTTGTATTTGCAAAAAGCCTGCGCATCAGGTTTCAGTGTATATCACTATGTGTTGTGGTTATCTGTATTTATTTGAATTTGTATGTCTTTAAGGTAATCTATATCTATAATTAAATAATTAGAAATAAATGATTTGCAGTTCATTTCTGCAAATCAGCTCTAGTTTGCCTATAAAGTCCTGAATCAGGGTATGTTGACTAGAAAGGGCCAAACAAACTAAACTAATGTGCAGGAGGGTTTCAGGGACACAACTGTGAGGGTAAACTCTTTCTGAACATGGACACTGGTACTAGAGCTTTCAACAAACCCAGATGCCAACTTTGCCACCATATATACTCCAATGCCACAATTACTGGACCTAACAACGTCACCTATACCACCAAAGGCTTATACAATGGCTCATCTACAAACATTGTTTATGCCATCAAGTGCCAACAATGTCCCTCTGTTCTCTACATAGGGCAAACAGGTCAAACCCTTCACCAAAGAATTAATGGGCACAAGTCTGACATCAAAACCCACAAAAATCGAAAAACCTGTAGGGGAACACTTTAACCTTCCAGGATATTCAATAAGGGACCTGAAAGTAGCTGTTTTATTGCAAAGGAACTTCAAGAACAGACTAGAAAGGGAGATTGCAGAAATGCAAGTTATTACAACACTCAAAACTATGACATCCCCTGGACTCAACAAGGACATTGTTGTTTTATCTCACTATTCATGCTAACCTTGTTCAACTCTTGTATCCATATTCCTCACAATTTATTTTATTTGTGATAATGTGACCGTAAGGTAATGGTAATGGAATGGAATTTTAAGTTTAACTCCCTGTTCTTGGGATGAGATAATTGCCAGCAATTCCCTTAGAGGAATGTTTCACACTTGTATGGTGACAGATGGGGCAAACAGCAGGTGGTGGGGTGGGCGCCTTTGATCACTGACAGAGTTTTATTTCTTCTATATGTTTTTGTGAACTATGACTAAATTCCAGGGGATTGATTAGCTGTTCTGGCAAAGAATTATCATATGGCTGTATTTGGATGTGTGACACAGTTTACTAATGTAACAGAATTAATTTTTTGCTAAATATTCCCACTGTCATGTAGGGCAGTGGTCCTCAACTCCTGGTCTGTGGATCAGTCAATACCAGGCCACAGCTCCTCCTCCCCGGCTGCTGCCTCGAGGGCTGCCCTGCCACTCTGCCGCCGGCTCACCTTCGGTGCTCTCCAGCGGCTGCCATGGCTGGGGCTCCTCCTTGGCATGGCACTGCACAGCTGCTGCTGGCAGCACCCCCCAGCAGGCGGCGGGAAATCAGGGGTGCTGGCGGGAAAGCAAGTGGAGCAGGGGCTCAGGTGGTGATGTCCCTTGGCAAAAGACTACCCCCCCCCGGCCTCAGTAAAATTATCAATCATTGACTGGTCCCCGGTGATAAAAAGGTTGGGGACCACTGATGTAGGAAGTTCTTAGTCTGAGGAAGAGTCCTTGCACTCTAAAGCTCACACCTTGAATAAATCTTTGTTGGTCTTAATGTTGCTACTGGACTCTGATTTTATTCTGTCTGATATTGAAATTGATGAAACCTGCCTCAACTCACGTTAATAAGCAATTTAGGCATAAATTTTAGGGCAGCTGGAACATTTTAATCTCCTTTTTGGTGGAAGAACTTGGACAGAAGAATCAGGGTTTTTTTTTTCTTGATGGATTTTATTATTTTCTTTCTTTGGGTAACCCATTTGTTGTTATTATAAAGGGCTTTTGTGCACATTGGGCATTATCGTGTGAAGCCTGCTGTATGGCAAAGGGCGAGAAATAATCGTGACTCGCGGGCACTCCTCACTCGCTGCCTGAAACACGAAAGGAGAGAGCAAAGCACTTTAGTCTTGTTCTGTTTTGGCTTGCCTACCACTGTCACCAACCCATCCCCTCCCAGCATGGCTGACTGACATTATGAACTTCCAGCAACTGCTAAAATTCTTTTTAAAAAGAAAAAAACATATTCATTTAAGCACCTGTCTGAATATTTATAGAGGCACAGGCAATCACCACCGAGGTGCGTGTCTGCCTATTCATTCCTCCAGGCGGTTCTCTATTTTTAAAAAGAAATTCCCATTCTAGGAAGAGGGGAGAGGGAGGCGGGTGCAAGGGTGGGACATTGGAGGCGAATGTAACACTTCTTTGCCTCCATACATTCCTTGTGCTGGTGATCTGCTGGTTGTCTGTCAGGTGATAGCGCTTTTTAGGTTGGTGAATACACTTTTTGGGATTCACCAACTTGTGCTTTAAAACAGCGGCTATACTGAGCAGTTTGTTGGCCAGACGTGGGAGGGTGGTGACGTCATGCAGAGCAGCTGGAATATAGCGTCTTCAGATGGTACGCATTTTAAATGCATGGAGTGCAGAAAAGCCCAAAGCTTTAGCCCAAGATATTTAAACTGATTTACTTATTTAATATATTTACCACCAGCAAACCAGGAATACTTAACATGAGTTTTGGCAAAGATCTTTATAGGGCTGTGCGCCTCAGCTCGGCTACGGGACCCATACCTGCCTTCTATTGCTGGTTGCTGCCTCCTGGCCTCTGCTGCTCTGGTAGAGACTAGACTTTTACAGTCAGACTATGCTGGCTGGGCTTTGCTCTGTGACTGGCTTGCTGCTGCTGCGCTGAACACTGGAGGATCATCGCTTTGCTGGAGAAGACATCAACGGTTTGACTGAGGGACTCTGATCGTGTTCTCCTCTTGCTTTCACTTATCTTTCTCTTCTTAATCACTTCTTCCAAAGTCTTTTGGTTTCTGTGGGTGGGGTGAGGTGAGGTTTGGGTGCTTAGGGATTCACTGTTTCTTTATTTCTCCCAGTGTTTCTTTCTTCTTCTTTTAGGGGCAGTTTGGCTTTTCTTCTTGGGGTTAAGTTCCTTTAAAGATTTTTACAGTAGCCTTTCTGTGTTGTGTTTGCTATGGGGTTAGCAGGTAGCCCATCTTTGGATTGGTGGCTTGCTGCCTTACTGCTATTGCTTCTGTTTTGTTCTGGGTGGTGGTGGGGTACTGCTTGTGGTGGATGGTTCTAGTTCTGCCACTGTTGTTGTTCCAGTTTGGTAGTTGAGCTTGTTGTTGTGGGTTGCCAACTTTGGGAACTATTGTTCCCTGGGTGAGTTGACTGCTGGTTTGCTGCTGTTCTGCGGCATGCTTGAGTTGCTTTTTACAGTTCTTTCAAAGTTTTGTTCTGGGGAGGGCAATGTTTGTTGTGGATGGTTCTGGAGTGCCCGTGCCACTTTTGTTGTAGTTAGAGTTGTCCATTCTCCCAGATTGGTAGCTGTTGTGCTTGTTGTAGGTTACCAACTTGTTGTTCTGGCTTGGTTTGCTGGCTTGGGGGAGCACTGTTTCATATGTACAGCATGGTATAGGAGCCAGGGGTGATGAAGACAGTGCTTGACTGGTGAAAGGCAGTGGTGAAAGGCTGTGGCCTGTGATCTGTAGAGCCAGGTTTGATTCCCCACCCGTGTTCAATCTGGGAGGGTTTTTAAACTCCTGCCAAAGCTATTCTCACAGATCAGTTCTGTCAGAACTCTGTCAAGGTGTCTGGCATGAGGAGAGGAACGGAAAGGTGATTGTAAACCGCTTTGAGACTCCTTTCGGTAGTGAAAAGTGGGGTACAAAAACCAGCATCTAGTCTTCCTTTTGAGTTTGCTGCGTTTGTTGGTGGGGGAGACTGGATAACGGGAACCTGTGATGGGAGCATAAAAACTGGATTTGAGGTCTGGGAGGTGGTACATTGCATAACCCGATAAAAACAGTTCATTAATGGCCCATGTTTCTTGTTTATTGTTGTTATGTGCGAAGTCATGTCTGACCCATCGCGACCCCATGGACAATGATCCTCCAGGCCTTCCTGTCCTCTACCATTCCACGGAGTCCATGTTTCTTGTTAACAAGTCAAATTTTTTGAAGACAGGAACAAAAATCAACATCCCCAATTTTCCAGTTACAGCTTGCAATATTCCAGGAAAGAATAAAGAAACCAGGATGAAATAGTAAAACACTTTCTTTTGGGAGGGAGACTTTACAATGAAGGATCCTTAAAAGCCTCCGGCTGATGTGCTTTTTACAGAAGAGTCATTTCCCCATAGAGATGGCAGGGCAGGAAGAATTTGGCAGGGAATAGTCCGGTCCTCTGCCTCCAACAGTTAGTTCCGCTAGAGACTTTGAGTTGCTCACACCATTGACACAGTTGGTAGAATAATCGCTGTGGATTATGCACAAACCTGATTCAAAGTCAGCACATGAAGATCCCACCTGGAGGATCATTCAGTTCCTTGCTGCAGACAATGAAAAACAAGCTAGGGGAGGACCGCCGTACTCAACTGCTTCTTGGGAATCTTCCTTGGCTAAACTCAAACTGAATGCAGTTGCCAACGGAATTAGCCTCTTCTGGGCATTCATCCAAGGTGGAACAAAGTGATGACTCCAGGGGAGGCATAGGAACAAATGAGTCAGACACAGGATGAAGGGAAATAAGCTCTGAGCTGTCACACTCATATCTGGTTCCTCAGACAATGGTTGGTTTAGTTGTCCTGCAGACAGTCGTTTTGAAGGGAGTTCAGGTTTTTACTTCCCAAGGCATGTGTCTATAGATTTGTCTCACTGGATCTTGTTTCAGAGCAGTGGATATCGAACCGTTCAAAATGGGGGTGTTCTTTGAGTAGGGTATTTTATTTATAAGCCCAATTCTGCCTTTTCACTGCTCTTTATCAGTAGCTTTGGATGTTACCTTAATTCCATCGGCTTGCAAAGTGTTAGACATAAACTTCCTTCAAAGACTCATAGGGAAAATAAAAAAAATCCCTCAATTTACTCCTCTTGCTCAAAATTAAGGGAGGTCATCAGAAACAAATGCAACGACAACCCTTTTAAGAAAGTTCTAGCTTGGTAGCCATAAAATATTCTTCCCTAACCTATTGTCACCTAAAATTTGGCAGTGGGAATGAATCACCTCATTCCTGCAGTCCCATCTTTCTATGTTTATTCTTGATTTGCCAATAAGTAGAACAATTTTTTTAAGTATGAAGGCAGCAGTTGTTATCAATCTTTTGGTTGGGCAGCACTGAGAGGTAACTGGGGACAGAGTGGTGACTCCCCATGGTTTCCAGTCTGTTTGTTGGGTTTGGGATGTTGCTAGGCAATACAAGTTTATTTCCAGCCTTTTCCTGTTCCACTCCAAACTCTGTGGGAGGGAGGGGAAATATGTTCTCGGTAAGGGTATTTAAGGAAGATTTTGCTTTTTCCAAATTGATATTTATTTGGTCAATCTTCATATAGAGTAACAGTAATAGATTTAAACTTCAAGTACAACGATATAGGCTAGATATCAGGAAAAAACGTTTCACAGAGTAGTTCAGCAGTGGAATAGGCTGCCTAAGGAGGTAGTGAGCTCCCCCTCACTGGCAGTCTTCAAACAAAGGTTGGATACACACTTTTCTTGGATGCTTTGGGCTGATCCTGCGTTGAGCAGGGGGTTGATGGTCTGTATGGCCCCTTCCAACTCTATGATTCTATGTAGGGCTTTGCAAACATGAGGGAATCTTCTGGCTTAGAGAAAATCTACCGTAAAGAAGCTGCTCCCACTTCCTCTATGAGCTATACTAATTTTCAATGATGCCTAATTGTATAGTAGTAATTGTCAGAAGGGGGGGGGGGAGAAGAAAGCTAGAGCCAGCAATTCAGTGGAGGTTTTGGAGAAAAAGGAGAGTCAAACCCAGGAGGGGAGTATAATTCATCAATCCTCAATCCTCTAAATAAAAACTGACAAGAACCAGAAAAGTAGTCAGCTAAGTTTCAATCAGATAGAAAAATGTACATAACAGTTCTTAAATATATCTGATCCTTATTGTGCTAAAACTATATTGAAAGGTAAGAGGATGGCAGAATACGGCATTTGATTAGTGAAGACTGATATCTCAATGTGCAAACTTGTCTAAATTTCCTGCAAATCCTTTATTGAAGAGTTTAAACAGCAACTGCTGGGTACATGACAACAGGATGTGTGGAGAAGCATGTAGAGGTACAAGGGAAGAAAAAAGATTAAGCATTTGTTCACAAGTTATATTGATTCATGTATATATTCCAATAGGGATGGCCCATATTTATTACCAGTCTGTCAACAAAGATCTTGAAGGTTAGCTTCTCCGTTTCACTAGTTTAATAAAAAGGGGAGAGCAAGTAATTATTATGGCAAACAAGTTTTTGAATGGAAACTAATTAGCAAAGTCTTTAAAAATGCTACGTATTTTGGTCAGAATATTGAAGTTTTGCAAACAGTACTGAATTGAAACCCTCCATTGTTTAAACATATTGCTGCTCCAATGGGAATAAGCCCCATATAATTTAGTTAAATTACCTTTTTGGCAATTCAGGCTGGGTACAATGTAGGGAGGTTGATGTTCAAATTGTCAAGGTTCTGGAAATTTAATCTATGCACTCTATATTAAACCACGATATTGACAAATCTGTTACTTGCCACACAGCCTGCTTTTTTGATGAACTACAGATTGCCATCCCTTGATTTGTAGCATCAGAACAAGTTTTTCCCAGTTTTATATACATGGAAGCTGAAACATCTAAATGTTGTCAATCTTTGAGCCTGGAAAGGCCTCTGGATCATTCACTGTAAACAAAATCTAAGTGGGTGCTGTAAGCTTTGGGAAAGTGTATTTAGGACCATTCTTCTTTGCTTTATAATGGAAGTCATTTTGGCGCAAGTTTTGAGTCTGCTAAATCTGTAGAAAAAATGGAATGCATATCCTTTGGTTAGGATTGTTGTGTGGCAACACGGGAGACGCAAAAGCAACATTTAGCATTTCATTTCTCCTTACCTATAAAAACTTACAATCTATAAAAGTTTTCATAACAAGTATATTTCGGTAGAGACTAGAAGAAAGGGGGAGGGAAACCTTTACATTTAATACAGTGTAAGTATGAACTTATTTGACAACTACAGATTACAGCTCGCTTCAAAACTGCATTCAAGAACCTTATAAAAAGGAACACAAAAGACACGTTCATTTCTGTGGCTCCAGACAATTTAAGCAATAACCTTTCATGATACCAAATCAACAGCTGCTTTCCAGTCCCGAGCAAAGGGTCCCAAATTGAGGCTTTTCAGCTTGGCCCATTTCAGTCCAGTAGGAAAGACCCCACACTCAGAACACAGAAATGAGGGCAAAGACTCCATATAATAAAGCACAGGGATAGGCTACTAAAAGTTGCTGTCCTTCCATTGCTAAGGCTGAAATGAAGATTTTGGAAGCTGAAAAACTGCACCAGCCGATAATTCCAGCAGCAAGAATTATTCCCATCAAGCCTCTGAAAAATAAAATTAAAACATCAGGTATCAGTTTCTCATCTTTGGGTGCAACTGCTTCCACATTTATCAGATGTTATGGCCTGAAGTGGACTTTTTTCAGGAAGTCAGGGGGAGGGGAGGTGGAAGGATGTTATAGCAATATACTCAATGATTTTAATTTACTCAGTTCAGTGAAACAGGATTTACTTTAAGCTTACAGTTAATTAAAACTGAAGACAGCTTCTGAGTGCTGTTCAAACATTATAGCTTAAGGGCAAACAGACTGCTATCTGGGCCAACACACCTGCTAATATTTGCTAATGTAATCACTTTCAGCAAATCAGTCACTAGATTTATTGTGTATTTTTACCTTTCTAAAAGCACGTGGTAAAAAAATGCTGTTTATACAGTTATTTGTTTTCAGGTAATCATTCTTAAACATTAAACAACATTAACAGGGTAGTCTCTTGCAACGTGGAAACTAGGTTTTGTCTTTGCAATTTACTTAACTTGAACAACTAACTTGCTCCCGATTCTGTCTTATTCTTTCAGAACAGTAGAGGACATAAGCCTATTCACCTGTTGCAGCGTGAACACATGAACATTTTACCTGGGTGTGTGTACATCTGTTAGAAGGAACAGCTAACGAGCATTTGTTTTACAAATTAAACTGGGGGACCACTGCCTGGATACACGTGGAGTTTCAATCACATGCTGAAGTGTGTGCACACTGAATGTAATGATAATTACTCAATGAACCCATACATAAAAATCAAGTGTGACTGGATGTGTGTTCATTGTAATTCAAAAAGTTCTATAGAGCAGGCATATTTGCTCAGTTATCTCTATTTGGTGATGGTTGAAAATGCTGTTAAGTCACAGCCAACTTGTGGCAATCTTGGAGGGCTTTCAAGGCAACAGATGAACAGAGGTGGTTTGCCATGTGTGCCTCTGTGTAGCAGATTGGGATTTCTTTGGTGGTCTCCTATCCAAGTACTAATCAGGGCCAACCTTGCTTAGCTTCCAAGATCTGACAAGATCAATCTAGCCTGGGCTATCCATGTAGTAATAAGTTTATTATGGAATTACACCAGAGAAATAAAAATAAAATGCAAAATATACCTGTTTATACCAAAGTAATACAGGAGAAGTAGGATACAACAAATAACACATCGGTCCTCAACAAGGGCCAGAGCCTTCTTGTTCCTGGCCCCCACCTGGTGGAACGAGGTCCCTGAAGAGATCAAGACCCTGCCTGAACCCTAGAATTCTGCAGAGCCTGCAAATGGGAGCTCCTCCACCAGGCATTTGCTTGAGACTGACCAACCCAACAACATCTGCTGTTCCCCCCCCCCTCAGGCACCCCCTCTATGACCTGAAGCAGCCTGACCTCCCTGGGGGTTTTGTCCAAATTATTGTTCTATTTGAAGCCACTGTTGTTGGTTATTGTTTATATGTTATTTATGACTGTGTTATACATTTACTCCTGCAATGTTTTCTGTGAACTACCCTGAGCTGTAGTGGAGGGTGGTATAAAAATCAAACAAACAAACAAATAACTAACTTACCACATCAGACAAAAGAAAAACAGTTTAAGAATTAATGGTTCAGCAATATACATTTAAGAAAGTGAGTTAAAACTGAAATCTAAATTAATCTGGAAGGTATCTATAAATTGATCATGCCTGATTTGGTAGATCTTTAGATAAAATATATATACTAGTTCACAAGGTATGCCCAACTATAGTTTCATGAACTCTAAGACAAAAACTGTTGACTGATTTAAGTAATTCCTGGTGATTCATCTAATAGTTTGTTAGTTATGGCTGTGTTGTTTGCAGCTATTGGACCCGGCACTAGTATCACTAAAGGGAGGATAAACTTGGCACAGGCCTTAACATATAAGGGGCAACCCATGTAGTTACTGGGCCTATATAGCCTCTGGCGCAGAGGAGAATAATTATATCAGAAAAAGGAATCCTCAATGCAGTTAAGGCAAGGAGCTTCTAATGGCAAAAGAGTAAGCAATCAGTGCATGAAAAATTTCTGCCAATTAAAATCTACCCCCCTTTACTAAAGGAAGCTGCAACCTCCAGAAGACTATTAACCCAGATCAACTAGCAAGAGTTCCTCTAATTATAAGGAAGTTAAAAAAGTTATAGCCTAAGAAGGCATGATCTCTAAGCATGTTTAGGGCAACAGCTTCAGGAACAGAGAAAGAACCCTTATGTTGGGAAAAAGATACTCTGTAGTGTCAGATATCTTCTATCACACAAGTTAGAAAGTCAGTTTTTTATGATTTGAATACTATACTTTAAACACTGAGAACACAGATATATTCAGCTAGTGTTCTGAAATGTTAGATATGGAAAACATATTAAACCTACATATATTAGTGAATAATACCCAGCACTGGAAATCTACAGATGAAATACAGTTCTCTGTAATAGTTGAAGTGTACAATGTAACAGTATGACATCCTAACAAAATTTTGATACCCATACTTACTGTAAAGAAAATACTACTGCAAAGCTGGAAAGTATGATCATAGGGAGGAGGCAGTATCCTAGGACACTGGCAACACAGCCAAACGAAACACCTGTCATGCTCATTAAATTTAGGAGACAGAACATTCCTAAGCACCCAATTGCACTAATCCCATACACGTAGCCAAACTGAATTTTGCCAGCCTAGAAAAGAAGAGACACATTTAACGTTCAGTTTTTCATAGTTCCAAATGTTATACTATATTTGTACATGGCCTTGTCATACTGTATCTGCACACTGCAAAGGAGTAATAAATTTCTGAAAATACCAATTGAACTTATCTTTTTAACCTTGAGTTAAAAAACAAGGAGTCAGAACTTTTTTATGCCTTATGTCCATTATGTCCCCAACAGAGCATTAAGATTGAGTGGTCAAAAACTGCTCAGGGTCCCCAGCCCCGCAGAAGTAAAACTGGCCTCAAGCAGGGCCAGGGCTTTTGCAGCCCTGACCCTGGCCTGGTGGAATGCTGTACCTAGTGTGATCAGGGCCCTCCAGGACTTCAAACAATTCCAGAGGGCCTGCAAGACAAAGGTGTTCAAAACCAGGCCTATGGTTGAGGCCAGGAAATAAACATCAACAAGATGCTGACCTCTCTACCTGAGAACCATCCATCCAAATCTGCCCAAACAACAATTAAGCCCCACTTGCGGTAAGACTTTAATTATGAGGAGACAGATTTTAATATAATTGTAATAACTTAAACTGAATTTATAATTGATTGTTTTATCGTATACTGATAATTTATTTGTAATTTTTTGTAGATTGCTCTTAAGCCCTGATATTGCCCATCCAGTGCTAACTAGGGAAGGACAGGACTTAAAAATAAAATTATTATTATTATTTCTACAACACAGCCAAGTCCTACACAAATATGCACTGTTTTTCAAGGGGTGTGTTTAAGGAATGGGCAACATGTTGAGCCTGAACTAAAGTGAGCACATGAAGCAAAGCCAACTTTATACAGACTTTTCTACACCTTGACCGAGGACTTTAATGCAGTAGAGGACAGGAATACTGTTCATATAAACTAGATTAGAATGTGAGCTTGTATTTAAGAGAAAAGCTTAAACTTCACAGGGACTAAAGCCAAAGAACCATAAGACTAGTTTTGCATGCTCAAAGGAGATAAGAACTTTTGTGTCTTGGCAATAGTCCTATGAAGTGGAAGGATGGATGCACCTAAAGTCACTAAAATAAGGCATAGGCAACTGTTGCTCAAAAGAAAAAGTGTCTGAAGTTCCATATCTTTGGGTTAGGGTTTCCTAAAACAAGTGTTTGGCCCTTGGATATCCCATCAACCCAACACATTCTTTGGCAGTTTTATCTAATCAAACATGTTTAGAAAATTCTTAGTTTACAGCCAGTTGTTTTGTCATCTTAGGTCTTTTAAACTGTAGGGGACGCAAGTGCATATACAAAGCTTCATATAATCAATCAGTGATACACAACCACTGACATCTTACCAGCAATAAGGTGGCACCAAAAGCTAGGCAAAACACCATCGGTCCCGCCAAATCTGTTTCATTCATGATGCTGCCATCTGCTATTTTTAAGGGGTGCAGTACTGTGAGGGTCTTCTGCCAGATATGGTCAAAATTTATCCCTAGTTCTACAGAAAGAACAATATTTTACCAACATGTTATTTGTGGGAAATATTAATACAGAGGTTACTGGAACACTTCATAAATCTGAACTCTTCAATAGGCTCAAACCACCAACAGACTTCCAACTACTTGCTTAGCTGCAAAGTGTAACTACTGCATTTTTCTCCTTGTAGGTTTACTTTGTGTAAGTTTAATTCTTTTAAGAAGAGTTTGGAAGAAGCTAATTAAGTATATAGAAAATTAAGATGTAAAGGCACTGATAAAGATACAAATTAGGGATTGCTCTCCCAAACTGAAGGTAAAGAACATACCAATACTTGACACTCAACAATCACTGTTTTTTATGCGATACGGCCAATATTAAATGATATAAAGTTTGCAACAAATATGACATCAAACCTTCTAGTAACGGTGGCTCATCTTCAAAACTGCTTCCATAGAAAGACTGTGGCGAGGATGGAGTGTAAGTTGGTGAAGGCTGAAATATCTGACCAGTATAAGGCTGCTGTTGCTGCATCATCTCTGGAGGGACGTATCCACTTGACTGAGAATACTCATAACCACCATATTGTCTGCAGATAGCAAAATCATATTAGTCTGGTAAACATATCACCTTTCCTTACAAGATACAGGATGTTAGTTTTAGAAACTGATTACCCCTTGAGCTTTCAAATGTTTCAGGTACAGACCCTTCCATGTTGCCACATATACACAAAATTGCATCTGCAGACTTCTGGAACATTCTAAGCAGGCACAGAAGAAGGATGCAGAACTACATCCCTACAATGAAACAGGATAAAAACAGAAAGAACTCTGCTAATGCTTACCTGAATTTGGGGGGGGGGGGGGGGGCTGGATTTTATTACAATTATTTAACAAGACTGGTCCTCTTTAAAAAGCTTGTTTTTAAAACTCATCACTTCTACAGTGACCAAAATACTAATAATTTTTGAACAGTCATCTGTCAGCCAATCTCACAGTCATCTGTCAGCCAATACTCAAGCAACATATTACCATAGTTGTTATTGCTACATCCTTCTTCATAAAACAACTGAAGCAAATGCCAACCTAGAATGTGCTTCAACAGCTGTGACATTTACAGTGACCATGTACATATTATGACACATCCAGTACAACTGGCCCTTGGGATAGAAAACTGCTAGCATTAATACTTTCCCCCTACTTGTAAGCAAATTGCCTAGAGGGTCCCACAAATGCAGACTACATAAGGGCCACTTATATAAACACTCAGGGGTCCACATGGCAATGAATAATCAAAACAATGTTACACACATGCACATTTAAAACAACTAAAACATATAAACACAAACAGAAAGGCTAAACCATTGCTTTATTTATGTGAAATAATCAATGTTGTATCCAAACATACCCTTACACAAAAAGTGAAACTGAACCAAAAAAGTTTCATAATAATTTTCACAGCTAGATACACAGCCTATTGGATTTTTTATCCTTTCTTCAGGGTGACATTCTCATTTTCTTTATGGTAGCCTCACAACAACTCCATGCATTAGGATGGATTGAGAGACAGTAAACAGCTCAAGAATCTTCTGTGAACTTCATGGCTAAATGTGAGTTTGAATTCCATAGTTTCCCTATCTGAAACAATAAACATGTCACATTGTCTTAGAATGGGAATGGAACTTAATCTATATAAGCACTGTGTAAGCTTGCGCAGACTTGTTTTTTACCTCCAAGTATTTCTAGAACAAAAGTGCAGTGCACTGTAATTATAAGAAGTTAAACCATTCCAGCATTTAAGCCAAGGAGATACCATAATGTGTTTATTAAAACAAAAAAACAAGTTACTTGCTGTATGTTCCTCCTCCATAATCATACGACTGTGCTTGATCATCAATGCTGTAACTTGTTTGGTAGAAGTCCGTATTCAAGTTGTCAAAACCAGACATTGTAACCTCTCTGTAAAGCAAATGACAGTTTAATGTAGCACAATATTTGCTTGAGCACTATTCCTCTTTCCATATCAAAATAATACTTTTTACAGCTCCGGGTAGTACTATTCAGTTCTTAATCAATATTCATCCATATACATGCATAAGTGAGAGAGCAGAGGGCCAAATATGCCAAACCTGGAACACAGGAAACGTCAAGGCACAGAATTGGAGGCAGTTCAGGACAATGCTTACCTGTCCCCACCCGTGAACTTGACCAACGAAACTACCCATTTAAATAGCACTCGCCTACCGGTTTCTTCGGCTCTCAAATCACAGCAGCCACGGCGTTGCTTTTTCGAAGCACCCACCTTTCAAGGACAGCCTGCTAAGATCCAAACCGCGCGCGTCGGAAGGGAGAGCATCTCCCCATCAGTCACAGCCTTTCACCACCCCACCCCGGTCACGTCCAGCAAACAAAGGACACCCCCCCCCCCCCCGTAAGAAACCGCCTGTCTGCCCTTCCCAATAAGGGAGGCCGGAGCAAAGAGGCGTCTGGAAAATGCGACGCCTCCTAAGGAGGAGGCGAGGCGGGGGCGCCGTCCTCTCTTCCCCCCGTTTCGGAGGCGGCGCGCGCCACAATGCGAGGCAGGGGACCCACCTGCAGCGCCTCCGCACCAAGACCCCAACTTCCCCGCGGAGCCGGCGGACACGAGCCCAGAAGGACTCCCCCTCGACCCCACAGCTCGGCTTACTGGGACGCTACGTGTCAACTCCCCACCACGAACCACTTCCGGATCAAGAACGCCAGCGGAGCATGCGCGCTGCAAACGGCCCCACCCCTGGGGTCGCTCTCTCGATTCTTAAACTCTATGGTCGCCCGTGCACATGCGCCGAAGCTTTCCTAGATTAACGACGAAGCGCTCATGGGTAGTTTCCCCGGTGACCGTGCCTCTTTAAGCATATGCGCGTGCGTAGAACGGGACGGAGTGACGAGCGGGGTTGAGGAAGGTTGGTAGACCCGAGGAAGGCTAGGCCGACTGGCCCGTTGGAACTTGGGTCTCTCGAGTGCTAACCAGCCGTTCCGTGCAAGCACTTCCTCCTTCCCCCTTCCCCTCTTACTGGCCATTTCCAACTCCTGCCTCCTTTAACTGGGATCTTTTCTCCCAAGGCTGCCTCTACAGAAGAACAGCACTTTCATCCACAGGGACCTAGTACTGCTTGTCAGTCCCCTTGCCTGTTTCTTGTTGGCAGAGTGATTCACACAGTAAAAGTGCACAACCTGATTAAAGAATAGATAAAAGAATACATAAAAGTTTATTTAGGAATTAACATGCTCAATAGGAAAGGAGAGACAGAGATAGATTCCTAACTATGTCTCTAGCTGAGAGAGAGGGTAAGTCTGAGTGTGGCACTTCAGAGAGGAAAGGGGAAATTGCCCTAAGAGTTGCAATCTGAAGATAGATAAGAAGTGACATTTAAAAACGAGAGAATTTGCTGACCTCACTATCCAGTCTAATTGTCTTCTTCCTGCTTCCCCCCTTTTTTGTACACCAGATATTACTGGGCTGGCAACTCGCAGTCATATATAATCTGAGTGATGAAGTGAGGAACTGCACTCATTCTTTTTTTGTAAATATGCTATTTGTTTATTTATTTATTACATTTTTATACTGTCCTTCCCATGGGCTCGGGGTGTTTTATATCATACGAGAGTATACAATAGATAAAACAATCAAATACAATGTGGCTAAATTTAAGTTAATTTCTTAAAAATCGATTAAAATGTTTTCCTGTGACACTATCCCTCAGGGATAGGAGCATACTGCCTACCTCAACAAAGGGTGGAGGGGATAGAGCAGAATGTATTGATGGTGAGATGTGCTTATTTTGGGTATTCATGCATAGAGAAGCCAGGTTCATTGGTGGATTATGGGGTTCGTACAAGAGTATAAGAAGAATGGTCTAATAATTAAACCCATCAGAGAGAAACATCTATCCACTGGCAATATGATAAATATATTAATAAAAGAAAGAAAAATGTCCTATTTTTGTAGTTTTCCTTGATTCTTTATTCTTTAGGACTTCTGTCAAAACGGAATCCAGGTAATATCCGTTTTCAGTGAGATTCTTTCATCAGTGACAAGTCCTTATATATATTAATAATATAATACTGGCCACTATTAATAATATAATACTGGCCACTATTAATAATATAATACTGGCCACTATTAATATATATAAGGACTTGTCACTGATGAAAGAATCTCACTGAAAACGGATATTACCTGGATTCCGTTTTGACAGAAGTCCTAAAGAATAAAGAAACAAGGAAAACTACAAAAATAGGACATTTTTCTTTCTTTTATGAATATATTTATCATAATGCCAGTGGATAGGATTATGGGGTTCAACCATAGGACCGATGGAACAATTATGGGGGGAAAAATACAAGGGATGGTCCAAACTGGCCACCGAAGCCATTTTAAAAGCATTTGTAGTTCTTTAAAAATTGTCAGGATTGATTGCTGATCTATGTCGAACTCTATAAAAGTTTATTAAGGAATCATGAGCTTGGTTACAACACTGATTCCAGGCTTGAATACATACAAACAAAACAAATCGATGAGTACACATTGTTAAAAGAAACCACATGCTAAATAGCTCTCTGGCCCAGCCCAGTAGTGACATCATGTTGAAATGCAATCACTAAGTTATTTGGTACAAGACTGAAGGGCTGATGTTTCTACACTGCAAGGTCCTGGTCATATGCTCAGGAGAGAATCCTGGCTGCAACTCGGGAATTGCAGTCTCTACCAAGAAACCAGTTTAAACTGGCCTGGCCTCTGAGAAGCTGAGGGGCTTTTGTTCCAAGTGGAACTGCCCACTTCCTCGTCAGACTGGAACAGAAGCTGGGTCTTTGTGCTCAGTCTTTGAGTCTCCATTTTGCATTGCCACATTGCAGCACACTTTGTCTTCTTGACTCCATTGCAGTTTGCTCTACATTGCAATGGATCATCTTTTTAGCAGCATGTAAGAACTGAACTGCTCTGTAACTTCCTAAGTTTGTGGCCCTGATCTGGTGAGGGACTAGATCAGAGAGCTTTATGTAAATGTAAGCAAATAAACTTTATTCTTTTAGCCTCTATCCAATGTTCCTGTCTCTCACTGAAGCTTTCTTCAGGATTCTAAGGTAAAAGCTAATGCTGCGCTCTCTCAAAGTGTGCCAAAGAGTGAGAACTTTGCAGCTGAGGAAAGGCAACTCTGTTTATATATTTTGTCCCCCTACCACAACATGTCTTGCCTCTGAGAGGACAACAATAGTGAGTGGCATAGCTTGGCTTAGATCCATCAAGCTCCTCCCACTCCAACACTGGTATCCCCTGATGGAGGTGGACTTGCCAATGACAGGCCCAGTAACAACCACTGGAAAATCATAATCAATGTGATTTAAACTGGCTTGTCAGGGGTAGTTGTGGTGCCATTAGGCTGTCTAGAGAGTTGTAATTAGGGTTGGGCGCTTTGGTGCTCAAAGCGGCCGTTCACTCCTGATGCAGCTAGCGCTGCGCTGAGGAAGGAGGGGGAGGTGCTGACGCCCACACCTCCCTTCCCCCCCCTGTGGCACGGCGCTGGCTGCATCGGGAGCGAACAGCTGCTTCGGGTGCCAAAGCGCCCAACCCTAGTTGGAATAAGAAATAAAAAGGGGCACGGTTGCAGGACTCTGTGATGCTTAATCTGTTAATTTTATCAGTTTTATAATGGTTTTGTTGTGTTTTTGTACTTTTGAAATATGGTGAGATGCCTTGAGTTCCATAAGGGAGAAAGTGGCTAATTACTGTTATAAATAAAATTTTAAACAATGAAAAGGGGGCAGCAAAACATCTGTAAAGAAGAAGTAGCAGGGAAGAGGGATACAGTGGAAAATGGGAAGATATGGTAATAAATATGTCAGTACATGAAAATAGAAACATACAAATAACATAAAATGTGTGAACAGAGGGGTTCATTTCCTTAACATTCTGCAGTTGTGACCTCAGCTACTGAGACATGCTTGTTACTCCTTATGCAAGGAGGATTTGTGGATACTACTACCTATAAAGGATGCTAATCCCAGGCAGCAGACTCAGACAACTAGGAGTAGTCGTACAGAACTGGACCTTCCCCTTAGTTCTCAAACCAGTCCTTACTGTCCCAGTTTTTCAACCAGATAGTAGCATGCATGCTGATCAAGTTGTGAGTTCCTGCATTGTGCAGGGGGTTGGACTAGATGACCCTGGAGGTCCCCTCCAACTCTAAGACTGACAAGAGGAGAGTTGATACAGAAAACAGGGCCATCCAGAGGGCTGAGGTCAAAGTGGCCCAGAGTTCTCTGGCCTCCAAATGCTACTCTGTTTTTACCCACCAGATGGAGGCAAGCATACAGATGAAGTCTGGCAAGACAAGAGGAGAGCTGATACAGAGAAGAGGGTGATGTGTACATGGGAGGTGATAAAGCAGGCAAGCAGGAGGACTTGTGGTGCAAGCAGTGGGTAACTGGCCCTTTGAGGCTTGGCAGATGCCATCGGAAGCTCCCAATGATGTTGACTGAAAAATTGGCAGCAGTTGGTGAGTGAAAGCAGGTGGAAATTCATGAATGGAAGCTAGAACGTGTAGCTGTATGGGTGGAGAGTCAGTGTGATGGGCTGAATGGGGGTGAGAATGGAGATGTTTCATTCCTGGCATGCTTAGAGTTGTCAGCATGGTGCACTGGTATGTATGGTTGATGGGTAAATGATGACAGATTAATAGAAACTGGTGAAGATTCATGGATTGAAAGCAGTGGGTGTGAGCTGATGGATGTTGGCTAACTGAGGGCAGTGGAAGACCCTGGAGGACACCAGTGAAGGGCAGTTTGGGAGGTGACCTGTTTACCAGATGTTTACCTTGCAGGTTTGGTGAGGCAAGCCCACAAGCCATGAAGAGAGCCCACACAGTTAAGGCAGGTGAGCAAAGTTCCCAGCTCCTTTCTTCCCCTCCCAAACCCCGATTTTCTCCTCCCCAGGAGTCCTTGGCATCAAATAGGCTTCTGATTTTAATGGGATAATTGAAATTCCTCTACCCATTCCAGTTGGAGAGATGAAAGTAGGGGATATGGTTGGAAGGTTCCAATACTGATATCATTGTCCAAGGAAAGGGATTTTAAATCAATGAAGTTTGTACTACCATAGCTCATAATTAGCGGTTGAGATAGGATAGGGCCCAGAAAACAGAGTCTGCCTTTGGCTAATTTAGCAGCTAGCCTCTCTGGCTTGTGGCCAATCTCAGCATCTTACTGGTGAAAGCAGATGTAGATGTTCATAATTTTGTTGGGCTTGTGAAGAAAAGTTGGGTGATGGAGAGGACCTATTTCTGTGACTGTATCAGGGATTCTGTGACTTCACAGTTGCTGCTCAGCCACAGAGACCTCCTTACCTGGGTGGCTGCAGAGCTAGCCTAAGAGGGAAGCAACTTCAGAAAATTCTGATGAGCTGGATTGGCGGGAAGAACAAGGAGGAAGGAACAAGTACTTGTGGTTTGACTTGTTCCTTATGGCAGAGCTATTATGAGTAAATGGTTGGAGCCCTGAGTTCATATCCTGACTAAAACAGGATGGCTTGACCCTTGGGCTCTCTCAGCTTCACCCACCTCACAGGGTGTCTGTTGTGGGGAGGGGAAAGGGAAGGTGACTCTAAGCCGCTTTGAGACTCTTTCGGGTAGAGAAAAGTGGCATATAAGAACCAAGTCTTCTTCTTCTTCTTGGCTCTGGGCAGTCTCTCCCTCTGCTTACCCTATTGTCCGGTTTATTGAGAGGATCCAGAAGAGGGAGCAAGAATCACGTGAACCACCCAAAACTCCATGGATGAAGGGAGTAATGACATTGTAACCCATCAATCAGGAATGGATGAATTTTGATGTGCTGCCTTTACTTTCTGTAGCTGTCCAGGGAGTGGGAATAGGAGCAAACAGGTCACTCAGCAGGATGTCTTCTGCACAATGGATTAGGCTGCAAACACCACTTGTTTGTGTGCAGGGTTAATTCCCAATTTTACACAGCATTGGGCTCAGCCAGGCCTGGCCTGATTCACACCCTCAGTTGGCCCACAGCAAGGGAATATGGAGAAATCCATGTTCCCTTTTTTTGCCACGGGACACAATGAGGGGTAAGTTGCCACTAGGCCACGTGTAAGCGAAAACTCAGGCTGTCTGCTTTCCCCACTTTTGCAACTATCCCACCACCCCCGAGCCTCACTTCTGCCGGCTCCTTTTTGCTGCCTCACTTGCTAGGCTGCCTCTTTCCCCTCAATAGCGTCTTCTAACATTTTAAAAAAATGCTTCATGTAGCTCTGCCATGATGTGGAACCGCAGGAAGCATTTTTTCATCATTTTAGAAGGAGTCTTTTTAAAAAACATGGAAAAAGTGCTTTCCATGGCTCCACAGTGAGGTGGAACCTGTGAGCATTTTACATTTTTTAAAATTATGTTGCAATACCATTTTTTAATTAAAAAAAGATTTCAGGTGAGGGGTCTCAAATGTGAAAAAATGGCTCTAGAAGGCAATAGGGAGTTTGTGCCACATGACAATGATTGACAAGCCCCCCCCCCCAAATACCGGTGGGAAGTTTCTATTTCCTGTTCATCAGTTACTTCTGGCATGGAGGGGGGGGCAAAGGCTCCTTGTGCAGTCATGGGAAAAATCGGGACAAGGCAAAATAGTGCAAGCATAATGCTTGTGTCCTCTGTGTGTCCAGGCTGAGGATAAAGTAGCCCTGGGTTCTCAGACTGGCCTTTACGTCCTACTCTGTTTTTACCTACTGGAGGGATGCAAGCATGCAGATGAAGGCTGACAAAAATGATACAGAGAAGAAGGTGATATGTGGATAGGAGAGGATCAAGCAGCCAAGATCTTTTGTGCAAGCAGGTCTTGTAGTATAAGCAGGGGGTAGCTAGCGATTTGAAGTCTGGCAGATGCCATGGCCTGAAACTCCTGATGATGTTGGCTGACAGAAACTGGCAGCAGCTGGTGAGAAGATGTAAGACAAAATTCATGGAGGGAAGCTGGGGTGTGTACTTGTATGGTCGGAGAGTGAATTCAGTGGGCTGAGTAGGGGGTCTTTGCTTGCTGGCATGAGTAGATCGGTCAGCACGGCACAACGTGTATGGAGAGTGAATGTGATGGGCCTGCAAGCCATTAAGAGAGCCTGATGGTTATGCTGAATGTGGCTAAGAGTCTGTCCATCATGCTTTCCTCAAATAAATAAATATTGTTGAGCTTGAAAGAAAGGAATGGAAGGTGAGGATGTTCTATAGTTTGTATCTCATATGTTGTTGCCTGCTGTGAGTCTTCAGGGAAGGGTGGGTTAAAAATGCAAAAACAAACACAGCAATTCCCGCTATCACCCTGAATCATGCCATGATTATCCTAAAGCCAGGGGCCAATGATGAGGCTCCTTGCTTTAGTTTTGGATATGTTATGCCTGCCACAGACAACCATTGCTTCCAATGCAAAAAGCATGGAAGTGTGGGGGGTGGGATGTCTGGGGAGTGCATGGGGCAGAATGTTCCAGTTCCTTCCATGTTTGTCACTTCAACTCCCATGATCACACTCAAGCTAATTTTGAGGCTTGTAGCTTTATTCGTGGATGAGTTATGTCTGCTGCAGATGCACTGATGGATGGGCTGAATCTTTTATTATGATAGAAGATGATAGATACTGCAAGATATCCTTTGATCAATATCTCTTACTTGGTTTTACTGTATGTTTAAATCTTCCTTTGTCAGAAGATGAGTTTCTACTTTTTGGGATTTATATATCTAGTGAAATCAAATTACCAGTCTCTTGTTCTTTTTTACACCCCAGCCTGTCAATAACTATATGATAGAACTTTGTCTGGAGCCACACATTTTGCTCATTGATGAAATATTACTTTTGTATATGTGTTTTGGGATTTCAGCAGTGTGTATTGAGACTTTCAGGATGTGAGAATATTGTGGAAAACTAGTGGGAACCTACAAGGATTTGTGGAAGGCATTTCATTTCCCCCGCTTCCACTATTTCTACTTTCCCTTTCCTGATAGCTCACATGATCCCTTCCTGTTTCCTGCTTCCTTCTGTCTTTCTAGGGTGGCCAAATTGCAGGTGGGCTTGGAGATCTCGTAGAATCAAAATGGATCTCCCAACTGCGGAGATCACGTTCCCTTTAGGGATGCCAGGTCCAGGTTGTGAAATCTCTGGAGATTTGAGAGTGAAGCCCTGGGCAGGCAAGGTTTGAGGAGGGTAACAACCTTTACAGGGTATAATGTCATACAGTCTACCCTCAAAGGAGCCATTTTCTCCAAGGTAACTGATCTGTCATCTGGAAGCCAGTTGTAATTCTGAGAGATCTCCTTTCCCCCACCTGGATGTTGCCGACCCTATTTCCTCTAGAAGAACTGTCTGCTTTTGTGGGTGGTGTCAATGACAATATACTCCTGTGAGATCCCTCTCCTCCTCAAACCTTATCCTCCCTAGGTTCCACCCTCCCCCCCCATGTCCTGACCTGAATCTGGCAGCCCTGGTTACTTCCCACCCAACAGCCAACCTACTTTTATGTGACCATCTGTTTTAAGTTTTCCTCCTGCCCCTGGCAGCCTCTTTCTAGGAAAATTATTTTCTGGTCATGTGGACCAGAGTCACTTGCATAGTACTTGTGGAGCGGAGCCTCACTTTCCCCTGTATCCTGCTCCCCAGATTGTTTCCTTTTTCTCTCACCTGACAACCCTCGTATCCTTACCCTTCGCCATCTCCTTCTCAGCCATTCAGCAGCCTACCTTTTATTTGCCTCCCATTGTCTGCTATATTTATTATCTGTTCATTCTTGCTCTATCTTTCTCCACAGCAGTGACCAAAGCAGCTTAAATTGTTCTCCACTTCTCCTGTGAGGTAGGTTGTGGCCAGGTATTTCTCCACATGTACAGTCAGTCACTGTAAGAGTAGGAATATGAAATTAATGCAAACAGGAGTTTTTGATTGCTTTAATGGTGTTGCCAACTGGAATGCTTCTGCTAGGCTGCCACTTGACTAGGGATGTCAACCTCCACATAGGACCTAGCTATCTCCTTGAATTACAGGTAATCTCCAGACTACATAGATCAATTCTCCCAGAAACAGATAATGGATGTCTTGAAGGATGGAGTCTATTGTATTGCACCACACTGAGACCCCTGTCCTCCCCAGGCTCCAATCCCAAATCTCTAGGCATTTCCCAACCTGGATCTGGCAACTCTAAGGAGGAAGTGATCTCTCTAATTGGGAGATCTAATGTGATTAGGTATCAGTAGAGAGAAGTGTGGCTTTTCAGAAATTCACCTACTTAGGAGTTTGTAAAATGAAACCTTGCTTGAAATTTAAGGGGTATTTAGATTAGAAGGGAGGTTGTGTTCTATGCAAATTTTGTGTCACTATCTTTATCAGCAGCTGCTCTCGACCCTAGTATATATTCCCCATTGAAAATAATTGTCTTGAATTCCAAAACCCACCCCCACATCCCAAATATGGATTTGACCCACATATCTGAGACCCACATATCTGAGGGACCACCTGTTGCCCTATGCCCCATGCAGGGCCCTGTGCTCGGTGGGTACTAACTTGTTGGTGGTTCCCAGCCCTCAGGAGGTTCTGGACCAGAGCTGGTGAAATAAGCTCTTGGAAGAGCTGAGGGCCCTGCAGGAGCTTTCCCTGTAAGATGGTGCTCTTCTGCCAGGTCTTTGATTGAGGCCAGGGCATGGAAGGTCTGAAGGGCCCTTCCAAATTAGACATCTAAGACTTAATTAGACAACAATAAGACAAACAAAGGCACCCCTGATTTCTCCCTGAGGCTCTGGGGAGGGGTGGCTAGAAAATGGGATGGAGCTTGGTTGTTATTTTTTGCCACCGGGACTTGACTGTAAGGGGGGGATTGATAGTGTTTTAAATTTTTATGTGCAGTTTTATATTTTTTATAACCTGCTGCAGGATGGCTCGCCGATAGCGGTAGGAAAGAAATTAAAAAAATAATCTTTACACCGTTCCACGGGAGCGGTATAAATAAAAGGCTAAGGGCTGTGTGGGAGGTCTCGGTCCGGGTTGGGGGGGACAACGATTGGCCCCTTGCCCTCCCACTGACAAGCGGAGGGCCCAATCGGCTGGTGCTGAGCACCAGCCGATTGGGCCCTCCGCTTGTCAGCCCGCCTCCTAAACCACCAACCCCCTAATCTGGCCCGCCTTCGCCTGCCAGTCATCATTTGTGGCTGCCCGCCGACAAGCCAGGTATGCGGCCGCTCGCCCTGCCCTGCCCTTTGGGGGGGGGCGTGCCTCGCCCACTGGACCCTTCGCCTCCCCCCACCTACTTCTTGCCGCAGCTTTGCTCACGTGCTGCACCGCTGCTTTCCCACCCCACCATCTCCCCTGCGCACTGTGCCCAGCCGCCCCCCATTCGCCGCTCACCTCTGCCACCGCTTTCCGGCGCTGCCTACTCCACCGCGCCATCTACCCACAGGAGTCCGGCAGACGCATTGGGGACACTCTGGCCCGCCTCCTGTGCCCGCCCTGCAGCCAGCTAATTGATGGGAAGGGGGGGCGGTGTCAGGCGTTGAAAGGACTCACAACCAACTTCTTTAAAATAGAAAGTTTAATTGAGAAGTACTTCATACACTAAGACTTGAGAAGTCAAATCTGCCTGAGGGCCGATTTGCTTCTCTTTATCAATACATTTCTCCCGCCCAAAACTTGAAAGTTCCCAAGGGAGGGGAGCGAGAGAGAGAAGAGCCAGATACAATTAAAAACAGTTACGTTCACATGTCCTTGGCTGTCTACAGTGGTAGATAAGCTGTTATGGTTAGCAGGAGCTGGCCCAGCCGAGAGAGGCCTCATGGAAAGTTACATTTAGAGATAATAGCTACAAACACATAGTTTCGCTTTTAATGAGCTAGCATGATATAGGGCCTGGAGCTCCCAGGCACCGAGCAATCTAACTGTCATGGGGGAACTCAGGCTAATTTATGGCAGAGGTTCACTAAACCTGACAGGCGGGGCTGTGAGAGGCTTCAGGGCAGCCAGAGGAGCCTGGCTGCCGCGTCAGATACACAGCGGCCTGGCTCCTGTGCCCAGCCTGAAGCCGGCGAGTCGCCCGGGAGGGGGATGCGGCTGGGAGAGCTTCCAAGCCAGCCAGAGTTCCCAGCACTCCCAGTGCTCCCAGCACTCGCCACAGCTTACCACAAGTGCCTGCTGTGCTCTGGCAGCGCCCAGACTACCAGCCCCATCATGCATTGCATCCCCGTGCAATGCATGCCTGGAACAGGAAGGGGGTGGGGGGCCGAGCAGGGGGGAGTGGGAGGGAGGAAGCACCTAGCGATGTTGTGCGCAGCCCAGGAGCCCGGAGTTAGGTCGCCTGCGCGCCCCATAGCACTCCTTTGCTTTTGCAAAGCCGCCTGCTGCGTGTTTCCCCGCGCAGTCCCTGCCACAGCTACTCCTCCTCCTCCTCTGTGCACGCCTTCTTCTTTATCGGCAGCAGCCCAAGAGGTGAGCCCGGGCACATGGCCATGAGGGGGCCGGGGGGAGAGGCTGCTAGCGCCCACTGTATTTAGCCTACAGCGGGCTTAACTTCTAGTAAATACCATAACTGGTAATGTTCTGCCCAATAATAAACAAAGTAAAACAATCCCCCAGCCCGGATCTGAAATCATAATGAAATTCTTTTCAGCACACACCACCTAGCCTCAGCTTCTCCAGAACTGTTTTGATTATTATGTTAGAAGCAAATGGTAGAAGCAAGTGTTAGGGGTAGCATTTTTTCTGAGCAGTAGATCTAGTGACTTCAGTGGGATTATATAATAGAAATTTTTTTAAAGTTTGATGCTAAAACCTGTCTCTTATCTGAAAATAACATGAAACTGGAAGTTTGTGAGGGTCAGTAAAATTCCATCCCTTAGATGTTTATAAAATAGGTATCTGACATATTTGTGATAAACTCAGGACCAAACTAAATGCCCATCACTGAATGATTTACACTATGGCAGCTCAACATCTTATATCACAGAATATGCTTTCACTAGACATAGCAAAGAAGCATAAAATTGAAGGGTCTGTTTCTGGGCAGAACCCCATGCCTTCCACCCATTGCAAGGAGAGTGCTTCATAGTCCCACTGGTGTCTAGTAAAGCCTTCCTCTCCCTCTCCATGCTGCCTCTGTATTCAACTGCTGTTCATGTGCTGTTTACTGAGCCTGAATCATTCTATGACTTACTCTTCTCAGGGTCCCAGCATAAAACATTATTTCCATTCATGTGAATATCCTGTTATGTAGGACTTGGAAGAGCACATTGCTGAAAGATCCAAGTGAAGCATGAGAGGGAATCAGAAGGTAATAATCTGAAAGGCAGGCAATAAACACGGTAGAGGATAGGAAGGTGATACTATATGACAGTGGAGCTATTCTGCATTCAAATTTTCCAAGACTATGTGGTCCTGAATATATTTGAAAGCATGTGGTATCTAAAAGAACAGCTTTTAAGTCCAGTGGCTCCTTTAAGACCAACAAAGATTTATTCAGGGTATCAGCTTCCGTGTGCGTGCACATTTCTTCAGATACAATGAAAATACGTCTATTAAAAATAAAAGTGTCCTGGTCTGTCAAGCTCAGTGTTTTCTGAGTTGATTGAGAGTAGTTCTTTGATTTACACCTGGAAATAATTTGGCATATTTTGGATTTAGATTTTGGGAAGAGCTTAAATACCAGTATTTCAGGTTATTTGGATCCCTACTACCTTTTCAGTATTTGGATTCAAGGCTTGAGGGAATTCAACTCCCCCCACCCCCCGATCTATTATTTCTTATGGGAATCTTTCCAAGGGACTGTAGTAGCCCCTGAACACTGTGACCCCAGCCATACTACTTGTCTCCATTGTTTCCTATATGGAAAAAAATGCCATTCTTTTTGCATGGAAAAGAAGGCAATAATGAAGCTCAAGAGCGAGCAACCACTGGCCAAAAGTTGTCCAGTGCAAACAGAACCAATGTCAAGCCAGATAATCCAAGCCAGACCAATTGAAGCAACCATTAGGATGAAATCCTCCTAAAGCTAAGCTGAAATCAGAAAATCCAAGACAAATCACCTGAAGCAAGACCAGCAGAAGTAGTTTCAAACTAGAGAATCCACATGGGGTATTTTGCATTATGGAAAAGTCACAAAAAGACTGCTAAAAATGACATTTCTCAAACTTGCATCTGTGTGGTTTCGCTGTGTGAAACCCCTCATGTCATTTTTGGTAATGCTTTGCAAACTCTGCCAGATGTGTCTTCAGCATGTTATCACCAAGGCTTCTGAAACTTGCTTTTCACCTACTTTTCCTGTGTCACAGCACTGAGGACACTCATTTTGAGATACAGAAATGTCAGTGTGTGTTTGGTCTCCTCCCCTTTTCTACTCGCAGTCCTTCATCTACCAATAGGCACTTGAGTGCTTTGCTTTTGTCAGTGATCACATGAACCTGCCATTTGCCCTGGCTACTGAGCCATATTGCTGTGTAAATTAGTAGAAATTACCCTGTGGTATTTATGGCAGTGGAAAGCTCCTGAAACTGCAAAGCTCTGTCTCTGATCAGTGACCAATGGGTGGGGGGAGCTTGAGGTGCCTGCTGCTGATTTCTGCTTCCTCCAGTGTCAGCGATCATGTGAACATGCAATTTGATTACAATATTTCCTGGTGTATAAGACTACTTTCCCCCCCTGAAAAACATACCTCCAAGTGGTGGGGTCATCTTATACGCCGGATGCACTTCAGTTGGGATAGACATAGCTGCCCATAGTGGCCTCCCGATGCCCACCCACCTCATTCTACATACCATCCAGTATTGCGTGGTATCCAGCGCAGCCGCAGCGGGTCATCGGCGTGGCTGCGACAAGCATCAGCAGCGAGACAGGGGTGCCAGCCTTTTCGGGGTGACCAGCCCGTTCTGCTTGGCGGTAAGCAGCGGCGCTCCGGCTCGCCCCTTGTCTATGCAGAGCTCGTACATGCGCACTTGCACACTAGTGCCAGTCGTAGGGAGATGCAGGGGCGGGCCGGAGGCAGTGTGGTCACGCTGCGGCCATACAATGGTGACAATGACAGGTACTGTAATGTAATGTAACAAACTCTATATTTTGAGTGGAAATGTTGGGGGGGTCGTCTTATACGCCCAGTCGTCTTATACGCCGGCAAATACGGTAAGTCTTCCATTGCCCATAATAGCTCTCTTTGCCCGTAATCACTCACTTTAGAGCGCTTTTCCAAAGAAAGCAGTCTTAGCTTGATTTCCGCAGACCAAGGCTCTCTGTCTTAAAGATACTGGCTTGAATTGAAGTGCTAATTGCGGTCATTGGTTGCCTAGCAATGTCATTCCCTCTCTCAGACAGGGGAGACTGAATGACAAGGGAGGGACTAAAAGTTTCAGTGTCTAAACATGCAGAATATATGACATTTTTTCTGTGAGTGCTATTAAACGTGCATAACTGCGAATGTTTTAAAAAGGAGTGACTTATAGGGTGGGGTAAATTAAAATGGTGTTTAGCGCTGCATGCTTAAGGATTACCACCTGAATTCCTGAATATATCTGAAAAATACCTTTTTGATATTCTTCAAGTATATATTCAGACTGGAAATATCCAAATGCTCATTTCTGTCTCCAAGGTCTCAAGAGGAGAAAGAGTTTTGCCAACATCTTGCACCTGATATCCATTTACTGTGGATTGAATCTGGGACCTTCCACTTTCAAAACCTGTGCTCTTTTACTGGGCCATGTTTTCATTTTTTTCTAATTTATATTTTTTTCCGATAAAGGAAAAAAAAATGTTGTTGTTGTTGTTATATTTATAGCCTGCCACTCCCATGAGGCTCGTGGCTGGTAACAACATATAAACGATAAAAACCCCTAATACATAAAAACTCATAAATACACAAATCCAACCCACCCCAACCTCCTGCCACCGATTCGATGGTGGTGGCACTCCCAGGGAAAGACAACTGGGGGCACTGCAGATATAAATGCAACAAAACAAAACAGGGGGCCCGATATTTAAAAACGAGGCACCGGCCTCAACCATAAGCCTGCCGGAAGAGCTCCGTTTTGCAGTCCCTGCGGAAAGCTGATAAATCCCGCAGGGCCCGCAGCTCCTCCGGGAGTTCATTCCACCAGGTAGTGGCCAGGACCGAGAAGGCCCTGGCCCTGTTCAAGGCCAGACGCACCTGGTCGGGAATCACCAACAAATTTGTCCCCACCGAACTGCGGGGGGCATAGGGCACAAGGTGGTCCCTCAAGTATGTGGGTCCCAGAGTTAGGGTTATGCACTTCCCAATATGCACTTCCCCATTTCCATTGATTTAGTTGCTGTTTTGTCTTATCTTTGCAGATGTAAGAATCCTGGGGACACCATGTTGCTTCCATAAGGGATATGCAGTTGCTGCTTAATGTCCTGTTGCTGAAGTGTGTCTAGCTCTACCACTGCCAGCAGTTTCTTTCCAAGGCTTCATTTGAAGCCATTTCCTTCTGACAATATTACCGC
Source organism: Paroedura picta (assembly GCF_049243985.1). Lineage (NCBI taxonomy): Eukaryota > Metazoa > Chordata > Lepidosauria > Squamata > Gekkonidae > Paroedura > Paroedura picta. Next base: position 97,619,943 of record NC_135371.1, read on the forward strand.
AACTGAGAGAGATGTTTTTGCTACATGAAGTATTGTGGGCCCTGACCTGGATGGCCCAGGCTAACCCAATCTCAGAAGTTAAGCAGGGCTGGCCCTGGCTATTATTTTGATGAGAGGCCACCAAGGAAGTCAAGAGTTATGAAGCAGAGGCAGGTAATGGAAAGCCACTTCTGAGTACCTTGGCAACCCTACAGAGTTTCCATAAGCCATCTGCAACTTGACTGCACTTTCCATTACCCGGTGTTGTGGGCTGATGCTGTTTTCTGTGAATTGAACTCCATTGTGGGGGTCACTTCTGGCTTTTTGATAGGTTTGCAAGTATTCCGATAAATAAAAACCCTGTGATGTTATGGAGTAGGTCTCTCTGTGTCTAACCCCAGCCTTTTATCTCTCCATCAATTGCTGAGTGCTCAGTTAAAGGACACAGTCATGTATTTATTTGTTTATTTGCATTATTTATAGTCTGACTTTGTCACTGAGACACAAAGCAGATTGCATGGTGTAAGTCAGTGCAATCAACAGGATGGGGCATCTGATAGGATTAGAAATCTGCAAGCTCTCAAGACCTTGTGGTATTTGCCATGTTTAATGTGATTCTGTTTGATTTTAATTCGATTTGATTCCTCGCCTCTACGATGGATACCATGTTGCAATGTTCATTGTATTGTTTTGAGTTCCCCTTTTCTTTAGAGCAGTGGTTCTCAACCTTCCTAATGCCGTGACCTTTTAATGCAGTTCCTCATCTTGTGGTGACCCCCAACCATAAAATTATGCAAGTGTTCTTTCACAGAAATTAAACCAAAACTGACCAGTGGCATGAAGATCCGTTGTTCATGATTGTATATAAATGGTTCCCCCCCCCAAGGTTTCTCAGTTCAGTTCTGCCTCTTGTCCCACCATGCCAACCTTGCTCTTTCCCACTGCTCCAGATGGACGCCCGCAGGAGGAGTGGCAACTGTGGCGCCCCCCCCACCAGCCAAGCTGCTTGCCCTGCCGCTACCCCTGTGAAAGGGTCGTTCAATCCCTAAAGGGTTCCTGACCCCCAGGTTGAGAACCACTGCTTTAGAGTAAGTCAGCAGCCATTTAGTCTTGAATCTCACACACAGCTCACATCTTCTGGTCTGGGGCCCTTGCATTCCACAGCTTTTGTAATTCATGTCTCCTTGAGCCAACCCTGTACCTGGGCTGTTGCTACCATCTTTCTGATAAATGACCAGCCCTCACTGTTGCCATGCCAACCATCTGCCACTCAAGGCAAAGCATTACCTTGTGGGGGAGTGGGGGTTGACAATCTAAAAGCAATATAGGACCTGAGCTGAAGGCCCCTCCTCAGTTCAAGCAGTTGCTACTTCAGTGCTACCTAATAAAGAAATCTGATTTTACAATAATGAGTCTTTTTAGTGTCTATGGGCGACAATCCTCACACAACCAAGAGAGACTTAAACAAAGCATAAGTATCAGCAAAACATGTTAAACAATGCAGAAATTATATAATAGGATAATACATATGCCAACAGATAACACATGCTATACACAGTAGTACAGTCCACAGTTCCTTTCCCTTTATTAAAGCATCTTCTTGAACCAATCTGTTTTCATATAGCCTATTATTACCTTTATAAAAACTCCCCATTCTGAGGAATTCAGTTGGGCATAGTTTGTGGAATGCCAGGAGAGTTGGAGCTTTCCTGACTTCCCTAGGAAGAAGACCATTCCATGATGTTATTTGGCAAGTGGCCACACCCCCAGTGGCCCACGAGGAAGTAAACTGGCTTCATGGCAACCAAGTGCTGGGAAGTGGGAGACACAGAGGTGAAGACTCAGCTCTCGGAGGGGAAAATGGGAGTCTGAACCTTCCCAGTAGGGAATTCTCATAAAGGTCAGGAGGCGGTGATGGTTGACCAGTGAGAGAGAGAGAGAAATGCCCCTGCATGTGTTGGAAAAATCCCTGAGGACAAGGTGAAATAGGACCTGAAGGCCAGAGCAGGACTATTTTGCCACAGAGGGTAATTGAAAAGCTCAGTGATGGGCCTTAATTCCTGTTCAGCTAGAAGTGTGTTGTGTTGTACCATTTCTGACCTCCATATTCCTCAGAGCATTTATCAAACCTGCAGACTCTGGAGCAGCTTACTAGGTTCGCCAGCACAATGCATCCTTTGCTGTTTAAAACATCATCTTAACACACAATATATATGTCTATGGTGCCCCTGTTCTGCAAATTTGGATTTTTGTGTAGGACATTTGCTTTTACAATTGCAGTTGATAAAAGACTGAAATGATGTATTTTCTCAGCAGAAACCACACATATGTCTTCTATTTGGCACTGTGAAAATGTTCTAGTACCGTTTTTCTTATCATCCAGTGTTGGAATTCTTGACTTGTTTTTGCTCTCTTCCTACATGCTGAGTAATTATGGAAGCCATTCTTTCCCTTGAAAGAGATAAGCGTCATGTACCTAGTGCATAATGGATCTGGGGACAAAACTACTTAACACCACACTACACATTGTTAAAATTTTATGGCACTCAAGCTGTTGCATTGCTGGGTGCCTGTTTAGAGCTAAAACCTGCCTTTAAATGATGTGAAAAATTGTTTTAAGATTTCTCATTATTATGGGGGGGCTGCATGTAAGAAGATGAGCTTTCACCACTTGTAATTCATTCCACGATATCAATGGGCAGCCTGTCATTTAGGCAGATTGCTTATACCTTCCCTGTGCAGCCATGGGCAAGGTTCCCAGAGTGGGTGTAGGAGGATTGCACAGACAGGGAAGATGCACTAATGTGGAGGTAGGTTTGCCAGCTGTGGACCCTGCTAGAAACCCTCAGTCCTTGCAACTGCACCATCCCAGGGTATACTGCAGCGGAAGTATTTACGCATGCAGGCTGATCCTGCATTGAGCAGCAGTTTGGACTAGATGGCTTGTATGTTCCCTTCCAACTCCATCCAAACCTGGGGAGAAATAATATAGATACTTTCCCCTCATACCTTTGCAAGAGAGGCAGTTTAAATAATAATACTGTGCAGAAGAGGGAAAGGCAGTTTGAAATCTGCTTTCTAACGCACTTACTTGCATGGCTATGATTCTCATAAAAACACATTATTAGGTCTTGTTGAGACATTATTCAAGGGCTACTGAAGTATTATTGGAGGACGTGCTTATGGTTATCCATACCCTGGTAGGCTTTGGGACTGATTAGCATATAGGATTCTGTAGAATGCTGCCTTGAAGATTAGTTGGAAGGTTCAATCTTGTGTAATTTTCTGAATCCACTGAAGTCTCTCTGTGGCATGGCAGCAGAATTCTGTTGCTAATCTTCTGCTGGAAGTGCAGTATACGCTGGAAGCCAAAATAAATATTGTAAATAGCATATATGAACACTGCTGGCTTGCTATTAGCTTCAGGCTCTATTCAAGGTACTGGTTATTTCCACAGATCACGGGCATGTCAGAGGGATCGCATTCTCAGCAAATGAGGATCAAAGTATACATCATATTGTTAAACATGTGCTGTCAATCACACTTTTTCTGAAGTATGGAGGGAAACAAGACAAAGTTTTTAGAAATGAGAGAAGGATGTTTTTGTGTGACACTGATTGTTCCCCTTAGCACTGTGTTCCCCTTAGCAGAATTTACTTTTGATTTCAAAGAAAGAAAATCCAACCACCTCTTGTGCTCACCATGATCTGCAGAGATCCCAGAATTATGGTAGGAATAGCAATCTTCCAGTGCAAATCACAGTCTTCTGTACAATGGATCACACTGTGTTGCCTTTGTTCTATGTTTGTGGGTGAGTTGGGGAAAGATATGTTAGTAATGCTGTGTGTCCACAGCCCCCAGCTGAAAGAGCTAAAAGGTACCCATGCAACATATCAAACAAATACCTCAGGCATATCCAAAGCTTTCATTGGTAAAGTGAAATATAAGTCAAAATGCATTGGAGCAAAAAGGAACTAAGTGTCTTGACAAATGTCTTTCCTCATCTATGCCCAAGGGATGTAATGGGACATTACAAGGACCTTGAGAGGGATTTTTTATATTCTATTTTTCATTACCTGAAGGAGTCCCAAAGTGGCTTACAAACACCCTTCCCTTTCCCCACAGCAGATACCCTGTGATGTTGGTGGGGCTGAGAGACTTGTAAGAAAACTGCTCTGCAAGAACAGCTTTAAGAGAACTGTGATGGCCCAAGGTCACCCAGCTGGCTGCATGCAGAGGAGTGGGGAATCAAACCCAGTTCTCCAGATTAGATTCTACTGCTCTTTAACCACTACAACACACTGACTCTTAGGTGGAGCCATGGAGGACAGACATCACCAAAGGAAGCCACTTGACTCAGATGTGAGCTTAAATTCAACAAATACTTTATCTTATACCTGTTCCAACCATTGTTCATATTGGCACCTTCTTTGTGGTACACTCAGTCCTAATGTTCTGGCTTCTAAAATTGTGTTGTGAAAAGTACTTTTTTGTGGGATAATATTTTGGGATGCTGCTATGCTGTTTTCTGCAAAGGGGTGTGCAAACCTATGCCAGCAAGGGCAGCACTTTCAATGGTAAAGGAGCTGGCTTTAGTGGAGGTGGTCAGCACTTGGCATGGGCATGATGAACATGATGGTGGTGCTGGCCAGGTTTGGACTGTAGGCAGAGATGGACTGATTATGCATAGGGCGGAATGGCCAGGCTGGTGATAACAGGGCAGCAGGGCTAATCCCCATGTACGAATGATGTTGCCACCATCCCAGCCCCCTCCTGGGGGGACATGCTACTCCACTGCTAGGAATCAGCGGCGGCCCAGCACAGCTGCCGCCATGCATAATTGGTCATGGAGCAGCAACAGCACCAACCCCAGCAGGACGATGAAGTTGATGTTGTACTCCAAGTGATTCAGGAACCTTACTAAGTGAGATGTGTGATTTGAGGAGGTGGTGTGAAGGACTCTGTGGAGAGGCAAGGGGGTGCCAGAGCAAAGATGTGGAAGCCTTGTGCTATGGCGGGGCTTTTCTTCCAATGCAAGAATACTAGCATGGTTGGGCTCTGGTTTCTCAGAAGTTCTGCTACTTGGCCAGAAGGCCCGTCTGTGAGCTACAAGAAGACAAGGTCAAGAGGTTTCCTCCTCGCTGCTTGGATGCATGCTTGCAGCTTCATGCTAGTCTCCATGCCCGCTCTGCAGGTCCTGCATCCTGCTTGCCAGGGGAGCTACAAAGTGCTTTATGTGCAGCACCCATTCATCCTTCTTGTGTTCATTAGGCTCTTCCAAGGCTGGCACGAACAACCACCACCATGCTTTTAGGCCCCCACCATTATAGTACTCAGGTGACGTAGCCTAGGGATGGCAGGCATTTCCATTTGGTTGGAGTGGCCACCAGGGTTCTGCGGGCAATGACAAGCCTTCAGTGATGACCAGTTGGAACTGTCAAGGGACCAATCTTCATAAAGGGCTGCGGGCCAAAGGCTCCCCATGCTCTAGGCTCTTGAGGGGCCATCTCAACCTGCTACTGGCGGTTTATGATTCAGAATCGGGCAGTTGATTAAATGTAGGCCCTTCAGAAAGTCTAGTTAGCCTCTTCCTTGCCATAACCCAGGTGCCAAGTGACCCTTGTGGCACTGCTAAACCCACAAGAGCTACCAGTGCCTGACCAACCCCAGGAAATGGCCTATTGGGAATATTCTCAGCAGATTAATGGCCATTCCCCCACCCACCCACCCACCCACCCATGTTGTTGGCTATTTGTAGTACAGTTTGCACTTGTCTCTCACTCACAAACATTAATGGCCAAATTCTTTCTGGATAAGAGCAGAAGTCTTTAGAGTAGGATATTGCAACAATTATGACATCATTGCTCTAACTAAATTGCACCAAGTGAGGCCCATGCACAATAAAAATTCTGTCCTTGCCTTGGTAGAAGTGGCATTCTTTCCTGCATGATTTCTGAAAGCAAGTGGAAAAGATAAGTGCCACTTAACACATGACATTGTAAAAAATTGATCTTAGTTCAGTGTAGGAAAATCTGTGTGTTCTGTGATGCATGATAACTTCACAAAAGTCTATTTTGGAGCATGGTCACAGTGCAAAACTTCTAATTATGTACACATTTTGCTGAACAAACACATTTGTTGATCATAGACGCCAGTGTGACTTGGTAGTCAGATTAGAATTGGTGAGACTTTGGCCATTTCCACATGTGCAAAATGTAGCATATTCAGCCCCCTCCACATGACGGCGCCAACATCCTGAGACTGCCTAGCAGGTGGCTCGCGATTTCAGCATTTTTAAATCACAATGTGGTAAATACAGGAAAGCGGATTTACCACCCTAAAATACATGAGCAACTGGTGATCAGCCAGGGAAAAGATTGTAAGGAGAGGGAAATGTGTGATAGTCTCTTGAGTATTGTCCCGCCCTTGCACCCACTCTCCCCTCTCCATTTCCTGCCCGAAAAATTATTTTTATTGAAACCCATGCCTCCGGGAGGGTGGTATATAAATATAAATAAATAAATAACCACACAAGATACAGCACACACACACGGAAGTACGGCAAGGGAGGCAGATTCCCACCCCTGCAGTAGTTCAACCGCAATCTGTAAGGTTCTCTCCAGTGGTCCTAAGCCACCAGACCCCCATCCCTTCTGCTCCTCCCCCCCACCCTGCTTGTCCGCCCGCCTATCACTCAGCCCTTCCCTTCCCTACTCATCTTGACTTCCAGCCCTATCCCTCCCTGAGCACTTCTTACGCCGCCATGCTGCCAGAATAGGGCCTTGATGTAGCCAGCGGTGGCAGCACGGCGGTGCAGTGGTGCGGTGGCGGCATGGCAGCAGCAGCCGTGTAAGAAGTGCTCGGGGAGGGATAGGGAGGGCAGCAGGAGTCCAAGGCAAGTGGGGAAAGGAGGGGTAAGCGGCAGGCAGGCGGACCAGTGGGGCGGGAGAAGAGGAGCAGAAGGGATGGGGGTATGATACATGAGAGGAGGAAGGGAAGGAGGCATTTGGGCAGCGAGTTGGTAGGGGGGCCTGGAGTAGCGGAGGTTACTTAGGACCACGAGAGAGAGCCTTAATGGTGGCTGAACTACTGCAGAGGTGGGCTGAACTACTTCCCCTCACTGTGCCCTCCACTGGCCGGCCACATTTGGATTTTTTTGTTTGTGCTTTAACTTCCGTGGCAACACTTATGCATAGCATGAGTATGCATTGCCACTTGTCGGTTTCAATTTAAAAAAAATTGCACTAGACCAACAAACCTCTGATTGCTTGATGGGCCGAGGAGTGGTGAGTAAAGGAGCGTGTTGCTCTCTCATGCTTTTTTCACCACTAGTGAGGAGGGCAAAAGGCGAGACGCAGCAGTAGAGTGTGGAAGGGCAAAATAGTGCGATTTACTATCCCGCAATTGCAGGTAGAAGACACCATGTGATTTAGCCCTCCTGGCCATGGGATGCCAGCCTCCAGGTGTGACCTGGGGATCCCTTGGGATTATAATTGTCAGACTAAAGAGACCAGTTTCCCTTGAGACACTGTCTGCTTTGGAGGGCAGACAGTATGGTATTGTACCCCTCTGAGGTCACTGTCCTCCCAGACTCCATCCCCCAAACTCTAGGAGGCTGAAGTTCTCCCAGCAGAACTGCTGTGGTTCATCCCCCTAGAACCTGGCATCCCCCTACCTATGGTTGGCGTGGCCAAACAGCAGCTCTCCAGATGTCCCATGAGAATTGTAGTCTGTGGACATCTGGAAAGCTTCAATTTGAACACCCCTGCTCTATGGCATCACATCCCAGCTGAGCTCTCTCCCCTCCCCAAACTCCACCCACAGGCCCCACACTCAAATGCCCAGGGATTCCGCAACCTGGAATCGGTAACTTTGCCCCTTTATCCCTACATAATATGTATGTAGGATGACTATTTGTTGTGAAAATGACTGCCCTGTGTTCTTAAGGGCTCTGTCATAATCTCTTAGAGCCATTAGGTGGTGCTGTAAGCATGCAAAATAACAGCAAGCAGTTGGGATTTTGCTGCTGAAAAACTGTTGTGAGGCCACAACAGGTAAGTGTTAGCAAAAACAGGAACAAAGTTAAATACAAGTTCCCCCCCCACCCGAAAGTTTATTGCTATATTAAATATGAATAATGATTGTGTGACTCTTGGCCACATGATGATCGATTGCAACTGGATAAGGACAATTGTCTTGGAAGACCATTAAGATAGTAAAGATCAGGAATCTGAGCTGAGTCCTGTCAGTCTGATATAAAGAAACACCCAAGCTGAAATGCTGCAGCGGATCCACCTTGTTGATTCTTGTTGACTAGAGATTCTTAAACTGGTGCATCTTCCGCTGCTTTTTAAGCTCCATATACAAACCAAGCATTTCTTATAAATGAAACCTGAAACAATTTTTTATTTCTGAGATATGGTTACATTCCTATCCTAACTTTGCAATACATTCCCCACCAGAGCAAAATGGCCCCTTCTGTTTCTTCCATTTCATAGTCATCCCCCCACCTCTTTCCCCGCTCCCACCCCTTTCCCCCTGGCTATTTCATAAACTTGACAAGTCATTGTGAGTTAATTTGGTCTGGAAAGGGTGACATTTTTCTATGTGTGGTCAGGGAGTTGAATTTCCATGTGTATATTGTTTCATTTTTTTCAGTGTGTCTTTGCAGGACAGTAAAGAAACCTGCACAGTTCCAATTTTTCACCCAATATTACAGAGGGATATGATTTATCAATGCAGTAAAAAAAAATGGTTCATGCAACAGGAACGATCTCTGCTCAGTACTACAAAGAACTTCAAGGCAGGCTCGGAGAAAGAAATATGTAAGGAATGAATCCTTTCATCCAGAGGATTAAGCCTGAGAAGCTTTCCTGGGGAATTGCTGCTTGGTTTGGGAATAGCTTTTTGTGGCAGCCTCATGCCACACTTCTGCTCCCTGCAACTCGTTAAAAAATGAGGAAGGGGGAAATGAACTCCCGAAGAGTGCCACCCCCTCCAGGTTGCTTGGCGTTCTCAAAGCCATATTCCTTTAAGATGATGTAATAGTCATCTCCCTGGATGGTTTCTTCCCTGCACTGCTGAAACAACAGCATCTGAACTGCACTGGGAACTGTGGAACCACCCAGCTCAGCAACCAGAGGAGCGGCTTGGATAGTGAAAGCAGAGCAGGCAGCTTCCCTGAGCGTCCGTTCCTACAGCTGCAGGCTTGTTATTCTCTGGCCCTGGCTGGGAACATGGGAGGCTCCCTGCCCTTACTGATGGAGAGGCTATCACCGTGGGATGCCACTGAAATGTGCCAGGGCTTATCTCAGAATCTGGGCTCTTTGCAAGACGTCTAAACCAAGGTCCTCCTCCTGACATTCTGTCTCACCCTTAAGGATGCTAACTGGATTTATGCTCTTCTTGCCTCTCTCCCCCTTCTGCCTCAGTTACTGCTGTTGAGCTCCCCAGCTCTTTATTACCATTCTGCTTAACTTTCTTATGCTTGGGTTTAACTTGTAACTTCTGCATGGATATTGCCAAATGGACTTCGTTTACTCTTTCAGTCCTTTACCTGCTCTGGATTTGCTGCTCACCAGATCCAGCCTGCCTTCATGCTGATTTTGGGGTTGCTTAGGAAAAAATTTTTTTGCTTCCCTTTGCAGGAATGATAGATCAGCTGTAACTAAGGTAAGACTGGGGGTTCCGATCCCTTCATTTACTTCTAAATTAGATGCTTGTGCCAGCTGTAATGTGCAGTGCCTTGTTAACTCTTTCAATCACTGTTTTAATGATTGGCCAGAAAGGAAATCTTAAAAAAATTAAATAGGGAAAATATTCCCAAATTGGTGTTACTTGGAGTGTTCAATACTTAAACTGCTTTTAACTCATTATTCATTTCTCATGCAAAGGGAAATAATTCTGTCTTCTCTTTCCCCTGTCTTCAATAGGCTTGTGAGACATGGTAAACTCGGCTTGATCCTGCCGTTTGGGCTATGCTGGAAGATCTGATTATTTAACTGCATTTCGTTGAACATTCAGCGTCACCTACCATTTCAGAATAAAGCTACTGTGCCTGGTCCTGTGGTAGTTGTTTTTTGGACAACTGGAAAAAATAGACCCCACAACCTTCTTTTCATGCTCCTTTCACCCCATCCCCAGTTCCAATACCTCACATATTAGGGCTTGGGAGGCCCTTGGGGAAGCAGGTGTACCTTGGATGTAACTGGGAGTTCTGCCTCAACTTGTGGTTGGTTTGTTTCAAAGTACCATGGCCTTGAGTGGAAACTGCAGGACTTACCTCCCTCCTAGAGAACAAGGGACAGTTGTGCAGTCCTTCCCAGAGGTAATAGAACTGAATGTGGGCGGCCAGGTTTATTTCACGCGCTACTCAACTTTAATAGGCATCCCCCACTCCCTGCTTTGGAAAATGTTCACCTCCAAGAGAGAGACTGTCAATGACCTAGCAAAGGATTCCAGGGGAAGGATTTTCATCGACAGAGATGGTTTCCTCTTCCGCTACATTCTGGACTATCTCAGGGACAAGCAGGTGGTCTTGCCTGACCACTTTCCAGAAAGAGGAAGGCTCAAGAGGGAAGCGGAGTACTTTCAGCTCCCAGACTTGGTCAAACTTCTGACTCCTGATGAGATCAAGCAAAGCCCCGATGACTATTGCCATAGTGACTATGAGGAGGTTTCCCAAAGCAGTGACACAAGGATAAGTGCCCCATCATCACTCTTACCTTCGGATCGAAAGTGGGGCTTCATTACCATTGGCTACAGAGGGTCATGCACCATGGGCAGGGAGACCCAAGCAGATGCCAAGTTCAGGAGAGTCCCAAGGATTTTGGTTTGTGGAAGGATTGCTTTAGTCAAAGAAGTTTTTGGAGAAAGTTTGAATGAGAGCAGAGACCCAGACCGGGCTCCAGATAGATATACCTCCAGGTTCTACCTGAAGTTTAGGCACCTGGAAAGGGCTTTTGACATGTTGTCAGAATGTGGATTCCACATGGTAGCATGTAATTCTTCGGTGACAGCTTCTTTTGTCAATCAATACACTGATGACAAGATTTGGTCCAGCTACACGGAATACGTCTTCTACCGTAAGTACAGGAGACACTGGTGTGGCGAGAGTTTGGATGCAGAACGAATGGTGTTTTCTGCTTCGTTTATATCCATAGCTTGAATGAGTGTCACAATTCTTGCTGCTAACTCTAGCTTCTTGCCAGAAGAACAGGAACCAAATGAATCTGTTTAGCTTAACTCTTTAAAGGCATTGACAGAGAACTTTAGTGGTGTGGTCTTGGCTAGGTGGCAGCACAGACTGCCAAAATTCCCCTCTTTACTGTTAGTGCCTACTCACGCAGACATGCCGTGATGCTGTGGTCACACCTTTCTTACGTGCCTGGTTACCTTGTGCATCTTTTGAGTGTTCTTTCGATGTAATGTAAGCTCTACTCAGACACTGCTGATTTAATTATAGAAGATCTTCAAATGAAGTTCAGTTTACAAAGGCGCTCGATAATAATCATGCCCTGTCAACAAAGCCCCAGTTCTTCCATGCAGAGAAAGGAAAGGGAAATCTACTCACTCTGGCTGCTTTCCGTCAGGGGCGACATTCATAATCAAGGTCTTGTATAAAGCACTCTCTATATCCAGGAATGAACCTACTTTATCTTTGCTGGGATGACATAAATGTGCCTCCGAACTCGATACCTTTTCTCTGCTGGTAGCAATTGCATCAGATGACCTACTGCTTTTGAACTAATTTTCCGGCTGGTTGCTTCAACAGCCTTGTTAACTTGCCAAGCTAGGCATTATGTGGGAGGTGAGCGAATCAGACAATGGTTACACCAGGAGTGTGAGATTTCCATCATTCTATGGCAGAACTTGATGTAGGCTGAAGCATTGTAGCCTGAGTTTACTTCCAAGGGAGAAGAAATTAGCCTGTTAGTACAACCAAGTATGCATTGTGTTTTTAAAGATACTGTTTTGTGGTAGAGGTTAATGTTAGACACCTGCTTCTTATCTTATTGACTTAGTGCATTATGCCTCACTGTTTGAATGAGTGTGCGATAGTTGCTTGATCTGCAAGTCTGCAGAATTTGAGAAGTGGTGTCTGTTTAATGGTCATATTTCTGGTGGGTGTCCAGTCTCTTAAGACACTTGTTTTAGAAGTTCACAAAAGCATCAAGTGCATTTGCTGTCAATGATTTTTCTATATGCCTACAATTTAATTTCTGAAGTATTCTTACCAACATAATTCACACTGATCTGTCTGCTGCAGAAAGTAATGGGGGGGAAATAGAAAAGTATAAGCTATGTCTTGACAATGCCGTTCTAAGCAGAGTTGCACTCTTCTACGTGAACTGGCATCAGTGGATGTAGAAGGACATAGCTCTATTTACGATCATATGCTAGTTATCTCATGTAAATGATTACCAATGTGTCTGTTTACCTGTGTGGGGGGGGAGGGGAGGAGATCCAGAAAGCTGCTGCAGTTGTAGTTGTTTTTTATTTTGTCCATTAGCCCAGTGCTCAGGATGAAACTATGTGCTGGTTAGGAAAGAAAGATAATGGATATTTCTTGTTTAATGCCGCCTGTTTTAAAATATTGGGATATTTTGTGTCCTTTGATCTCTAAAATGCTTTTCAAAGTAGAAAAATGAAGATTGCAGGTTGTCTCACCATTCTGACTTGTTTAAAAAAGAATGTAAACTGTTAAGCTTTTTCCCTCCCTGTTATAATCACAGGTTGTACAATTAGTGCAACTGGCAGTAAATCTGTCCTGATGATACAGTTCCCAGGGCTCCATCCCTTGATAAATATAGTAGTAGCTCTTTCACTCTTACTCTGAAATACCCATCATTCTTTGTTGAGTTATATTCTCTGTCTCTGCCATATGGATATATGTGTTTACACACACACACAAACACACACACACTATGGAAAGAAGTGGTAAAGTTCAGCGCCTTGGCACTTGAGGTATGATCCACACAGGTGTTTTGGTGTATTAACAGTCCTTCCTTGCCAAGTTACCAACAGTGAAGGCTTAACAGATTCTAGGCATCTCTGAACATGAGGCCCAGGTAGCTGCTGTGAAACAAATATGCTGGTGCTTCTTTATCTGATGGTGGCAGCACAAAGCTCCTGGTTTGAAAATAGGACACCACTGACTGGTGGCTGCTTACCACAGGCTGAAGCTGCTTCCTTAAGATTTGGTAGCAGCTCCTGGGGTTGCAAATCAGCTGGGCCATGAATTCTTCCAATTGTGCTACCAGGAGAGCCACAGACAATATTAAGATGTGGGTTAGGCTTTCCATGATTTATCTACTATCATGTTGTTAATGATAGTGAACCAACTCTCTTGTCTTAGGGTGGGGTTAAGAATAAGGTGACCAGATTTTAACATTGGTAAAGCGGGACACCATTGATTGGGGGGGGGGGGGGGGTTCTTGATTAAAATTTTGGTCTATATGGAGCAACAAAAAGTTTCACAGAACGCATAGAATGCAAAAATAGTATTGTATATTTTTTAAAAATTTCAACATAAGTACAATTTGCCAGGTATCCCCAGATGTCCAAAAGTGGGACAATCTGGTCACCTTAGTTAAGAACCAAAATCCTTTGCTGAACCATACTTTGAGATTAATTCCATATCTATTGTATTTATTTATTATTTGATTTGTATACCTTCCTTTTCTGCAAGTGGGCCTGCGGCGGTTTGCAACAATGAATAAAATTTCATCAAACAGTTCAAACACAAAGTTCAGTTTTTTCATTCCCCTCTCACTGCCTTTCTATACCATGTGAGGAAATGGTCATTGGATAGGGAGCCAAGGAGAGGATGGAGGTCCATATGTTCTCTGACCACCATGGCCTTCACAAGAGGCCTGGTGGATGAGTGCTACCTTGCAGGCCCTGCTGTTGACAGTTCTCTCTTACCTGTAAGCCACGTTCCCTCCTTGGCCAGCCTGCATGCATTTGCTCATGCAACAATTTGAAGCATTTCATATGTAAGGTACTTTTACCTGGCAGGAATCTTATAGTGGACCTGGAGGTTGTGTGTGATCATTCACAGCATTCCTTGACTTGTTTCTAAGGGAACTGATATTTAAATAATTTCATCAGGCCTGGAAATTTTGAACTTTATGTTACTGGAGTGTTTGATTCATATGATAAAGTGAACAAATATTAATTACATCTATAGCTTTTCCACATGGAATGGAAAAACCCATTTTGTCTGAAAGAGTTTGAAAATACTTCAGTGATGCATGTGAACTATCAAGTTTCAGATTCCATAGAAATGGCTTTTGGTTTCACTGCTTGGTACTTTTGGGGCCATAAGACATTTATTCTTTCATTTAGTTTGATTCACATCCAGTAGCCCCTTAGAGACCAACAAGATTGGTTGGGATATATGCTTTCAGAAGTCAAAGCTCTCTTTGTAAGATGCACAAAGAGAACTTTGTCCTGCAAAAGCCCATCCCCTCGAAACCTTGCTGATTTGTAAGCTGCTAATGGACCTGAGCCTCTTGTGGCGCAGAGTGGTAAGGCAGCAGTCATGCAGTCTGAAAGCTTTGCCCATGAGGCTGGGAGTTCGATCCCAGCAGCCGGCTCAGGGTTGACCCATCCTTCCATCCTTTAGAGGTCGGTAAAATGAGTACCCAGCTTGCTGGGGGGTAAACGGTAATGACTGGGGAAGGCACTGGCAAACCGCCCTGTATTGAGTCTGCCATGAAAACGCTAGAGAGCGTCACCCCAAGGGTCAGACATGACTCGATGCTTGCACAGGGGATACCTTGACCTTTACCTTTTAATGGACCTGAAGCTGGCTACTGGGCTCAAATCTGGAATTGGTACCCCTTACCAGTTCCCAGTGGGTAAGGACTCTTGCACTCCTATTACTAAAATATGGCCTACTTATACCTTTCAAGGAATAAAATAGGCATTTTCTCCTGAACTCATGAGTTTGTATCTATGGCAGAGGTTCTGAACCTGCAGTACATGGACCTCTAGAGTATTCTGGATGAACTTTGGAGAGTTCATGAAATCTCTCCCCCCCCCCTTCTATTTCCTTCCCATTTGAAAATTGTTTTTTGTGCAAAACAGTGAGGTCAAATTCTTACTAAGGAACTTTTCACTTTTAACAAGTATAGGGTGGCATGGGGTGCTTACCTACACAGTCAAGTAATGTACATTCATCATCATCACCATGTTATGATGTCTAGAATACTTTCCCATTGGAAAAAAGTACCCTGCCATTATGGCTCTGAAATCTGTTTTTATTTACTTTTGTGTATATGTGTTTATGTGCATTTTTCTGGGGATGGGGTCCATAGTTTTCTTCAGATATGCCATGAAGATCACCCTCCAAATAGTTGAAATATACAGATCTGTAGTGTGCATGATTCTAAAAAGATTGATTTTCCATCACAAATCAGCTAGGGATACCATCCTCTAGTCTAGATGGAACTTGAAGATCTGGAATTACAGCTCCTCTCCAGACTACAGAGATCAGTTTCTCTGGAGAAAATGGATGTTTTGGAGAGTATATTGTTGGTAGAGTTTAAATTGGCAAAGAAGTGTGCATCACCAAACAGATTAAAAATAATAAAATAGTTTTATTAAGAAGAGAAATAACTTTGTATAAAAAGAGGAGAGAGAGAGATTCCTAACTGTCTAACTGCTATGTTCTATTAATCATTCTGTTTATTCAGGAGGCAAACAGGGAGGAAATGTGCTCAAAGGAGCAGAAAGTCTCCAATTGAGACAACTGTGACACAGAGAAGATTATTGGGAAAATGTCAGTATGTTTCTGATTTAAATACGCTAATTGCACATCTCCTATAACCCCTGCAGGACATATCCCATGTTCTATTCAACCATGCACACTATAGATCTTGTATATTCTGACATTTATGATATTGCACCTCACAGAAGTTCCTGTCCTTCTCAGGATCTACCCCCAAATCTCCAGGGATTTCCCAACCTAGAGCTGGCAACCCTGTGCCCCCAACCCTTGCTGCTGGCTGGTGGGGTCCTGACAACCCTAAAACCAGTAATTATCTCTAGGGAAACTGATCTCTGTGAGCTGGACATTAAATGTAATTCCAGGAGATCTTCAGGCCCCACCTAAAAGCTGGCAATCATACGTACTAGTAATATTGCAATTTAAATCCTTGTTAAAATACAATGATGATCTGGATGTTTGTGCATAACCTCCTTTTGAGCACTCTGATGTAAAGAAATCCATATTGAGAATGTCCAGAGTGGTCAGAGTCCTGTCACATCAAATTTCCAAATTCTTGTTTCAGAAACTCGTAGGACCGATAAAACTGACATCTGGTTTTCCAGTGGGACATTCCAGCTTCTTTGCAGCTGCACGGCCATAATTATTTAATTAGAAGCTGCCAACTGTGCCTATATAAGCATTAATTCATCAAGCTGTTGTGCTGAGGTTAATGGGCTGAAACAGTGGGAGGTATTCTGAAGCAACTAGTTAGCGACAAGCAAAGATATTCTTTGGTCAGCTTAACTACCTTCTGAGCTTGGGAACGTGGTTGGAAACACAGATATTTTGAAAAGATAATGAGACAGTCTGCTGAAACTGAGACAAAGCAGAAAAATACTGCATCTGTTCAGAAGTTGGTGGATGGATTTAAAGAAAAATATGAGAGTGAAGGTGGGCAGAGTCATGCCTCAAAGTTTAATGGCAGCTGAGTTTCACCAACGAAAAGTCTGCCGCAGTTCTCTGTGGCTGATACACGCAAGCATCCAAAAATTCTATTGGGGAATTTGTATTCACTTTGTACTTTCAAAAGCCACACAGATGGAAGCCAGAGTAGGAAAATTGGTTCTGCATTGCTGAGTGAGTGGGGATAGGGGATACAGAGCAAGGCATAGGGATTGACAAGGCAATGTGTAGATTTGGTGCAGCTGAGCTTTAAACTAGGCCAGTACAAGGGGGAATCAGGAAGTAGGCTGTGCCTGTGTGTATATTGGGTCAATTATACTTAACTGATCCAGGGATTATTGGCATTTCACATAGTGTATGTCCGAATGAAAGACCGCCCATTCCAGAGGATGAGTTCCCATTTTAGATGGTTCATAGGCCCCAGCTATATTTTGATCCTTTGGGTGCCTTCTTTCTGTTTTCATATGGCCAAGATTAATTTTTTGGGATGTAGATAGGGAGTCCAGAATGTGCCAAATTTCTACTGTCCTGAGATTTCTCTCCTTTTCATACCCTTCCCATTCTTTGCAGCTCATCAGTTCAGATTCAGAATACCTTTATTGGCATAAAGCTCATCAGTATTTCATCCCAAGTATAATCCTTAGTCATTTAGTCATTTTCTGTGAAAGGAGAAGAACCTTTTGCATATGTTTTTCTGAGACAGTTCTCCATAAGGCTTCTTCCTAGGCTGTCAATGTACAAACTGGACTGGGGCTGGAGCCGTGAACCTCCACGGAGCTTTTATTCCAATCCCAGGTCGATTCAGTCCCTGCCGTCTATACTGAATGCAATTTTGATTTTGGGTGATTTAAATTTTTCATCTGCAACAAGCATGATTGATCTGGAGTGACCCTACCTTTCCCCTGTTATATCCAGGAGTGGATATAGCCCTCGATATTTGAAAAATCAGCATGAGTAAAGGTGCATCTCTCTGCTTTTCCCGAACTAACTTGCTGCCTCGAGACTGCAATGCTGTAGAAAAGCCCTGATTGGCCAGGGCCTCAGTTCAAAGACTTCCTAGGTTGCAAGGCTTCCCTTAAAGGGGAAGTCCTAACCTCTCGGCAGAAGCTCCAGAAGCTCTAACCTCTCAGCAGAGATTTTTCTCTTTGATTTATTACCCCTCCTCTGCTCTCTCCAATCCTCTCCCCCCCTTTCAGGAAAAGAAAGAGGTTCCTGCTGTGCTTGGCTCCCCCCCCCCCTTTCTGGGCTTCCCTAATCACATGTAGAACACTTTCTGTTTAAATCGGGGGGGGGGGGGGATAGAGGAAGACCTGAGTTCAAATCGATCTGAATTCAGCAGGATCCACAATGGAATAAACAAAGTAAGTGCAGAATCAGCCCTGGAGATCTCCCAGAATTACAACTGATCACCAGATGACAGAGACCCGATGTCCTGAAGAACATGGCTGCTTTGGAAGGCGGAGACTCATTCGTTGCTTAGGTCCTCCCTTCTCCAAACCCTGCCCTCTCCAGGCTCCCCTCCCAAATCCCTAGAAATTTCCCAGCCCAGGATTACCAACCCTATAACAACACACAGCTTTTGTTTTGACTGTAAATAGTTCCAGAATGCACTGCCATGTTGGATGTGTTTGTTCAGAAAATTATGTCATTTCAGAATTACCTCCTCCCTGGAACACTTTTTAAAATCAGAAATGGACTTGTCGTCTCTATTTGCCTCACTCTTTCCTCCCTTTTGCAAAGTTATTTTGTTCACCTGACCCACAGCACTAAGCAATGGAGAATATCCTATAGGACTTCACTCATATGTAAACACTGAGGAAAAATACTCATGTTTTCTTCCTTGAGGAATAAAGCACAGTTATAGAGAGACAGCAAGTAGCAAAGCAGTTCTACTTGGTGCTGAGCAGAGACTGTGGCGTAGGTGGGGGGTGGGGGGGGGAGAGATCTGTGAATTGCTGACATGACAATAGTCTTATCCTCCAAGGACCCTTGACTGAGTGGCAGCAATTAATGAAGGCTGATGAAAGAGGCAGTTCTCCCTGGAGTCATTTATCCTCTTTGGAATGACTGGAACGGCACAGAACACCACTGGAAGTTGCCATCTTGTATTGTGGAAGGTTGAAAACCCAAGGCTGGCTCAGGAGCTGGTAGCTAAAACGAAGACATGTAGGATAGCTTCCTGTTATTTCGCTGCCAACAGAATAAAACGGTGGCCTCAACTGATGTCGCTTTGGGACTAACAGTGCCAAGGAACAAAGCGTGTGTTTATTAAGAGATGAAATTGGGCCTTCTGTTACATACAGATGAGCTCTGAAATTGTGTGTTCCACTTCATCCCCCTTGTAGCTAGATGCTTCTTGCCAGACTTTTCTCCTCACCCACCACATTCTGGAGCCAGCCCTATGGGGTAGCGTGAAAGGATGCTTGCCAGATATGAAGGCATCCATAGGAATTGGTCTCCCAGTTAGGAAGCCATTTAAGGTGACCATGGGCCCCAAGTCTCAAGTGTCTTTTCCATGGGAAACTTTCTTCAGGCTACTTGGAACACCACTTCTCAGGAAAATGGAAGAAAAGGAATAGGTAGAAATGAGGAGGAGTGTTTTTAAAAAAATGGCTTTGTGAAAGGGGAAGTGTTGGGGATGCTAATCTTCCAGTTTAAGCCAACAAAACAGGGAGCTTCTCAATCACCATTCACATAATGAGTTCACAGCTACATGCAAATCAATGTATACATTATTGCTAGAGACATTAGCTGACCAAGTATGAAAGGGTCTCTTTAAAAAAAGGTGGAGGGAGAGTATTATAAACATTTCTTCAAGTCTTGCCTTGCCTTGTCTTCATAACCATGCATTTAAAATATCTTCGGCAGATGTAATGTTCAAAGGAAACTTTTGAGATATCCTCGGCAAAATGACTCTAGGCAGAAAATTAATTGACAGGCGTTGTGTGCCTTCAAGACAGCTGCTGCTTCCACTTATTATTATAATACCAGCCCTGTGGATTGTGGTCCTGTTTTCACCTTAGCCTTTCCACAAAACCACTGTTCAGTCTATTCACTCTACTGTTAAAAGTCTATTATGAATATTATAGTTGAGGGATCCTCATCACATTATTGGTGTTTAAATGAGTGCATGCTGTTGGGTGGGACTATTTGGGAAAATGTACACAATAACTGGTGTCTACTCAGCTGTCTGATTTATAACCTTTAACAACAAATGCAGGAGAAATCCCAAGAGGTTGCTGATGACATACTTTACCTCAGACTAATTTAACCAACCACAATGTGTCACCGTTTCTCTCGGCACAAAGCTTGAGACAGCGTTTCATTAGTAAGTATATTTGCATTTACATACACGCAGCTTAAATGGAATCACAAAGCAGAAAACCTGCCAGCAATAAATGTTTGCTGAGGCAAACTTTGTTTTGTTGTTGCATTATCACAGTGTTGCTTTGGTGCTGGCATAATTTGGTGAATTGATGTGACAAAAAGTCCTGTGGCATCCAAAAGGCTAGAGGATAGCAGCGGCTGCTTGAAGAAGATACACATAAGTGAAGTGCAGGGGGAAAAATCAATATTGTACAATGAGGCTAAAGGGCAAATAAAACGCAAGAGGTATAATACATAATTCAACCCATCAGCTGTCTCCTATTCCCATTAGCACACTTAGAGAGGAGAGCACAACTCACAAGTTCTGCTGGTAAATTTGCTGAATTGTTTCAGGGATTTGTTTTTTTTTTTTTATTTGTTTTGGAAACCAGATTTTATTTCCCAGTATGGTAAGGTGTCCCGAGTTTTACGGGAAGGGCATGATATGATTCTTAAACAAATAGAATAAAACAACTCAGAAAATCACCTTTTACACTGGGATTAACTCATGTAGGCCAAACATCTGTGTCAATTGCAGGAAGACAGTTTTCCCTCTCATGATTTTTGTCAAATAGATAGGCAAATGGGAGGATCCAGGTTAGCCCAAGCTCACCAGACTTTGTATGCTAAACCAGGCTGTCTCTGGTTAGTGGTTAGATAGGAGTTCATCAAGAAAGTGCAGGGCTGTTCCATCCCCTGTATCCCCTGTGCAAGCACCCGGTCATGTCTGACCCTTGGGGTGACGCCCTCTAGCGTTTTCATGGCAGACTCAATACGGGGTGGTTTGCCAGTGCCTTCCCCAGTCATTACTGTTTACCCCCCAGCAAGCTGGGTGCTCATTTTACCCACCTCGAAAGGATGGAAGGCTGAGTCAACCTTGAGCCGGCTGCTGGGATTGAACTCCCAGCCTCATGGGCAAAGCTTTCAGACGGCTGCCTTACCACTCTGCGCCACAAGAGGTTCATGGGCTGTTCCATAGAGGGAGGCAATTACAAATCATTTATCTTTGTCTCATCTTGAAGACTCTATCGGATCACCATAAGTCAGTTGTAGGATGTTCCACTGCGTCATGGGCAACCCAATCCTATACAAGTTTTCCCCCAAATAAATTCTATTGGATTTGCTTCTATTGGGCCACACACATGAGTATATTGTAGACTGCAGCTATAATGAGCTTGAGCAAGGCTTCCCGGACAAAATCTTGCTGTTTATGAAAAATGTCAAGATTTAAAATTGCCCCCTGGCAATGTTATACAAGCTTTTTCAGAATGGCAATTGTACATCAAAGAAAGGTAATTTCTGAAGGATTTAGCAAGCATAACTGAGTATTCTAGGATACAGTGCTTTCCTCTGTCCATTTTGTATTAATCTAATTTCCTCCACCAACATTGTTAAAAATACGTTTGCTTTTTGCATCTAGATACATACTAGGAAATAATTCTGATTGAATTAATTGGGGCATATTTCCAAGAAATTGGGTGAAAGACTGCAGTATTTGATGGATAAACTACCATTAAAGTTTTGATTTGATTTCTGTTAGTTCCCCATCCAAGTGAACAGGTGCTTGTTTGTTTTTGGTTTTTAACAGAGAGGACCAAAGGGACTGGATCATCCAATTTCATTTTTTGCATGGCATCCCTGTCAAAGTGACAGCTAGGATTGCCAGCCAATAGAAACCAGAGGGAGAGGGATGAGAATAGGGGAATAGTGCTCTGCTAGCAGTGTGCCACTTTCAGGCCCCCAAGAGAAGGGTGAGTTTTGCCCAAATCCTAGAGCATCACTTTGTCATCACACCAGTGGTCTGATGTTATGTCTGGGCATTTTACCGGATGTGAAGTTGCACTGCCAGCATGGCCCTTGGCAAACTAGTGGGCAACAAAAAGAGTGGACCATGAGACTTGAGCCTCCCTTGTGACAGTCAGGGTGTAGTAGTTATAGCACCTGACTGGCTTTCAGTTCTCATTCAGCCATGGATTTGACAGGGAGATCTTGAGTCAGTCACACCCTCTCAACCAACCTACCTAACAATATTTTGAAATTGAAGTGGATGAGGGAAAAACTTTGAACTCCTTAGCGACAGGGCCAAATGCAAATATAAATGTAGCAGAATGATGCTGCTTTCTTATTTAAAATAATAATCCTGCCTGAATCTGAAGCACACTACCAAGCCCTCATACTTGTCAACACTCTTGGCATGAGTTGTGTAATGGGAATTTTGTATTAATTTTGAGACCATGGCATGTGAGGGAAAGCAGTTTCAGCTTCTCCGCCCAATGTTGCTTTTGTGCCCTCACACTTCTCCGGAAGCTACAGCTGATTCCGTTTAACAAGCATTACATGAAGCCCCAGAAGTATTTTTGTGATTTTTGCAAGGAGCTAACATTGGCTTCTTAGGTCACTTTCGGTTTCTGGCGGAGAGGGATTAGGTGCTCTTGGGCTGTGCTCTGCTGAGAGGGAGTAGTTTCATTTCTTTTACTTTTACTTTTATATTTATATTTATTTTGCTTCTAAGTTCCTCACTTCTCTGTTTTGGGAGGTGGGGGAGAAGTAAGGGCTTTAACAAGTAAAAAACTCATTGTGAATGGAGAGGTGTATTTTCTTTCATTGCTTTCTTTCTCTGCTGCTTGCTGTTTTATTTTTACATTGGATGAGGTTTTGAAGCTTTATCTCAGCTGCATCTTTTTAGCCATGGCTAGCTTTCAGACAGCGACAGCTCCCTTTTCTTGTGAGGATAGTACAAAGATGCTAATTTACCTCTTTTAATCCCTATTTATATTCCTTTCCCCCCTATTTTACATTACCCTACTTCCCCCTTTTTTACCAAGAGCTTTACCAAGTAAAAGAAAAGGTTTAGCATATCCCTGTTCTTGTTTTTGGCTTGGTTTGTTCCCCATTTCATGTCCTGTACCTCTGTTTAATGTCTGGAGGCACTATCCTGAATTACTAATGCACTGAATTTATTGCATTTATTACTTTTGAGTATTAGTTACTGTTTTTTTTAATTTTACTATGACTAGGAAAAGAGGTTGTTTTCTTGAGGACCATACCCAGCCATTTTCTAAACAGAGCTAGCTTGATGATTTCTTGTAACCAAATACTCGGACTAACTTTAAAGGAGACACCCCTGTTTTGGGACTTCAGGGTAATGTACCAGAAGATTGTACTTCTTGGGCATCTTGCATTTTTTAAAGTCTACCACACCCTCCCTAGAAGGACCCCTCTCTAGACAGGCTAATTTCTCTTGGATACTTCTCCTGAACACTCTATTTTGAATATGTTAGCATCTCAGAAATTCTTGATTGCTGAGATGGTACAGAAGATTTATAAGCAGTTAGATACCCTGACCACTTTAACTACCAAGGCAATAAGCCAAAATTCTGAATTCCATACCAATACAGGGAGTATTAGGGTGGTTCTGCTGTGCCTGGATTGCCACCTAGGAGAAACACTACAAGACGAGTAGGTTTTTATGCTCCACTTTTCACTGCCCAAAGGAGTCTCAAAGAAGTTTAGAATTGCCTTCCCTTCCTCTCCCCACAACAGACACCCTATGAGGTAGGTGAGACTAAGAGACCTTCTGACAGGACTGCTTGGTCAGAACAGTACTATCAGTGTGCTGTCACCTAGCTGGCTGCATGTGGAAGAGTGGGAAATCAAACACAGATCACCAGATTAGAAGGTGCTGCTCTTAACCACTACAACATGCTGGCTAGATCTGGTTTTGACCCACGTAGGGTTTTCTTGAGTATTTACCCAGGGGAGAACCAGCTGCAGAGTACAGAGCAGTAGTCCGCAACCTTTTTCAGGCTGCGGACCGGTGGGGGGGAGGGCGATCTGGGTGCTGCGCATGTGCGGCAGCCCATGCACAAGCGCGCATGCATGGCTGCAGAGGTGCATGTGTGAAACTGCCGCGCAAACGCACATGCGCGGACCTGTCACGCATGCGCGTTTGCGCCAGCGGCCGCGCTTCCCTCTCCCCCCCCCCCGCAGAAAGAAGCTTGACAGGCTGCAAGGTAATTGGCCACTTTGACAACCAATTTGCTTGCGGCCTGGTAAGTTTCTAACTGCGGGGGGTGCGGAGAGAGAGCCACGGCCCGGTTCAGAGGCCTTCGCGGCCCAGCACTGGGACACAGCCTGGTGGTTGGGGACCACTGGTATAGAGTATCTAGATGCTCTATTAAATCAGAAGATTGAAAACATAGATCTAAATTATTATGAAAGACTGATAGGCCCTACACATTCTGACAGACTGATGCTTCCCCCCCCTTCTGAATTCCATCTCCAGTTATGGCAAAGTCTGACTGGATATATCTACATGGCATCATTCCTCAGAGGTCTTTTAGAGTACTATCTGTCACCCCTCTGATCCCTATTAAACAAACTCGACCACAAATAGGGAAGCGAACCTGTTGATTGACCTATCATCTCCTGACAAATATAAGCAGCTTCATTATACAGAGAGTGGAAACAGAGGTTCAGCACCTAAGCAACAGTTTCACGTCCTTATGTCAATGAACGATAAAGATTCAAATGCAGTTGATACCAGCTTTCTAGATTTATTTGGAGCTCTCCCAGTCTAAGAGCAGACCTGTCATGTGCATGAAACAACTACAAGATAAATTAATTATCAGGCACTCAGAAATCAGAGGAGTGCAGGTGGTATGCTAAAACAAAACTCCTGTTTGGGGAGGCAAGGTAAATTGAAAGATTTCTGGTTGTTTATTCTTTTTTTTTTTTAAATACAGCACTATCAAGCTAGCAAAGCCCCCATCAAGGCGAATGATACTTGACTTCCTACATTCACAAAGAAATGGCATTTGGAATTCTACCTTAGTTAGGAATAAAACCAACGATTAGTGTTGTTCCCCTCACAGAGGGAGGATGACTGGCAACCCAAGCTCTGGTACTGTTTGAACAATCTGTATTCAGATTTGGTCTAAAAATGGGTGCCCTGTCCTTTATGCTTCCGGTATTGAATAACGTGACCATCTTTCCCGCATATGGTGGGACTGCCCTGGGTTCCCCCCAAGTGCCCCGCATCCCGAACAGTTGCCAGATTGCCTCATGGCATCCAGGTGCAGTGAGGAAGGCCTGTGGTTGGCTGAGCCCCCCGGGAAAAGGCTTCACAGCAGCGGTGGAGCACTGTGCGGCCATACCTGCATACTTTGGGTGGGCTGGCAGTCTCCATGGTGGGAGCTCGGCCGCACCAAGACAAGGTGGAGTAGGTGCATCCCTCCCCTTCCCTGGCAGGGCAGTGGTTGGTGGCGTGTGCAGGAGTCAGCCTCACACCTTGCCTCCCCTACCCAGGAGGGCCCACCTTGGCCACAGGGAGCAAGGGTAGGAGGGCAGGATGGGCGCAAACCCTGCGCATGGGCCAGGAGGATGCTCTGCATGCAGAGCCTCCCGCTGCCCGGCAAAGCCGCCAAGAACAAGGTAGGAGGGAGGCCGCCGCCACTGCTCGCGCTGCTGCCACTGCCACCGCAACAGCGGCTCGTCCTGCCTTATGGCCCCAGAATTCTGGTCACTTTAGTATTGAACAGTGTGATTTATTCATGACCAGCTGGAACAAATCTTCTTAAAATACTTACTTGGAACATTGCAGGATGGAACAGCAAAAATCAGTTACCACATGCCACCACACATGAAAAGGAGAGGATACATAGTAAACACAGCAAGAAAGAAGACAAAGCCATTGTGTATGATATAATCTGAACAAGCTTTAGACAGGAGATACGTAAGTAGATTGAATTCATATATAGAGGAAAAACAGATGATAAATTTAGCAATATTTAAGTATGCATAGAGCTAAGTTCAATGAGAAACAACATCCATTTAAACCAAGGGAGTGGAAAATGTAAACAAGCATCTCAAAATCCAAAAAAACGACTGAAGATGGTGCCGTGCCAGCCCATTCTGTGATGAGCTCTCGAGCCAAGCAGAGGGCCAGGAGCAGATGCACCTGTCAGACCTGAGCGGGATGCGCAAATCTCGCTCGCTGGTCGCCCCAGGAACCAGGAACGGCACCCTGAGGGTCCTATAGATCTGCGGAGACTGAGTTCTCCGGATCGTCACTGACTGTGCTCGAGGCCATGATGGCGTCCTTGTCATAAACAACTTTCTAAGCTTGAAAAGACCAGTTGATCCTGCATTCTTCCCAGATTATCTCTTACCAGATTGACAAGAGCCGAAATCTGATAAAATCAGCAACGTAAAGACTGTGAGTTCTCTGTTTGTTTTCCTACTCTTTAAAGCCAGGCATCAGCCCCCCTCCTTCCCCCCTAACCAATTTACAAGGGAATCCTTTCTCCCTGGACGGGAGGCAAGCCAGCTAAATACACTCGTTAAAACAAACAAAGGAAAAAGTTTAAGAATTTGCTAAGAAGAGCTCAATGGGAGATGCTGATATAATACGGAGATTGACTAACTGTTAACGTCTGATCGCTCGAACTCTCACGAGACTCCCTGCGAGACGTCCTGTCTCTGTGACTTGTGATTGTTTACAGCTATGGAAAAACTAACCAAGGCAAAGTTCTTTCATTTGTTATGCGAAGGCAACTCAGAGATACTGAAAGTAGTAAAAAAGGTTGAAAAGGAAATTCAAGACACCAAGAAAGAGCTCTTAGACAGAATCGATGATTTGAAAAAAACAGCTGATGAAAACACATTTCAGCTGGCAACACATCAAACGAGAATCCAATGTCTGGAAGTTAATCAACAGGAGTGGGAGAGCATGGCAGAAGATAAATCTGAAGCCCTGGAAGTAGAATATAAAGTTTGGAACGTAAAAATTAAAGGCGTCTCAGGAGAATCTGGGAAAACAGACCTAAGGAAGGAAATCACCGAAAACCTGGAAGACAAAGAGGAGGAAGAGATTCAGATTGACAAAGTATACAGAGTCTATTCAAAGGCGACCGCACGAAAGAAGCAAACAAGAGACATCTTTGTGGGCTATGACAGTAAGGCTGCAAGAAATACTCTACTCAGAAAGCTTCAGGTGACGCCGCTGAGCTTGGTGGATCAAGAAGCACAAATACTTCAAGACCTGCCAGCAGATACATCATGGAAAAAAGCACAATTCCATTTTTTGCGACCACCTGAAGAATGTGACGAACAGTGGAGCAATTACCTGGTCTCTCTTAGGAAAGACAGCAGCAACTTTTAGGTCAGGGCCAACATACAATGGGAACTGATTATATATTACTTAAGATAATAATAGATTATATTCTTATATGTATCAACAATTACTTTGCTAAGAAAGACAATAGTAACTTTTAGGTTAGGACTAATATGCGATGGGAACTGAATATGTTCTTTTTAAGACAATAACAGACTATACTCTTACATGTATTAACAATTATCTTTTTTTTCCATCTTTCTGTAAGCGCTTTATATATAATAAAAATAAACATCTTTAAAAAAAGCATCTCAAAATCCCATATAAGTAGAAAACAAGCACCCTAATGCATACAAGATATTTTTTACTTTTAAAACCCCATTTCCCCAGAGCTTTCTCAATTGTAAATTTGCAAATCAGCTATAAAAACAATAAAATGTATTAATTTAAAGTATATATTCCTGTTTTTTTAAAATTATCTGGTTTCCCCATTCCCCATTGCGTAGCAGATTGCTAATTAACTTTTGAGACACCTACTGATGCCTTTGCTCCCTCTCCTTTCTGTTTCTTCCTTTGAACACATATTGTTTTTGGGATTTTGGGGTGCTTGATGCCATTCCTGCTCCCTCTTGTATCAGTGATAAGAAAAGGTAAAAAATGTCCTCCCCAGGCTCCAGCTCCAAATCTCCAGGAGTTTTCAACCTGGCAACCCTACCCTCAGTATCTTATTGGTGACCAGGCAGGACCTGGCAATCCTAGCACAAACTCCTATAGAGAGAAAACTATATCTTTTAATATCACCAATAAAAAGTAATTTTGGCAAATTTCTGTTTAAAGAGCCAATGCAGGAAATATCAAATTATATTCTATGACGACTATCTAACATTTAACTGAAGAGGTTTGCTCTGGAAGAGAAGGCTTCCTTTTCTAGAATAATTCTTGTTGCTTTGTGAAAAGGAGTCATTAGAATCCAACTTAATATCTGTTAGTTACCAGATGTTCAATTATATGTGAACTCTTAACAAAAGGACTCCCTTCATATTATGTGGTGCTCAGTCTTGCGTGGAAGTTCACTGCTGTATTCTTGGAACTGGGATAGAAGCATCTTAGAATCCTCACTTCCTTAATAGCTCCCGGTATTATTTAATGGCTAGGCACATTTTAAAAGTTACTGCACAGTGCAAAGGAAGATATAAAATGAACTGCTGATTGTTCTGAAATTTAATGATCTCTCATGAGAATGAGACTTTTAAAGTGCACAGAGTGGGCGAAAGGAAGAGTGGGAG
This sequence comes from Paroedura picta, assembly GCF_049243985.1. Taxonomy (NCBI): domain Eukaryota; kingdom Metazoa; phylum Chordata; class Lepidosauria; order Squamata; family Gekkonidae; genus Paroedura; species Paroedura picta. The sequence goes on from NC_135371.1 coordinate 97,648,366, forward strand.
GGAGGAAGTTCAAATGCTGTTGATTTGTGCAGTGCCAGAGTGCAAGACAGACTGTGAACAGGATGGAAGTTATTGGAATCAAAACAGTGTCCTCTTCCAGAGGGCACATATTCTCTTAAGCAGAGATGAAACTTTCCTTGCAAAGACTCCATGGATAGAATTTGCTTGCGTTCTAACCAACAGATGTATTGGCCTGTCAGAAATAGATGTTCCCTTAGATCATATTGCTTAGCTAGCCATTGCATTAGCTTGTGATACTGAGTCTTGGACATATGTTTGCCATTTTCTCCAGTAGCACTGTTTCTTCCTTGTGGCAACATTCCCAAGTATACTTTCCTGTGAGCACATCCCATTGAACAAAATGAAGTCTCCTTTGGAGTGGATCTGCCTATAATTGTCCTCTATGGCAGTGGTCACCAACCCCCAGTCTGGGGACCGGTCCTGGTCCATGGATCAATTGGTACCAGGCCGCGGCTCCTCTTCGTCCTCCTCCCCAGCTTCTGCCTTGGGGGCTGCCCTACCACTCTGCCACCAGTGGCCGCCATGGCTGGGGCTCCCCCTCAGCATGGCACTGCACTGCTGGCAGCACCCCCCAGCAGGCGGCGTAAAGTCAGGGGTGCCAATGGGAAAGCAAGCGGAGCAGGGGCTCAGGCAGTGGCGACGTCCCTCGGCAAAAGATACCCCCCCGGGCCTCAGTAAAATTGTCAAGCGTTGACCGGTCCCCGGTGATAAAAAGATTGGGGACCACTGCTCTATGGAATACAAAGGCAGTTCACAAATTTACTGGATGTGGCCCTCCATATGCATGGTGGGAAATTATGAATGCCAACCAGGGTGTCTCTAAGCAGTTTAAAACTGCCTTTCCTTCCTCTCTCCATAACCAAAACCCTGTGAGGGAGGTGGTGAGGTTGAGAGCTCTGAGAGAACTTGGAATGGTCCACAGTCATTCAGCAGGCCTCAGGTGTCTCTAAGCAGTTTAAAATCGCCTTTCCTTCCTCTCCCCACAATAGGCACCCTGTGAGGGAAGCTGCTAGGGAGGGCAGCAAGCACAGGAAGCAATCATCTCTGCATATTTGCATGCAACCAAATGGAAACCATATATGCCTATCATTTAATTGCCATTTCAGTTAACAGCAATATATATATCCTTATCCATGGTTCTTCTATATATTTGTGAAATGCACCTGTGGGAGGAGCGTGTCTGGGGTGTCCACGCTTGAATATGGGCTGATTTATATACTGCCGCTTTTCCTAAGACCCCGTGGCAGTTTGCAGAATAAAATGTTAAAAACCAGTAAAATCGCATAAAATCCCCACTTACCATTACCATTACCATTACCATTACCATTACCATTACCATTACCATTACCATTACCATTACCATTACCATTACCATTACCATTACCATTACCATTTATTTGTTTGTTTCTCACCACTCCATGGGTAGGCTCGTGGCGGGTCACAGTTGTCTTAAAAACCCCAATTAAAACCCATTAAAAGACATAAAAATCATAATATAACATGTTATGATAAGTACAATAAGTAACAAGCGGCAACAATATCTAATCGATCAATCCCCTCTCTCCTTGTTCAGCCAGAGGCCAAGTCTTCTTCCACCAGGGAGTGGGTGCAGATCTACTAAACCATGGGAAAGGGGTCCTAATTGGAGTGCCAGTGTTCTGCCTTGGCCTCAACCATGTGCCTGCCCGGAAGAACTCTGTTTTACAGGCCCTGCAGAAATCTGACAAATCAGACAGGGCCCTTAACTCTCCCGGGATTTCATTCCACCAGGTTGGGGCCAGGACCGGAAAGGTCCTGACCTGGTTTTAGGCCAGGCAAATATTCTGGGGGCCCAGGACAACCAGTAAATTCATACCTGCAGAGTGAAGAGCCCTGCGGGGGACATAAGCAACCAAGCAATCCTGCAGATTAGTCAGACCCAAGCCACATATGATAGGTGTGACCCCTATGCTTGCTGCCCCCCCTAGCAGCCTCCCTCACAGGGTGCCCCCCCACAACACACATATCCAACCTCATGCCCTTACAAACTAGACAACCTGTCCCCTTACTCTTCCCAATGCCAAGCTTTCTCTATCTTAATGACTCTCTTCCTTTCTACCTCCCTCTCTCTTTGCTATTTTCCCTCCTCCTCCCCTGCTAGCTCCCATTGTATCAACTACAACGTGCTTTAATTCTAGTATATATATCATCTTGTTTTCCTCACCATGCTTCTAGGAAGAATGGTAAAAAAATGTTCAAAAGTAATTCAGTCTATTTGCAAAATAATAATAAAAATAAAGTACCATAGTGATCCTTACTCTATGATTTCCAAATCCACTTTTTCTATGTTTTTTTCCTCTTCAGATCTGAACTTTTGTGTCATTAGTGTCATGTGCTCACTCCCTCCCCCCTTCCCACTCCACACTCCTCTTCAGGTTGTCCGTTGAACAATCTGCTAATTTTTAAAAGTGTACTGCTGAGTGTGTCATGACACACATTTTTAAAATTATGATATAGCAACTATAACTTTGGGACAAAACATGGAGTGAGTTTTCATGTCATCTTCTCCATGCAATTACTCATCCATGAAATTCCTTTACTTTCTTTTTTGGATGGTAGGTTTTGATGCCATGCTCTTGTGTTTTTTCCTCATACTCCCCTTTCTTCTCTGCTCCTATCGCTCCCAGTGTGTTTTTCTTTAAAAAACAAAGTTATGATGTTATAATGTGGGGTAATGGGGCATTAAATGTGGATCTATTCCTGGGGAGCAAAAAGTTGTGCAGAAAATTTTACAAACTTTAAGAAAGCTGAAGTGGATGTTTGTACTTGTGTGAAAAGGGAACTTTGAAGTTGAAAGAACAATAGAAATTGGAGTGGGATATGGCTGCTTCTTGTTTTGCTTGTTCCCCTGAGGATAAACAACTGCTCATAACAGTCTGATCTTCGATGCATTTTCCTGTCTAATAATGTTATTGAATTGTGCCAAGAGAAGTGAGCACAAGAAAAAAACAAACAGAAGGGATGCATAGATGTTTTTATTCTGAAATAGCAGCAGGATCTACCTTTACTTATTTTGCATGCTGGAGTTTTTCAGTATTAGGGCTAGGAAAGATGGAAAATGTTCCAGCACAATTTTTAAATGATTATTAATAAACTTTGTTCTATAGAAGCTTCTAAGTGCCTATTTGTATTCCTGCATAGACCAAAATGGTATGTATATGTGCAGAAAAGGGATCCCATTAAATCAGTTATGGTAGTCATTTCTTGGGTGATGTAGGAGGTGTTAAGGAGTGGTAAATAATTTTCTAAATTTGTCTCCCCCTGCTCATTCCTCCAACTTACCTGGTACTGCCATCCTCAACATCCTCCCTCTATTTGCAACTGCTGTCATCAAAAAAGTAAAGGTAGAGGCTTCAACCAACAAGGAGGCCTATTTCTCGGCCTTCCCTTGGCCTCGATCTGGATATTGCAGTTGGTGCAGAATGCAGGGGTCCTCACGGGGGCATTTTGGAGGGCCCATTTCAAGCCTGTGCTGAGGCAGCTGGTTGCCAGTTGCTGCCCGGATCTGGTTGAAGGTTCTGGTTTTGACCTTCAAGGCCCTGCGCAGTCTGGGTCCCACATATCTGAGGGACTGCCTTTCGCCCTATGACCCCTCGCAGGGCTTTATGCTCTGTGGGTACTGATTTATTGGTCATTCCCAGCCCCAGGGAGGCATGCCTGGCCTCAACCAGGTCCAGGGCCTTTTTAGTCCTGGCCCCTACTTGGTGGAATGAACTCCTGGAGGAGTTGTGGGCCCCGCAGGAACTTTCAGCATTCCGCAGGACCTGAAAAACATAGCTCTTCTGCCAGGTCTATGGTTAAGGCCGGCATGGTGAGGAAGATCTGATGGGCCCCCCAGCGTTAAGAGCATAAGCACCTGCCATGTGATCTGCGCTCCCTCCTCCCACTCCTATATTAGATTTTGAGGGACTAGCGGGTTATTGACTGCCGTGGTTTTATTGTTTTAGGAGTCTGTATGGATGAATATCCGGATGGGTTTTAATGGGGTTTTAATGGGGTTTTAATTGGGTTTTTAATGGACTGTTGTAACCCGCCATGAGCCAGTTATGAGAGTGGCGGGCAATAAATCGAAACAATGAATGAATGAATGAATGAATGAATGAATGAATGAATGAATGAATGAATGAATGAATGAATGAATGAATGAAATAATACTGAGCACCTGTGGGATATTGCCTAGCAGTTAACTTGCACATGGGCATGATGATCCAGGGGCCATGATATGCGAATGGACAAATTGTTAATGTAAGATGTACACATTGTAGAATGTAGACCTTGTTTTTTAATGTTTAAACATTGATTTTACTGGAGGTACTGATAAATATGACTTTAATCTTACTGACAATTTACATTTTTATTCCTGTGCATGGGCCTCAGTGCACTGCTTTTCCCAGGGGCTTATTCATGCCCTGCGGCCACATCGTCCTTGGTGTACTATGCATGGTAGCAAAAAGTCTGCCCCAAAAGACGTTTTTATTTCTGCACATGAGATCATTTTCACTGTGTGAAACTCATCATGTTATTTTTGATTATGCATAGCAGCCCCTTCTCATAACGTCAACTGAGATTTTTCAGCGCAGTATCTAAAACTAGCTTTGCAACAACTTTTCTTGTGTGACAGTACTGAAGATGCTCTTCTTTTATGCATAAACGTTAGCGCGTTTTTGGTCTCCTCCCCTGACAGCCCCTTTGTGCTTGGAGTCCCTCATCCACCAATAGGGTCCTGCTGCTGATTTTCTGCCTCTTCAGTGTCAACAATCAATCTTCCTGGCAACCCAGCAATTTTTATGGTTTTATTGCATAATGACCATGAACTACATTTCCCATGGGGCCCTGCTGGCAGCATGTGCCAGAGAGGCAGTTAGGTGACATTGTAGCACAATGGGGGAAGTTCTCCCTCCCAGAGTTACTGTTGGAACTTTTCCAAATGCATAGCCATGGCAAAAAATCAACAACACTGCAGTATCAGAGCACATGCATAAATGGGAATGTTTTAAAAATGTTTTTAAAAAGGACAATTTAAAAGGGTTGGTGAACCAACTGCAGTGAAAACCGGTATATGCACAATAGCCCCTTGTAGGTCAGTCAAAAGCAGCAGAAGCACACTTGTGGCTGGTCAATTGAACAGTGTATCTTGAGTTTCCCTGTCCTATTCATTTCCCAGAATTGTCTCTTAAATCCTTCAAGTATGGAATAATTAAAAAGAGAACACAAGGAGGAGATAACTTTAGGGTAACATTTATGGAGCCAGGTGGAGTCTTCACATAAGAACAATTTAGCTAAAGGACTCTGTTTGTAATCAGCTGTATTCAGACCCACATGCTACCAGGCTGATAGATCCAAAGCAGCATTATTGCTTATACCAATGATACTGACTGGGTGGCTTGGGAGCCATGTATGGCTCTTTCTCATGGTGGCTCTTCTGAGTATTATTCTCCAATGTGGGAGGAAAGTGAGTAAGGTCACTACTGCCTGGTAGAGTTTGAAGTTTGCAGGCAGGAAGTTTCCATTTTGAAACAGCCACTGCCAATGGGATTGGAGAATGAGGTAAACTCTGAGCCTTCCCGTGTTGCAAGTCTCTTGCTAGGGATGGAAGTAAAGGATCTGTCCTTCCTTCAGCCTCCTAACCTTCTCTTTACCAGCTGCTGGAAGGAAAGCAAGCTGGTTGCAGGGTGGGGAGGGGGAGAGAGAAAACAATCCCTGCCACCACTAGTGCTGCCACAGCCACCCAGGAAAACAGGAAGCTGACCATAGTGGGGTGATGGTAGTTTTATTCTCCTTTCTCTAGCTTGTTATCCTTATGCTGAGAAGAGACTGAGAAAGCAGAGAGAGATGACTTTCCACTCATTCTAGATACATAGATGCTGCCTAATGTTCAACAGTAGCTGGGAGGGACAACTCTACTGTTTAGGAGTAGTTTGCTAATTTTAAAGATTATATGCTTAATATGTGTGTGTTTGATGGGATGGTGCATAGGGCCTACAATAGTCATGTGCCTTAGATGGTTGACAGTAATTAGGGATGCCAGTCCCCAGGTAGGACCTGAGGATCCCCTGGAATTATAGCATATCTCCAGGCGACAGAGATCAGTTCTCCTGGAGAAAATGGCTGCTTTGGTTGGGGGGATTCCATAGCATTATATTCCACTGAGGTTCCTTCCCACCCCAAATCTCACCCACTCTCAGCTCCATCCCCAAAGTCTCTGGGCATTTCCCAACCCAGAGCTCACAACCCTAGGGTAATTATTATTAATTATTTATTGATTTGATTTTTTGTTCACTGCTCCCAGCATGCTGGTTTATGGTGGGTTAAAACAATAAAACACCACAGTAAAACAATTAAAACAATCCCCACCTTAAAACCTTAACCTTCTCCGATGGTAAACATTAAACCTCATTGTCTCCCCCACACCCTCAACAACCCCTGTCTCCTGGTGCCTTGGGGAGATTAAGGGTAGAGTAGGCTGCTGCCCTGGCTAAATTGAGGAGGGGTCCCTTATCTTAATTACCCCAGTTTCAACCCAGAGCCAGTGCAGGAAATTAATCTAAAGAAAATCCCATCTAAATATCCAGGAGAGGTTCCTGACATTTAGAGCAGTTTCTCAGTGGAACAGGATTCCTTGGGAGGTGATGGGTTCTCCATATTTGGAAATTTTTAAACAGAGGCTGGATAGCCATCTGATGGAGAAACCGATTCTATGAAGGTTCAAGGTGGCAGCAGGTTACAGAGGATGAGTGATAGGGTTATGAGTGTCCTGCAAAGTGCAGGGGGTTGGACTAGATGACCCAGGAAGTCCCTTCCAACTCTATGATTCTAGGAGGCATAAGGAGATTAGTGGTCTCTCAGGTATGTTGGGCCAAGACCATGAATGGCATTAAACAACTAAACTCAGGCTATCAAACTTTGGTCACCTTATGAGAAGACAAGTTACTGGAAAAGATACTATGCTAGGAAAAGTTGAAGGTCACAGGAAAAGACAAGCACTCCCTCCAGGAGATAATCAGCTTATCTCTCACAACAGGAGAATTCCCAGAGGGATTAAAAGAGGCTGTGGTACACCCACTGCTGAAAAAAACATCTCTAGATCCGCGAGAGCCTACTAACTACCGACCCGTCTCGCATTTAGCATTTCTGGGGAAGATGGTAGAAAGGGCAGTCGCAAACCAACTCGTGGAATACCTGGAAGAAGCATCAGTCCTAGACCCATCCCAGTCAGGTTTCCAGCTTGGCCATGGGGTACAGACAGCGCTAGTCGCCCTGACAGATGACCTCCGTCGCCAGTTGGACTGAGGCGGGTTGGCACTGCTGATATTACTAGACCTCTCAGCAGCATTTGACACAGTCGACCATGAGCTTCTAGCTCGCTGCCTCATCGATGCCGGAATACGAGGGACAGCCCCTCAATGGCTGATCTCCTTCCTCCAGGATCATCGACAGAGGGCTGCAATAGGAGAGAGAACATCAGACCACCGACAACTTACTTGTGGAGTCCCACAGGGAGCGATCCTCTCTCCTATCCTATTCAACATCTTCATGCACCCTCTCGCACAACTGGTATGGAAGTTTGGGCTGGGTTGCCATCAATATGCAGATGGCACCCAGCTATTCCTCCTGATGGATGGCCACCCTGACTCTCCCCCAGAAGCATTAGCCAGCTTCCTGGAAGCAGTGACGAGATGCCTCAAGCAGAGTCGTCTGAAGCTCAATCCTTCAAAGACGGAGGTCCTGTGGCTGGGTAGGAAGGGCCCATGCAAGGAAGCGCGTCTGCCTGCCCTGAATGGTGTGCAGCTCTCTACGGTTCACTCCGCCAGGAATCTAGGCGTGATTTTGGATGCTTCCCTCATAATGGAAGTGGCTGGCATTCTACCATCTCTGCCAAGCCAAGCTACTAGTGCCCTACCTGGCCCCGGAACACCTAGCCACAGTGATCCATGCGACGGTCACCTCTAGACTGGACTTTTGTAACTCGCTCTACGCAGGCCTGCCCTTAGCCTTGACACGGAAACTACAGCTGGTTCAAAATGCAGCAGCCAGGATCCTCACTGCAACACCGTGGAGGTCCCACATCTGGCCCATTCTCCACCACTGCAATGGTTGCCAGTTGAATTCCAGATCAGACTAAAGGTTCTGGTAATTACCTTCAAGGCCATACGCAGTCAGGGCCCAGTGGACCTGAGGGATCGCCTCACCGCCTGTGCCGCCTAAAGAGCTCTACGCTCCACGGCTACCAATTAAGGGTCCCTGCCCCTAAAGAAATTCACCTCGTCTTGACCAGGGCCAGAGCATTCTCTGTTCTGGCCCCCACCTGGTGGAATAAGCTCCCGGAGGAGATCAGGGCCCTGACAGAGCTTAAACAGTTTCACTGGGCCTGCCAAAAGGAGCTCTTCTGCCATGCATTTGGTTGAGACCAGACATAACCAACAGCGACTGAAGAGCCCCTACTCCCCCCCTGCCCCCCCTCAGAACTCCACTAGTATACTCTGGACCTGTTTGCACTGTTGCACTGTTGCATTGTTTATATTGTTTATACTGTTATATTGTTATATGGTTACAACTATTAGTTATTATTATTGTATGGTTATTCACATGTTATAGACTGTTTCATGTACTGTTCTTATGTTCTTATCTCAACCGCCCTGAGCCTCCGGGGAGAGCGGTATATAAATAAAAAAATAAAAAATAATAAAATAAAATAAAAAAGTTGATAGAATCTATAAAGGAAGCCACAGCCCTTAATCTGCAAGACCTGAGCAAGTCATGCCTAGTGTCACCATAAGTGAGAAGTGACTTGACAGCACAACACACATACAATTATCAATATGTTCCTCTATGAGACAATATGGCTTAGACTGCAAGAAAAGGTAGACATTTAAGCTTTGGAGGAGAGTTGTGCACCTTATGACCTATTCTGGCCAATGTATCTTGTAGATTTGATTGGTCCCTTCTTTGGCTAGCAATATCCATAATGAATTTCTCCTTATAATTTCCAAAATCTGTTGCATGCTTGACTGTAGAAATGCTCGGTAGCAGCTGCTTCATTTTCTTTCTTTGCAATGCCAGATACCTAGGTACTACTAAAGGCTAAAGATAGAATGCAAAATGGACAGTTTTTGGCATATGAACAGAGCGGCTTTTGATTCTCTAGCACCAGAGCAGCTACATTAGCATTACAGTAATATTTTAAAAGGTAATAAATCGTCTAAAAGACTTTAAATGTTTACATTTTAAGTGCTGGTTTATAGTGAACAGCTGAGATACCTATGAATACAAATCATTCTTTTGGAGTGCTTTATCCATCCTGCTTGTAATTTCCCACTGAATGTTACTCATATAAGTGGCTTTTCATGTGTAAACCTGATGTTGATTTGAAAACTGCACAGCTGTAATAGACAAACAGCCTGAGGAAGATGGTTCATAAATTACTAATGTCTCCAGATTCTCGAGGTTTCTGCTGAATGTGCCATCACAAAAAGTGAATAGCAATTTCTGGGTGTTGATTCATTAATTGTGGTGGCGTGAAGATTTTTTGGCTTGAAGGTTAAGCCTATATAAATAAAGTACATAAAACTGTGTGTGGCGGGGGTGGTAGTGTTAATGGATATATTCAGCACAAAGAAAGATGACTCAAATACAACTCCAACTATAGATAAAATAATTAAATAACTAAATAAGCAGAATAAGCTCCCTTCAGGCATCAGAGACACTTTTGCAATAGACTGTAACTGTGAGCTCACTCAGCCTTTGTTTAATGTAGGGAGTGTGTAGATGACTTTGCATCTCTTCCTAATCGTTCCTGAGGAGAAAGCACTTAGCACTACAAGATACATCTAAGCCTTAAAAGCAAGAGTCTCCCAGGGAAGTCATGAGAAATGGCCTCACAATGTGATCCAGCAGATGCTAATATCTATACTCACTTCAGGCACACATTTTCTGCTTGCATTTCAAGGGGATTTCAGTTGAAAGTTGTCCACTATCCATCACTGAGTCACTGTGAAATATAAATAAAATAAGAACAACTCCCCCCCAAGGACCCAAGAAAAAGTAGCAGCATTTCTGCTTCCTTTTTAATTCTAAACCACTGCACCTGCTAGCTAGAGAGTTAAATCGTATTTTTAAAGGCAAAAGTCACTAAAAGCTATATTCATTACTGTAAAAAGTATAGCCATCATGATTCATTTTCTTGATCTTGAATTTGCTGATTTATAGTTAGAGTTGATACTATAAGCCGTATTATTTGGAGCAGCTCTCATCCTGCACAATGTTGCCTAATGTGATTATTAAAATTTTGGACTAGGAATGGGACTGTCTGGGTTCAAAACTCCCCTTGGCTATGAATTTCATGGAATTACACTGCACCATCCATTCTCTTTCAAGTGTAACCGACCTTGCAAGGTTGTGATTCTGATAAAATGGAGAATGATCTCCTGAGTTTCTGTCATCGGGAGCTCCTGAGAGGAGTAGAATAATAATTGGATAAATGTAAAGAGGAATATTCACTTTAGTTTCACATAATGCTGAGCTAAACTATAGTTTTAAGTGGGTAGCCATGTAGTTCTGGAGAAGAAGAGCAAGATTTGAGCCCAAGTAGCACCAATGGTATAAGCTTTTGAGAATCCCTGGCAGAAACTCACCATATTAGATCTCAGCTAGAGTCCTGTGACCCTCCCCCCTGCTTTCTCCCATAGGATTAAGAGAATCGAGAAATTGAGTGTTTGATTGTGGCTTTAATGTTTTAAAATGTATTAATTTATTTAAATTCCTAAATTAGATTTAATTTTCTCTGTAATTTATATTGCTGTGAGCCACCCTGGGTGTCCAGAGAGAGGGCAGCAAATCAATGTAACAATAAATAAGTAAAACTTCTTGATGAATCTGGACAGACCACTTCTGTGTCTGACTAAGAGATTTTTGACTCTCCAAAAGTTATACCCTGGAGATATTGTTGGTCTATAAGATGCTACTATATTATGAGCATCCTTTGTGCATTTAATTATGATTATTCCTGGCTAGCAGAAGAGATGTGACAAAGATCAGCTCTGTACATCTCCAATTCAGTATCAACCTATTTCATTGTTAATTCTCTAGCCCACTAACTGTCTAAGAATCTCCTCCATCCTTGCAAAAACTTTACAGTCCTGTACCTATACGATTCTTTCTATTGGATGGAAATACCACCTCATTAAGACTAATTCTACACTCACTGCATAAAGTACATTCAATGTGCTTTTGCAGCTACTAAAGTACATTATTATCCAACATGTGTGGAATAGTGTTCGGTGTCTTAGGCTCCAGTACTAATGGTCCTTACATCTGTTCTATAGGGATCTAGTATTTAACTGCAATTAGTCTTAGCAGCACATAGAAATAGAGGGAATGGGCAAATTTTTTCTGTGAAGTGTTTTGTTCATGTACCATGCACATGAACAATGAGATAAGTGAGCGAACCTTGATGGACAGTGAATGAAATCAACGTTTATCAGAAATATGCCAAAAGGAAAAGATTCATTTTCTATCAATTCTGTAGTAAGCAGCTTTGGCTGTGGTTTTGAAAGGCCAGGGTAAGATCAAGCTGAGCATTTGAAATGATAGGTGACTTTTTTGAGATTGTACAGTCCTTTCTAAAGCAATTCATAATAGCTGTTTGTGATAAAATGTTCACATCTAGAATGCATGCAGGCTCTATTCCTTATCAAAGATGGGCAGGTTTTTGTCTCGCTGTGTGAACTTTTCACAAATGGCTTTGTAAAGGATTCTTGGACCAGGGATGAAAAGGCAGTAATGTTTTGGGGTGATATTTTCAAACTATGAATTACATTCGTTACAAAGGATATAACTCCATGCACAAAATGGTAAGTATCCCATACCTATTGTTATTTCTTTACTTGCTTTATGTTTCAAGAGCCAAAATGATATACTGATTTTTCTTTACACGCTCAACTGTAGTGTAGGCCTTGTAATATGTGGTGAAACAGGGATTTTCCTATTTCACAGTGTGGTCTTTCCCCCAAGCTTCCTGCAACACATCCAAAACAGACATATAGATTCCTCTCATATTGTGATGTACGCATGGTTTTTCTAGGAGTCTGTATTTGAATGTGCATTGTGGGACAGTTTATAACAACCACTGCTTTCTTATTCATTTGCTTGCTGCTTTTGTGAGTGACTATCAGTTCAAGGACTGGCACTGAGGTGTTAAATTAAACATGAAGTTTCTGGATTTATGGAGCTGCACAACCACGTAATTGCTGCAATAAAGCCAACGGGAGCCTGATTGGCTGCAGTGGGTCATGTCCAAGGCCTCAAATCCCTACCTAAAAAGCTTTTTTTTGTTTGTTTGTTATTTTCATTAGAGTCGAAATGGATCAAAACCAACAAGCCAATACGTACGTGTGAAAACTCAACCATTATGTGTTCTCTATTGCATGTATTTTTATGTGAGGCTAGGAACACATTAATCTTTTATGTGGCTGTGGAACTAGGATGGGAAAGGCAAGAGCCCCCATGGCTCTAAATCAGTATGTCAGTCTAAAAAAGCAGTTTTTAAACTTTTACCCCTGTTCTTTTTATTGGTGTTGAAAATTACACTCCTAAACAGCAAAGCTTCAAACTTTTTAAAAAGAGAAAACTATAGTTATAAACATCAACCTGTAAAATAAAAGTGGAAGTCCAGGATTATATATGAGGTTCCCAATCAACAAACGTTCCATCCTGCATATGTATACACAAAGTCAATTTGGCCATTTTCACAATTTGTATAATCTTTGGTTTTGATCCATTCTTTAGTTGACAGATTTTTAGAAACACGTAAGTGGTAGCCAATTAGCCAAGCAGTTTTCAAACTTTCTATAATCAAGGAATACTTGTTGCATTGACCAATCTTCCTGAATTTCTATGCGGCATATATAAGGCTTTATATTTAGTTAAATGATTAATGGCAGGTCCACATGAAAGATCATGCCACACCTCTAGTTAAAATTCTGGCTTGTTTGTATGTTCCCAGATCCAGCATGGCCTCTGAGCCCAGGACTCCCGATTTAGTGCTCATGGGCACCAGTGCATATTCTAGTAGTGCATGCCAAGTGTTATTAAAAAGTAGACAGGGACTAATTCCACACACGGAATTTGTCCCCAGGATAGCCTTTAGTTGCTCTCGGGTTTTAGTGTTGCTTCCACAAGATGTCAGCAGCAACCTGAAGCTCTCAAGTGGCTGGTGTGAATTTTAGTCAAATTTGCTCTGTGATGAAGGAAATCGCCAAAGCTTGATTTGCTACTTGATTTGCACATTCCCATTTGACTTTTCTGGCAGTAGGGTATGAACAGGGAAAGGAGAGGGTGTGTGATGGAGCAGCCCTCTCCCGATCAACTAGGTGTCCATGCTCTTTGTTTTTAAACCTTACTGTGAACACACAATCACTCATCAGGGTCCAGTTACCAATGCCGGCCTACTAGAAATCTACCCAAACATAAATAGAGATCATTACATGAAGAATCCCCAAAAGAGGAGAGAATATTTCATTGTTGTGGCATTTCTCCATAGCAACGTGGAAGTGCACTTAAAAAAAAAAATCGGACTTGGGGTGGGGGGGAGAGGAGGTTTGAGTCATCAATGCAACCGCTGTGCAGGGATTGGTGCTTGTGGTGATTGACAAGCTGAGGAGCAGGGAGAGAACTTCATGTTGTTTTCTCTTGCTGCCTCATCAGGAGGCAAAAAGCCGCAACGAGGCGGCAGAAAAACATGGGAGGGGTCTCCCATCAGGAAGCTTTCCTGGTATTCTTGGAAGAAACTTCGGCACTCGATCCATATCAGTCTGGCTTCCGACCTGGCTATGGGGTGGAGACGGTGTTGGTCGCCCTGTTGGATGACCTCCGTCGCCAGCTGGATAGAGGCGGGTCGGCAGTGCTGGTTCTTCTGGACCTGTCGGTCGCTTTTGACACCGTGGACCACAAACTACTGGTCCACCGCCTCACCGAAACGGGGATACAGGGCACAGCTTTACGCTGGATACGCTCCTTTCTCCAGGACCGGACCCAGAGGGTAGCAGTGGGAGATGAGCTCTCGCGCCCCTACAGACTTCCTTGTGGAGTCCCACAGGGCGCAGTCCTCTCTCCAGTTTGGTGTAGTGGTTAGGAGTGCGGACTTGTAATCTGGCATGCCAGGTTCGATTCTGCGCTCCCCCACATGCAACCAGCTGGGTGACCTTGGGCTCGCCACGGCGCTGATAAAACTGTTCTGACCGGGCAGTGATATCAGTGCTCTCTCAGCCTCACCCACCCCACAGGGTGTCTGTTGTGGGGAGAGGAATGGGAAGGCGACTGTAAGCCGCTTTGAGCCTCCTTCAGGTAGGGAAAAGCGGCATATAAGAACCAACTCTTCTTCTTCTTCTTCTTCTTCTCCCACATTGTTCAACGTCTTTATGCGCTCTCTGGCCGAGCTGGTGCGGAGTTTTGGGCTGGGTTGCCACCAGTACGCTGATGACACCCAGCTCTATCTCCTCATGGACGGCCGCCCGGACTCTCCCCCGGAACCATTTGCCAGATGTTTGGAAGCGGTGACAGAATGGTTCGAGCAGAGTCGCCTGAAACTCAACCCCTCCAAGACAGAGGTCCTGTGGTTGGGACATAGGGGGCGGGAGCAGGAAGCGCGCTTACCCACCCTGGGATGGACGCACCTTACCATCGCGTCCCAGGCCAGGAATTTGGGTGTGATCATTGACGCCTCCCTGACCTTGGAGGTGCAGGTCAAAAGAGTAGCGGGCCAGGCATTTTTCCAGCTTCACCAGGCCCGACTACTAGCACCCTACCTGTCCCCCGAACACCTAGCCACAGTGATCCATGCAACGGTCACCTCCAGAATAGATTTCTGTAACTTGCTCTACGCGGGCCTTCCCTTGTCCTTGGTCCGGAAACTCCAGCTAGTGCAAAATGCAGCTGCCAGGGTCCTCACTGGTACACCTTGGAGGGCCTACATTCAGCCAGTGGTGAGGCAGCTGCACTGGTTGCCAATTGCTGCCCGGATCCGGTTCAAGGTTTTGGTTTTAACCTTCAAGGCTTTATGCGAGTTGGGACCCACATACCTGAGGGACCGCCTATCACCCTATGCCCCCCGCAGAGCCTTACGTTCTGCGGGAGAAAATCTGCTGGTCGTTCCCGGCCCCAGGGAAGCACACCTGGCCTCGATCAGGGCCAGGGCCTTTTCGGTCCTGGCCCCTACCTGGTGGAATGAGCTCCCGGGAGAGCTGCGGGCCCTGCAAGATCTTCCATCATTCCGCAGGGCATGGAAGACGGAGGTCTTCCGCCAGGTTTACGGTTGAGGCCGAGGCTAACATCTATGCCCTCCCCCGGGGACCCGGGACCTGGGATTGAGATTGGGGATTAGTACCATCAGTATCCCCTCTCCACCTGCTTGTAGTAGGAGGGGGAGGTTGATTAGCCTATCTTGCCAGGTTAGCTTGCTAACCGATAATGTTATATTGTAATTGCTGTTGAGGGATTTTAATGGATTTTATTGGGGTTTTTAAAATGTTGTAACCCGCCACGAGCCGTAAGGGAGTGGCGGGCAATAAATCGAAAGATAATAATAATAATAATAATAATAATAATAATAATAATAATAATAATAATAATAATAATAATAATAATAATAATAATAATAATAATAATAATAATTGTGTGGCTTCCAACTGCACATTTGCAAGCAGGAGGTAGTGCAAGTTTTATGCTTCCATTTGGAATTGGTCAAGGCCAGGTAGTTTTTTGATTCCCCACTGGAGATTTGATTGACTGCACATTTTTTAAAAATCTGGTTTTGGAAAAAGCCACTACCACAGTCAAGGATCTTCTCTGTGTGACTAAGATGCAGCCACCATTTTGTGTCTGGCTATGCTTCTGGCAGCAGCCATTTTGTGGCAGCCATTTTGTGACTACCCTCACCACATTGTGGCAGAATTCCAAAGGTGTCTGGTGGCTCAAAAATATTGGGGACTCTTGTCCTAGACCTTATTTTCAAGATCCTCCATAGGTTTGCCCTTACCCTCCCAAGCTAATCTTAATTTCCCATATACCTCTGCCTATGTGATCTCCAGCTTTACCATCTGGGGAATGCCGTGGACATAGTTTATCTGGATTTCAATAAAGCTTTTGATAAGGTTTCACATGATATTCTTGTTCACAAGTTGGTAATATGCGGTATGGATCCTAATTCTGTCAGGTCGATCAATAACTGGTTGACAAATCGTACCCAGAGGATACTTGTTAATGGTTCAGCATCTTCTTGGAAAAGAGTGACAAGTGGAGTACCCTAAGGATCTGTCCTGGGGCCTGTGTTGTTCAACATAGTTATAAATGATTTGGATGAGGGATTAGAGGGGATACTTATTAAATTTGCAGATGATACTAAACTGGGAGGGGTAGCAAACACAACTGAAGACAGCAACAGAATACAGGATGATCTTGATAGGCTCGAGAAGTGGGCTAAACTGAATAAAATGAAGTTCAATCGGTACAAATATAAGGTTCTGCATCTAGGTAGGAAAAACCAAATGCACCAATATAAGATGGGGGAGACTTGTCTTGGCAGTTGCATGTGCGAAAAGGATCTAGGAGTCTTAGTAGACCATACATTGAACATGAGTCAGCAGTGTGACTCAGTGGCTAAAAAGGCAAATGGGATTTGGGGCTGTATGAAATGGAGTATCGTGTCCAGATCACAGGAGGTGATGGTACCGCTTTACTTTGCTCTGGTTCAGCCTCACTTGGAGTACTGTGTTCAGTTTTGGGCACCCCAGTTGAAGAGGGATGTTGACAAACTGGAACATGTCCAGAGGAGGGCAACAAAGATGGTGAGGGGTTTAGAGACCAAGACGTATGAAGAAAGGTTGGGGAAGCTTGCTCTGTTTAGCCTAGAGAGGAGACGACTGAGAGGGGATCTGATAACCATCTTCAAGTATTTAAAAGGGTGCCATATGGAGGATTGAGCAGAGTTGTTCTCTCTTGCCCTGGAGGGACAGACCAGAATAAATGGGATGAAATTAATTCAAAAGAAATTCCATCTAAACATCCGGAAGAAGTTCCTGACAGTTAGAGCGGTTTCTCAGTGGAACAGGCTTCCTCGGGAGGTGGTGGGTTCTTCATCTTTGGAAATTTTTACACAGAGGCTAGATAGCCATCTGACGGAGAGGCGGATTCTGTGAAGGCAAAGGGGTGGCAGGTTACAATAGATGAGTGATTGGGATGTGAGTGTCCTGCATAGTGCATGGGGGTTGGACTAGATGACCCATGAGGTCCCTTCCAACTGTATTATTCTATGATTCTATGAACCACCTCCCAGAGCATTTGTTTGGTGCCTATTCTCTCATTTCCATCAAACCCTTTCTCAAAACCTACCTTTTTTAAAAAATTCCTTTGGCATTGCCCCTCTTTCCTACTGAAATAAAGCCAGAGCATATATGAATGTACACTCATTGGCCAGCAGATTGCTAGCTCCAAAGTCTACCTGCAGAGTTACAACTCTGGTCTGTGCCAAGAGATGATAACAACTTGCTACCGAGGAAGGGAAACGCTCCTTTTTAAAATAAGTATGTCATTGGCTATATTTTGTTGGTGCAGTGATTTCATCCAAAATCAATGTCTGTTCTAGAGATATTTCTTTTTCTTTTTTTCCTGGGTTATTTTTTTACAGTTGTTGGAGGAAGCTCTGCAGGTTGGAGTCTTGTAATAATACTAATTGGAGTCTTGTAATAATAGAAACACCTGTAATGGATTTCCTGATGTATTTGGATTTTGAGTTAACATACTGTTTTAGATTGTTCATGATTTCCAGTTTTCTAAGCCTCTTTAGGTCCTATGTTCCAGGGGAAAAGGAACATATAAATATTACAAATAAATACATATTGTACTTTTTATCCCCGCCTTCCCTCTCTCCTTCTATTATCTCTATTCAAAATGCTTGTCTGCTACTACAGATTTTTTTTTACATGTGGACCCCTCATTTGTTTCCAAAATACTCCATAGTTCCGCAGGACACAGTCTGGACATTCTGGATGCTGTACCGAACTTTTCTGGCTGACAAAGCCATTACAAAGTGGCTTTAATATATTAAAAAAGTAAATGAGTGACTTAAAATGCAATCCTAAACTGAGTTGCATTCTTCTAAGCACATTGACTTGAATGGATTTGGAAGCACATTGATGAATGGACTTCTTTAGTCAGTGCCATTTGGTACATTCGGTAGAATCACAAAAACGTTTTGTGGATTGTCTTGCTGCAAATATGTATATATTAAGGTTGTGCATTTGGATATTTCCAAGCCAAAATTATTTCCCAAAGTTTGCTGTTTCATGTCCAGTTGATAACCAAAATTACCCCTCCCCCCTTTAAAAAAAAGAAGCCAACTTAGGAGTAATTAAAATTTATCTCCTGAACTTTTGGAAGTGTTTTGAGTTCAGGGCAGGCAACAGGAATCATGATACTGATGAAGGGTGGGGAGAAGAAACATTTCACTGCTGTGGCCCTCCAGAGGCTGAAGAACCCACCACCTTAAACATTAATGGCTGACTGTTTTCAACTGTCTGAGTCTGGATTTATTGCCCAATGGTTTCTCTCAAGGCCAGGTATATTGCAATGGTTCTTTAAAGTTTCTGCAGCTCAGCTGGGTCTCTTCTCCCTGCTTGCTGCTCCAGCTGCCTCCAGGCTGGAACAGTGTTTTTAATTTCATTTTTAAGATTTTCTGGTGCCAATCTTCCCAAACCCCTCATAGATGTCAAGAATGGTATTGACATTGCCAAGACTTCACAGTAACAAACGTAATATTCTTCCCATGATTCTGAAACAAAATTATATGGGAATGAATTTAAGCTTTAATATATGAGAGGGGAAAATTGCATGTTTAAATGAAGAAGGAAAAAAACCCATCTCATGCACTTCCAAATACAGCATAACCAGAAGACGATAAGATGGAATTTAAAAGTGTTCTTACACATTTGATGTTCTCTCAGTGAATATCAGTAATGACTATAAAATGACTTCCGAGTTTGTTGTAAACTGAAAGGAGATGATCCAAGTATGGAATTGTTCTAACTGTTTTGATTGGCTTGTGACAAAAGCATACACTGAAAACCAACTGCTTCAACAGAGAAGATTATGCTGATGAGACCACCTATATAAAGAGCACAATTGGTTCCCCCTACCCAATGATATATGTACATTTTAAGCACCCTACTTGCCAATAATTGTGGTCTTCTGCAGAATCATCCACATTTTTATTCATATCAGAGGTGGTCAATTAGCAATTGGGAAAAGAGTCATTCTTCTGTTTTGTCTACCTATACAGTCCTATCTATGCTATAATTTTATTCATACATTTTATCTCTCATCGCTTTCCCTAAAGAAGTCTTAGAACTATAATTTGGCAAGGGCACTGACTGATAAAAAATAAGGAACTTTCACTCTCAAAGCGAGATGGAAAATATTGCTCACCTTCAACATTGGGAATACTGAACTGAAATTCTATAAAGTTAAGATCTAAACTTTTTTCCTTGCCAACCCACTATATTCCAACTGAGAAAACATAGTGGGGGTGAGTTCTTTTGTAGTCATTTCTCAGAACCCTCAATAAGATTTGAAGCTACTATCTCCCTATTTGGGGAGAGTGAATGATGGAGGAGGCAGATATTCAGACATTTTCAGAGCCCAGAAATGTCCCCCCCCCCAAAAAAAGGGGCCATGGAACAGTGATATATTAAGCATAAGCGGATGGGGTTGAAAATCCTTTTTTATGCTGCCAGCGGGGCCTTCGAATCTAAGCCTCCCTATAGTCAGAATTCATGGTGTTGCTACCACAGGCAATGTGAGAATTTTTGTTGTTATTGGTCATTAGGTCTGAAATCAATGTGAACATATTTATATAGATTTTTAATCTAGCACATTTGTCAAAATATAGATTTTTCTTCTTAAAAAGAGAGGCAAGAACAGCTCTTGAGGGGACCAAACTTCACAAAGCTATTTGCTTTATTACTTTGTCTGAACAAATGAATGTGTAAATTTAGGCACCACTTGTCACTCCACAGGATAAAGATACTGCCTGATGAGAAGTAAATAAATAATTGCCACGAAATGTGTCCATTGGTTTCCTTGAGGCAGTGAATTTAAATTAGAGCTTGTTTATACCCTTCCAATAATCCTAATAAATGCCCTTGCAGGGATGTTTTGAGGTTTATGCACTTAATAATCTATGCCACTCACATGGGAGGGCTGTTATTTGTACATTCCAGTGACCTGTCTATGAGCTCACACAGATATGGATGAGTATGCGTGATCCTCTGACCATCTGCATTGCCTCAAGGATTATGATAAGGTCTTAGTATGAAAAAAAAGTAGTTGATCAGAACTTTGACCTTTTCACACACCAGGAAATATGGTTGCTTACAGGGGGGGGAAACACTGTTAGAGGGGGGAAATATATGACACTAAGCAGAATTCTATATGCCTTCACTTATAATTTCTTGTTCTATTATTCAAATTTAAGATCTGAACCAATTCAGAATCTACTAGGAGTTTTTATTATTTTTCTTTATGAAGTACCTAGATGCACTGGGTATTATACAGAACTAAACTATTAAATCAATCAATCTTTATTTTTCTATCCCACCCTTTCCATAAGACTTACGACAGGTAATACCATATTTTGGAAACTTGATCAGTCTGTCTTCTCTGCATCCAGTCATTCTGTCACGTATTGATGGGTCAACTGTTTTTCCCCCAAGAAGTCTGTTGCTATAAAGAAAGCCACTGAGTCTGGTCCACCACAACTTTTTGGGGACTTACTTTTGAATATTCTGATCTGGCAACTCTACCTTTGCTTCTTCCATTTTCTCAAGAAACTTGTAGCTCTTCGATGGTCTGACAACCCAATGGGTGGAGCTCATTCATCAAACTAGGAGCTTTAGATGATGTTTCCTTCAGTTTGTATATCCCATCACTGCCTGAAGAAGAAAGACAATATTGTCAACATGAAACCTGTGCTCATTTGTAAGAGCCAGCTGGCAACATGATGATGTCTATGACTACACTCTAATCTACTTGTTGATGTTTGGGGGTGTAAATACAACAGGGTTGACATTTCTCTGCCACATTGAGAAAGACAGGCCCTACTCTTGCTTCTTGCTGAAATGACAAGACCTTAATGGTTCTATGACATGGTTTGGATCTATAAAAGAGGGAAGGAGGGAGCCCATCCGGGAGGGGGCATTTTCCTCCTACTACTTTGCTTCAGAGGGGAAAATGTTCCCCACACTCCTCCCACCAGTGTTATATACATGTTCAATGTGCATAACAAGCTGCAGTTCTAATCACACAATCCCAGTTATATTTGATCGCTATGACTTGCTATACCAGTTCACAATTATGTATTCTTACTCTGAGTGTGCCTATCACCTAGGTGCCACCAACAGCATGTCTCCTGCTTATCTCTTAACAGCACCAGCAGTAAATTTGCCAAGTTGTTATGTTGCAGGTTCGCCACCCTTTAGTCCTCATTTCATTCAAACAGGGCAGCAAGCTATTTTGCAAATGAGGAAACTGCTGTCGCTGGGAGTATAATTGTGATTTGGCATATTGCGTACAGTACGGAAATTTCAGTGGAACAGATGGGGATCAGGATTTCAGCTTAACACTTGTGAGATGCAGCAAGCCGAAGTACTGAAGTGATGTACTTGTTATTTTTATTTCAAGCAGGTTAGGCAGAAATTACGTTGTGATTATTGTTATTGTCTCTGTCCTTGTCAACCTATGGCAAGCATTTCAACAATTTCTCCCCTCTCCCTTATAATTTGGTAATGCAAGGTTTTGCTCCAGACACATTTGAGTCCCTTTCTGCCCCCTTCCCCTTACTCTGTGTCCTGACTGTTTCTTCTACAATATCCTTTTCCCAAAGGCTTTTTCAATTTCACACCTAACCTATAGCTGCACTCCTTGAAGCCTTAACAGTGATAGCTGCTGAAGAGAACCTGCCAAGTACAATTACAGTTGCTTTTCTCTCCAGAAGTGTCAACACTGTGTATTCAGTTTTTCCTCCTGGGGGGAATTGCCCCCTCTTTGTCACCAAGAAGAACAAATCACTTGTCAAACATTCTGAAACATTTTCTTGACACTGCAAGCCAGAAAAAAAGAGATGAAGAATGGGATCATGCAAAATGGAAAGACTGGTAATTAAGGGCTGTTCCCCTTATAAAATGTGTCATGTCTATATTTGCAGGCCAAAGCAAATTTGGGAACCACAAAACAGAACCTTTTCGCCAAAGAAGACAGATGGAAGTCCATGACTTTTCACTGTTCTGAAGTCTTTCCTCTATGATAGATTTCTGAAAAGCCACCCTTATGAGTTCAGATTCTTGTTAGAATGCGTCACTAGCATCCAAGATCAAGATAGTTCATGCCATAGTATTCACCATTACTATATATGGTTGTGAAAGTTGGACAATGAAGAAAAATGACAGGAAGAAAGTTGATTCATTTGAAATGTGGTGATGGAGGAGAATTTTGAGAATACTGAGGACCACCAAAACGACAAATATATGGGTTCTAGATTAAATCAAGACTAAATCAATTCCCAATGAGCTTCTTGTGGCGCAGAGTGGTAAGGCAGCCGCCTGAAAGCTTTGCCCATGAGGTTGGGAGTTCAATCCCAGCAGCCGGCTCAAGGTCGACTCAGCCTTCCATCCTTCCGAGGTCGGTAAAATGAGTACCCAGCTTTCTTGCTGGGGGGTAAACGGTCATGACTGGGGAAGGCACTGGCAAACCACCCCGTATTGAGTCTGCCATGAAAACGCTAGAGGGCGTCACCCCAAGGGTCAGACATGACTCGGTGCTTGCACAGGGAATACCTTTACCTTTACCTTTAAATCAATTCCCTAGAAAATAAAATGTCTAAACTGAGGCTATCATACTATCATATGAGACCACAAGAGTCACAGGAAGATGCTAGACAAAGCTGAAGGAAGCAGGAAAAGAGGAAGACACAATATGAGATGGATTGAGTCAATCAAGAAAGCCACATCTCTCAGCGTGCAAGACCTGAGCAGGACTGATAATAATAGGATGTTAAGGAGTCCATTAATTCATAGGGTCACCACAAGTCAGAAGTGACTTGGTGGCAATTAACACACACACAGGAGTTCAGGTCTCCCACTGATTTTAAAATTCATTCTGACTTCTTTTTCAAACAGCAGCACATTATTCTGCCAGTAATGTTAGCAGTAGGTACAGCTTGCAGTGAGCATATTAATATTGTTAATCCCTGTTTTGTCTTTAGTGTTAAGGGAGGGAAAATAGTGTTCATCCTATATCCAGGTGAAGGGAATGGAGGAGTCTTCCTTTTACAAGACAGACCTTGCACACAAACACAAACTAGTAACAATCTGCTCCTGGACTATTTCACTATCACTTTCAAGCATCCTGTGGAAAATACAGAAAATGATAGTTATATGTTCCAATTACAATTCAGTTTTGAACTACTGTTACTGTGATGCAAACCCAACTGATATTAGTTTCATGAGTACACAAATGGTAATTGGCCAGCACAATGATATCATCAGTTGTATTATTGTAATTCTAGAGTTACTATGCTTATGACTTACACTAAAGTTTCCAAAAACAAAATTGTAAATATGAACATGGTTAGTTCATTGTGTTTGTTTGGTGGTGTGGAACCAATGAGTTGTATTGTTGAAAGTAGCAGACTGGCTGTGCAGTCCTAAGCAATAGACTTTGAAAACTGTAATTATGCTAAGGAGTCCACAGTAAAACTAGGGAGATCATAGTTCAGATTTTTCTCAGTCTAACCCAGGGATTCCCACCAGTGGGTCTGTGGGAGTTTGGGAAGGGCTCCACATTTCCTCTCCTGCCTTAGTGAATTCACCCACAATCTGGGGGACCAGCTGTTTCCATTTACTCCCCTTCCCCTCCCAAGCATGAAGAAGAAGAAGAAGAAGAAGAAGAAGAAGAAGAAGAAGAAGAAGAAGAAGAAGAAGAAAGAAGGAAGAAGATGAGTTGGTTCTTATATGCCACTTTTCTCTACCCAAAGGAGTCTCAAAGCGGCTTACAGTCACCTTCCCTTTCCTCTCCCCACAGCACACACCATGTGAGGTGGGTGAGGCTGAGAGAGCCCTGATATCACTGCTTGATCAGAACAGCTTTATCAGTGCCGTGGCGAGCCCAAGGTCCCCCAGCTGGCTGCACGTGGGGGAGCATGGAATCAAATCCGGCTCACCAGATTAGAAGTTTGCGCTCCTAACCACTACAACAAGCTGAGTGAATTCTCTTGTGGTTTCTGTGCCTGGGAGGGGGCAGATCCTGCACACCTACTCCCACATTCAACGATGTCATGTCTCCCCACTTCCAATCCTTCCTGAACCTGCCTGTTAACATGGTGGTGATGTTACTTCTGGGGGGCATGGTACGGAGGTGTGGCCTGCTGACATCACTTACTTGAAGCCTGGAAAATTATTTCAGGGGCTCCTCCATGGTTGAAAAAAGCTGGTCTGACCTATTGCACTGGGAATAAAATGGAAGAAAGAACCATGCCTTGGTTTGTCAGAGCTGTGACTCTTAGAAGCTTATACCCTGAAAAACATGCTGGTTTCTGAGAGGCTACTGGATTTGATTCTATCTCTTCTACTACAGACCAACATAGCTATGAATGTGCATGAACCAGGACAACTCAATTTGGTATGCCCAGTTCTCAAAACGTGCCATCAAAACATTTTGACTCTAAATGAATTGGTTTGGTTTGTGATGTGGTAAAATGGCCCTATGGTGTGCTAGCAAGACCAAATGTATGGAGGTTCTCCAAGTGATGCTTCTATACCTGCCCTCCAAGTTTGATGAAGATTGAGGCCCATTCTGCACCAGGATCAATGTGGCAAATTGGTTTTGGAAAGAAAAAACGCAATAGTGGAATTCGTTGTTATGCATACCTGACTTTGTAGTGGAATCCAGTTGCGTTTCAATCGTTTCCCACAGGTCTCAACAAAAATCACTAGGAAGGAAGCGATATTTCCTGAGCTTTGTCCCGCCCCTGGCTGTCAATCAAACGAGCAGCCAATGGGCAGCTGTTATCATGCTCCCGAAAAGCCCCTTTCCCTTTAAGGCAGGTTAAAAAAAAACACGTTGCATCGAATCTGCGTTGATTCGTTGCAAAGGAGAGATCCATCTAGCTGGCAGGTGGCATGTGAGCTGCCATTTCATTGTTGCCACGCTCCCCCGAGTGAAAAAAAAATCCCCCCCCCCGTGCACGGGCGCGATTTTCGGCTGAAAATAAAGGGAACCAGCAAACGGGGCTGTGTGGTGCTTGGTGACTTAAAACAGCTCTGTGGAGGGACTGCAGCTGGGGAAGCCTTGCTGGGTGAATGAAGGCTCACCAGTTCATTGCTCTCCGCTCGCCCCGAGAAAAAAAAAATGGTGATCGCTTCGCCAGAAGATCAGAGGAGAGAGCCAGGGGGAGGAACTTTGCCGAAACCGCAACAATGGTAACGCACAGAACTTTTTGCTAGTGTTGCAGATTGGTTGCAAGAGTGTAGCACTTTCCCACTCTACAATGAAGCGCTTCTAGCGGGACTGTTTCAGGAGTGTGGCAGATTGTGTACGACGTTGTGCATAACTGCATTTTAGTAGCGATTACAATTTGCCACACTCCTGCTACAATGAATCTGTGAGGAATGGGACTGAATTTATGGGGTCTGAGTTACAGCCTCCCCCCAAAGAAGGTGACCCCAGGAAAGTGCTTTCTGGGGAAATGTCAGATGCATGTTCAGGAGGTTCAGGAGTGTGTAGAATGTATCCTGTGCAAACTAGAGAAACCAAATATGTATCAGATCTGGCTGATTCTCCTTTGTGTACCCTCCATGTTATGTGCAGATTAGTTTTATGGGGTCTGAGTTACAGACCGAACAAAGAACCCCCTATCATTCATTGTTTCCATTGGAGGGGAAAAAACAACAAAAAAACAAGGGCAATAGAAGCCCAGTAGAATACAATCAAACTCCTAATCAAATCACAATCAAATCTCTGCAGTAGAAACTGAATGTGGGAGCATTTTTGCAAGCCCAACAAGATTAGTACCAGTATGGCACCCAACAGGACTTTTCGGAGGAATGTCAGATAGATTCAAGATTATATGGAATGTACCTTTTGCAAGCTACTGACACCAAATGCATAGCCACACACACACACACAGGCCAAACACGTAAATCATCTTGTCACAATCCACCCCTAGATAATTTCTGGTTATTCAGCATTAGTTGAACACATTGTACAAATAAGAATTCACCAGTTGTGAATTGTATAAATGCAATGGAAAGGGGTAGTCAAATGAGGGCCTGCTTGTACAGACAGATACTTATTGACATAGATGTTTCCTCTAGTGGATGTTGTTTGGAAAAGCTGATGTTTTGAGGTAGATGTTATTTCATGAGGTAGGTGTTGGGTGAGGGAGGCCCACCATCATGTGGCTAAGGCAGCCATCCTCCCAACCAAGGACACAACCTGCAGACCACCTGCTGGATCAACCCAATGAGGGGGAGGAATAGGGGAACTTGCAGGGAGACACCAAGAGGGTTCAGAGGAGAGTGACGAGGATGATCCATGGCCTGGGGACCAAGTCCTAAGAGGAAAGGTTGAGCGGCTTGGGAATGTTCAGCCTAGAAAAAAAGAGGCTGAGAGGGGACATGATTGCTGTCTTTAAGAAATTGAAAGATTGTCACTTAGAGAAGGGCAGGGGAAAGTTCTACTGGCAGTAGAGGACAGGACCCACAGTAATGGATTTAAACTGTGTGTAGCATGGTATGAGCTAGATATCAGGGGGGAGGGGGGTTTCATGGTCAGAGTAGTTCAACAGTGAAATCAGCTGCTAAAGGAGGTGGTGAGTTCTCTTTCACTGGCAGCCTTCAAACAATGGCAGATACTTATCATGGATGCTTTAGGCTGATCCTGCATTGACTAAATGGACTAAATGGCTTATATGGTCCCTTCTAACTCTGTGATTCTATGACAACAAGAAGCCTGGATCTTGCCGTGAGGTCTAGAGTGGGGTAGCCCAGCAGGAGGAGGTTGACCTTGAGAAAGGCCAACTCAGCCACCCTGCCTAGATCCTGGTAGGAGCAGTGGAAACTGATAATGTCTCTCAGGTGAGAGAACACCTGCTCACTTTGGGTACTGGTGGGAGGGGAAGAGAAGATATTCATGGTCATGCAGGAGAAGTCAGATCAGATGGCAGTATTGCATAACTAGTATTTCAGTGAATTGGCAGAGGCAAGCGCAGGTGAGGTACTGCTGACCTTCTGATCACCATTGACAAGCAGTAGCAAGTTTTTTCCCTGGCTATGCTTTTTGATGCAGCTGTGCCATCATATAACTCCTTCCCCTCCTCTATCACTTCCTCAGCCTCTTCTACCTCCTGTACCTTCTGGCCACAAATGCTGGTTTGTAGCTTCTGCACTTCTATGCAGAGCTCACAATTGCACTACAATGCTTCCTTTTATCTGGGGATCACTGATATAGGCCAGGTTTTGCACCCCTTCCTTGCAGAGGGGATGCAACCTGGTGATGATGCCCACCTGCAACCTTGGTGCCAAGGCCTTGACCCATGGGAGAACAGCTATCCCCTAGGGCCTGGTTGCAGTGCAGAGGTCAGTGTCCAGTCCAGCTCTTGGATCAGGGGAATAAATTGCCCCAGGCTGGCTGTAGATGTGCAGAGCACTTTGGTGGGGGCCTGGAAGTGCTTTAGGAAACACACAATTTGTAGTTCCAATGGGTGGATAAATAAAATAAGTGTAGTTCCAATGGGTGGATGCACTTCTCCCTGCTGATAGGGAGCAACAGGCATGATACTCCCTGCTGACAGCACTAATGAGCATGATACTACTCCCTACTACATGTTTTGCCTACATGTATCTGGTGTCTATAGGGCTCGTATTAAACTATTCGAAAAAAGTTTCTATCTATTTCTAAGACCCTGGCCTGTTGCTTTTGTATGAGAGTGCTTCAGATACATATTTATTTGTTTATTTATATCATAATGATAAGGCTCGTGATACAGTGATAAAGAAACAAACCATTAACTAATTATAAGCATATGTATTCTTCCACTGAAGAATCAAAATACATAGAAGGATGGGTGCTGATCTCAAATTTTAGCACAAATCTTCTTGCTGAATAACTTCTTCTTCTTTTTTTTTTACTAATTTCTAAATTCTTACTCATACGATAAAACTTTCTGAACTTGAATGACATCAGCAGTGTTTGTTGGGTTAAAGACCAACTAAGATTCCCTTGCTATGAATTTACATTGTTAATAGGCTGTTAAGGCCAACAGAGTAAATAATCAGCATTTTAAAAGCCCCCAAGTATCTATTTACATGCTAATGAAATCTTTTTTATTTTCCTTTTTTTGTAAATGAGAATTGTCTGCCTTTTTTATTCATTTGACACCGTAGGCAATTAGGTAAGCAATGCATTTACATTTTTTAAAAGGGTGGGCAGACTCTGAGTGTTGTCATCATTGTTAGGAATAATTCTCCAGGGAGAATTCTCTGATCAGAGAGTGCCCATTACAGAATATTCTAATTTGACAGCTTGATGTGTTGAAAATGATGGTGGATGGGTATGTGTTTTTTGTTTTTGTTTTTTTTGTTTTTTGCCAGAAGATAGCTCAGGGAAATATATATGTCATCTATTCAATCCCAGTGTTTGTGTGGACAGAGCTTGACCTGATATGTAAAGGCAAAGGGAGGGACAAGAGACAGAATTAAATTAAACTGTTCTCCGAGTGTTTACTATCTCCTTGTCTGTGCAGCTGTAATGTTCTTGGTAACATAATCTATTCACTCAAAATAGTTACAATACATAAGCATAGTTTAGGATAAGGACCTGGGGATCCCATGGAACTGCAGCTCATCTCCAAAATACATAGCTCAGTTTCCCCTGGAGAAAATTGAAGTTTGTAGGATGGTCTGTATGGCACTGTACCCAACTGAGGTCCCTATCCTCCCCAGGCTCCCTCTTCAAATCTCCAGAAATTTTCCAACCTAGATCTGGCAATCCTATTCTCTCATTCCCTGCTGCTGGCTAGAAGGGACATCTGCTGGCTATCCCCTCTGGCAGGGTGATAACCAGTTGCAGCTACCATCTGGAGTCCAAGCTGAGCTGGGCAAGATGAGTGGGCAAGAGTGTGGTCACAGGAGCTGTTGATGTTGTTGTTAGGTGCGAAGTCATGTCTGACCCATCGTGACCCCATGGACAATGATCCTCCAGGCCTTCCTGTCCTCTACCATTCCCCGGAGTCCATTTAAGTTTGCACCCACTGCTTGAGTGACTCCATCCAGTCACCTCATTCTCTGTCGTCCCCTTCTTCTTTTGCCCTCGGTGGCTCCCAGCATTAGGCTCTTCTCCAGGGAGTCCTTCCTTCTCATGAGGTGGCCAAAGTATTTGAGTTTCATCTTCAGGATCTGGCCTTCTAAGAAGCAGGCAGGGCTGATCTCCTCTAGGACCGACTGGTTTGTTTGCCTTGCAGTTCAAGGGACTCGCAAGAGTCTTCTCCAGCACCAGAGTTCAAAAGCCTCAATTCTTTGACGCTTGGCCTTCCTTATGGTCCAACTTTCACAGCCATACATTGAAACTGGGAAGACCATAGACTTGACTAAACGCACTTTTGTTGGCAGGGTGATGTCTCTGCTTTTTAGGATGCTGTCTAGATTTGCCATAGCTTTCCTTCCCAGGGGCAAACGTCTTTTAATTTTTTTGCTGCAGTCCCCATCTGCAGTGATCTTGGAGCCCAGGAAAATAAAATCTGTCACTATCTCCATTTCTTCCCCATCTATTTGCCAGGAATCGAGAGGGCCAGAGGCCATGATCTTCGTTTTCTTGATGTTGAGTTTCAAGCCAACTTTTGCACTCTCCTCCTTCACCCGCATCAACAGGCTCTTTAGTTCCTCTTCACTTTCTGCCATTAGAGTAGTATCATCTGCATATCTGAGGTTGTTGATATTTCTCTCTGCAATCTTGATCCCAATTTGTGACTCCTCTAACCCCGCCTTTCTCATGATGTACTCCACATACAAGTTAAATAGGCAAGGCGACAGTACACAGCCTTGCCGATCTCCTTTCTCAATTTTGAACCAATCAGTGCTCAGTTCTCACTGTTG
Organism: Paroedura picta; assembly: GCF_049243985.1. Classification (NCBI taxonomy): domain Eukaryota; kingdom Metazoa; phylum Chordata; class Lepidosauria; order Squamata; family Gekkonidae; genus Paroedura; species Paroedura picta. Next base: position 97,678,617 of record NC_135371.1, read on the forward strand.
CTTCTTGACCTGCATATAGGTTTCTCAAGAGACAAATAAGATGCTCTGGTATTCCCATCTCTTTAAGAACTTGCCACAATTTGTTGTGCTCCACACAATCAAAGGCTTTAGCATAGTCAATGAAGCAGAAGTAGATGTTCTGGAACTCCCTAGCTTTCTCCATGATCCAGCGTTTGTTGACAATTTGATCTTTAGTTCCTTTGCCTCTTTAAAATCCTGCCTGTACTTCTGGAAGTTCTCAGTCCACATATTGCTGGAGCCTAGCTTGTAGGATTTTGAGCGTAACTTTGCTGCCATGAGAAATGAGTGCAATGGTGTGGTAGTTTGAACATTCTTTGGCATTGCCCTTCTTTGGGATTGGAATGTAAACTGACCTTTTCCAATCCTGTGGCCATTGTTGAGTTTTCCAAATTTGCTGGCATATTGAGTGTAGCACTTTTACTGTATTGTCTTTTAAGATTTTGAATAGTTCAACTGGTATGCTGTCACCACCACTAGCTTTATTGTTGCTCAGACTTCCTAAGGCCCATTTGACTTCACAGTCCAGGATGTCTGGCTCCAGGTCAGTAAACTACCCCATCGTGGCTATCAGGAATGTTAAGCTCGCTCTTGTATCCTCTGTATAATTTTGCCACCTTTTAAAAATCTCTTCTGCTTCTGTGAGGTCCCTACCATTTTGGTCACTTATCATACCCATCTTTGCATGAAACGTTCTCTTCATATCTCCAATTTTCTTGAAAAGATCTCTGGTCCTCCCCTTTCTATTGTTTTCTTCTATTTGTTTGCACTGTTCATTTAAGAAGGCATTCTTATCTCTTCTAGCTTTTCTCTGGAATTCTGCATCCCAAGACCGCTTTTCCTACTCTCTTATTGATTATGAAGGCTACTCCATTTCTTCTGTGAGATTCTTGTCCACAGTAGTATACCTGATGGTCATCTGAATTAAATTCACCCATTCCTGTCCATTTTAGTTCACTGATTCCTAAAATGTCGATGTTCAGTCTTGTTATCTCTTGTTTAATCACATCCAGCTTGCCTTGATTCATGGATTTGATGTTCCAGGTTCCTATCGAATAAAAATCTTTACAGCATCGGACTGTCTTTTCACCTCCAGTTACCTACACAACGGAGTGTCCTTTCGACTTTGGCCCAGTCGCTTCATTCATTCTGGAGCTACTCGTACTAGCCGTCTGCTCATCCCCAGTAGCATATTGGACACCTTCCGACCTGAGGGGCTCATCTTCCGGCGTCATATCGTTATGCCTATTGGAACTGTCCATTGGGTTTTCATGGCAAAGATACTGGATTGGTTTGCCATTTCCTTCAGTGGATCAACTTTTGTCAGAGCTCTCACCTATGATCTGTCCGTCTTGGGTGGCCCTGCACGGCATAGCTCATAGCTTCACTGAGCTACGCAAACCCCCTTGCAAGACAGCAATCCTTGAAGGGGGCACGGGAGATGAATCAAAGCCAAAAAGTTCCAATTACATATGCAAATGGATAGATGAAGAGGACAACCATTGCTCTGTTCCTAAAAGATGACCCAGAAGACACCAGGCGAACATTGCTCTAAAGGAAATTCTACAAGATGGACATATCTATACAGAGGGATAAATTACCAGGAGACATATGCTCTAAATGCAGTTTTCAGTGTAATATTTAACTGATGAGAATGAGAGTGGGCAGTCCTTCAAATCTCCAAGTTGGAGATCTTTGAGGGCTTTAAACTCAATAAGAGAAATATCATGATGCAGAAGTCATTCTGCCCATACACACACACACACACCTCACCTTCTGGAATCCATCTGTGGACAAAAACAGAACCACTGGAATTCAGTCCCTCCATCTCCTAACCCCAGTAAGCAATCCAGGGCCATCTCAAGTTGTTTTGTAATGGCCACCCCTTCCTCCAATAGTTCTTGAATAGCACAATCTGGTTTCAGGAAGGGAAAAATACAACAACCTACAGTTACATGGATTATACATCAAGTGAATATCATCATCATTCTGCATATGTGAAAGGGTAAGAGTAGCTTCTGACTACACAGGAATATGATTTTTGAATCAAGATCCGCCCCAATCAAATACAGCCATTTCAAGGAAGCAGCTTTCTCAATCCTCACAGTTTTAGGCAACATCTAAATGTGTACTCAAAAGTGGAATAATTGATTCATCTGTCTATTCACCCTAGAATGTACAAAGGGTGACCTAAAATAAGCACAGGAACTATCATTGTCTGGTATAGCACCATAGAGACCCTAAAATTCTTAGCTATACCAGTCAAGATAACCATGGCACATATGTTGAAGTTGAAGGATATTAATAGGATAGACTTTGTGGTAAAGTCTTGATATCCTGAAAGTGAGCAGAGTATCTGGTCTGGCTGATAAGCGCAGTGTGCCGCTGTGTGCATGTGGTCAGAAAACAACAAACAAAGAAAAGCACCTTCTTCTTGATTGTACTAAACTAATCTCAGAACTATTTATTAGTAGACAATACTACACAAAAAAGTAAACAAATGATTCTAGTCTAGATATCTAGTCTATTCTAGTCTAAATATGTGGATGGCAAGAGATGCAGAATGCACCTCTGTGCTGTCCATGTTGCAGGCTTGGAGGACAGAGAAGAGAGAGAGATGACTCAGGAAACAGGACAGGTCAGTGAGATAAGAAAGGTGAGAGGTTAGTGTTCCTTTCTGCCTCAATAACTCTATGGTAAAGAGAGTTTTTTTTCTAACAGAAGTCACCTGGAGCCAATAGCATTGGGGTCGTCAATACCAGATCTGTCTGTCCACCATTAGGTAAATTGTCTCTTCATTTATTTCTTCACCTTTATTTTGCCCTCCTACCACGCATTTCATTCTACTGGTCTCCATTTTATTTTCACACTAACCCTGTAAAGTAGGTTAGACTGAGAGATAATGACTGGTGCAAGATCACCCAGCAAGCTTCATGAGAAATAGAGATTTGAACGTGGGTCTTACAGATCCTAGTTCAACACCCCAATCATTATACCATGTTCCCTCTTAGATGATGAAGAGGATAGTATAATAATAAAATTTGCAACCTGCCATATAAACACATAGAAAGCAGGTAAAGTGATAAAGTGGTCACCTAGTCAGTGGGGTTATAGCTCTGACTAATGACCCTTGACACACCTCTTCTCTCATCAGGAAGAAATGAAACTAACAAGGCATTCAGTACCAGTATTCTGGTGATGATATTTGACATCACGGTGGGGGCAAAAATGGAACAATGGATCACATGTCATTTCAGACAAATCCATTCCTCCCACCCCCTCTGCCACTATCAGCTGCTGTGGCTTCATGAAGGTAATGGCACAATTCTGAGGGGTTGCATGCTTTTATGGCAGCTCTGCCTGGATGGCCCAAGCTAGCCCAGTCTTGACAGAACTTGGAAACTAAGAAGGTCATTGCTGGTGAGTACTTGGACGGGAGAGTACCAAGGAAGTCCAAGGCAGAGGCAAGCAATGGTAAACCATCTTTGAATGTGTCTTGCCTTGAAAACTCTAAGTCACTCTGTGACTTGGCTGCAGTTTACATGCACACATATGTGGCAACTTCCCTGAAGGGAGGGGGCTAGATTCCCTGAAGTCATTTTCTCTGATATTACTACAATGCATATTTCAGGAAACATCGGGGAGAAGGTTCAGTAGGAATCTCTGCCAGAGACCTCAGGAAGTTAATTTTGAGATTTCCTACAGAACAGGATTGACACTAATGGACTAAATGGAAGTCAGATTTATCTTTGTATTCCCCCATCGTCCATCAATCTTGACTGCTTTAGAAATTGGAAACATACATCATAATAGTGTTATTTCACCTAGTAGTGTTAATAGTGTTAATTTAATAGTGTTAATTACACCTAGTTGTAATTGTGTAGTGTCTTAGACATGGCAGTACATCCAGTAGTACATTTTGTCCTGTCCACAGGAAATGTAGCCTATTCAGTCCACACTCAGTAGCTGAATGTCTGCATTGAAGGTTACAGTACTATTTAATGCTACAGGCAGATTACTCTCAAAAATAGACCAACTATTGCTGAGTTCACATTTCATGCCTTTTGTGGACATCCTGCTCAATATTCTGCTCCAGTTTCTTATACTGGCTGTATGCCTTGAAATCTTTCAATAAAGTATTCTTTTAAATGAAATAAATATATATTATTGGAATGAGAGACTTTCTCTTGATAAAGATACAGGATTCAAATGCAGTGTATATCATCATCTCAGTACCATCTCGAATATATATTTTTAAGTTACCTGATCTAGACTGAATCATAAATCAATGGCAGAAGATAAAGCACAATGCACTAATTCAATGTGCCATGTCTTGCCTCTGAAGCATAAATATTTGAAAGTCTGCATTTCTGTTTCTGAATGAATGGATTAAGAAGCTATGAAATATTAATTCTTATGCATTATGCTAGGAGAGGAAAAAGTACCTACAGAAATGAAACACATTGTTCTGTGAAACAGGAAAAGTATCTTTTAAAAAACAATTTGGTTCAACACTTGGCAGCCTATTGTAATGAAGGAAGAAAATATTCTTCCTGTGTGGGTCTTTCTTTGCCCTACAGGCTGCAAAAATCCATGGATGAGCAATCCACACGAGCGACTATAAACCAGTTTGACATGGCTTCCCTGAAGAATCCATCAGGATTTTACTTGTATGGTTGCTGAGATCAATGGTAATACCTGTATAGTGCTACCCTAAGAATATACACCCATCTAAGTTCATGATCTTCAATTAATATAAGATGGTACTCATAATTTCCTGGGATGGTGTGTATGTGCATACTGTCAGTGGGTACGTAGTGTCAAGTTTGTTTATATGTTTAGTATAATCACTCCCCTAAAGTTTTCATTTAATTTAAATCATAGGTGGTGAATGTTTTTAGATCGTACTTAGTCTGTTTTGGTTACTTGATAGAAACTGTCATAATATATTAGATGGCTAGTTTGTTTATTTATGTATTTATTTACTATATTATATACCACCCTCCCCAAAGGCTCAGGGTGATTTACATAAAACAGGAACGATACAGACAACTCAGTTTATAACAATAGTAACAGTAACAGTAACAGTAAACAACATAGTAGAACAATGGGGAAAACATTAAATCAATTAATGCATACTGATGTCTCTGTGAGTTGGACAGATCGGCAGTGGTTACCATAGGAGGGAAGTTCAGGGGCCAGTGCAAAGTAGTTGGTTCAGGTTGACCTCAACCAAATGCCTGGTGGAGGAGCTCCCTTTTGCAGGCCCTGTGGAACTGTTCTGGGAGCTTGTTCTACTAGTTGGGGGCCAGGATGGAGAAAGCTCTGACCCTGGTTGAGGTCAAGCAAGCTTCCCTGGGGCCAGGGATCACCAGAAAGTTGGAGGTAGTAAAGTGCAAGGTTCTTTGAGGGATGTAGGCAGAGAGATGATCCCTCAGGTGCACAGGGCCCAGACTGCATATGGCCTTGAAGGTGATGACTAGAACCTTAAGCCTGATCCGGAATTTGACCAGAAGCCAGTATAGCTGCTAGAGGAGGGGTTAATGTGGGACCTCCGTGGTGTTGCTGTGAGGACACTGGCAGCTGTATTCTGGACTAGTTGCAGGTTTTGGATCAGGGTTAAGGACAGGCCTGCGTAGAGTGAATTGCCAAAGTCCAGCCTAGAGGTGACCGTCACATGAATCACTGTAGCTAGGTATTCCAGGGTCAAGTAGGGCACTAGTACTTTGGCTCAGCTAAGGTGGTAGAATGCCAGCTGCACATTGAGAGGGAGGCATTGAGAATCATACCCAGGTTCCTGGCAGAGTGGGGCACTGATAGCTGCACTCTGTCCAGGTTGGGTAGATGTGCTTCCTTGCTTGGACCCTTCCTACCCATCTTTGAAGGGTTGAGCTTCAGACAACTCTGCTTGGGGCATCTCATTACTACTTCTAGGAAGCTGGCTAATGTTACTCAGGGAGAGTCAGGATGGCCATCCATCAGGAGGAAAAGCTAGGTGTCATCAGCATATTGGTGACAACCCAGGCCAAACCTCCAGACCAGTTGAGCAAGAGGGCACATAAAGATATTGAATAGGATTGGAGAGAGAACTGCCCTCTGAGGGACTCTACATGCCAGCTGGTGACAGCTGGTGATGGCTCAATGAACTCACTCCAAGTGCTACCCTCTGTCTATGATCCTGGAGAAAGGAGATCAGCCACTGAAGGGCAGTACTTCTGATCCCAGCATACATACATACATACATACATACATACATACATACATACATACATACATACATACATACATACATACATACATACATATCTTTATTACGGTCATAGACCAGCAAAATCAAAACTATTTCACAGTTACAGAAATAATATGGCTAAAACATGGTTTTACTCATAAAATAGCATTATGTTAAACACTTAGACTATGAGTCTGCTAAAATACAATTTAAAACTAAATGGAAATGGAAATATAGGTAAGTTTTTCTAATTGGTCTCAGGGTCTGTTAAGTTTTAGTCAACTTCCGCCGCCTGTTTATGGCTGCAGTACAAAACCTGGCGACACTATATGTGATGGAACAGTTCGTGTCTGTGAGCAGCAGGGAGATATATGATTGTCCTGAACGCCCTGGGACTCTATGTAACCATGGTGTGATAAATATGGAACGAATGTCATTATAAAACTGACATGCAAAAGGATATGTTCCAATGTTTCTATTTGGCCAGAGGCACAGGGGCACAGGGGCACTTCCTTTCACCATAGGGAATTTTCTTGTATCGCCCTTCAAGTACAGCTGAGGGAAGGGCATTGCAGCGAGCTAAAGGCCCTCCGGTGATTAGGCACTTCAAGATTTGTCAAATAAGCCAAGGGAGCTGTGACATACCTATTGCCTTCACTAACAATGAAGACAGAGGTATTTGCTAGATCATGTTGGTGTTCTATATCCACTACTCGCTGTTTGATAACCTCTTTAGCTTGGTCATAGGCCATCTGTACCAGAAATTGTGGAGAAAATCCCAAAGCTACGATTTCCCCCCTTGCAGATAGTTTCCATGAAGACTGGAAGTCATCCTTCAATATCAAAGAAGCTAATCCACAGGGGAAAAAGTAGATCTTAAGCCAGTAATAGAGAATGCTTAACCATACTCTTGCCTCCACCTTCTCAAGTCGCAAGGTGGCATTGGATGCGTTCCTGATCGATGACTGATATTATCTTCCCCTGGGACTAATTTTTCTCTCAAAATGACCTCAAGAGGCAATGATAGTGAGGGATATAATTCCAACAAGGCAGAGAAGCAGATGAAGATAGACACCTATGTTGCCGCTGCAAACCCCCCACAAGATGTGAGTAGCAGAATTACCGACCTAGAACTCCCTTCTTTCTCCCCCTTGAAGAACAAGGAAATGCTGAAGTCAATTATTCAGCAGACTTCTCCTTCAGCCCTCTAACGCCTTAGTTCAAAACATTTAAAACATTCTGTGGGGGAGGGAGGTAGGAGAGATAATTCTCAAGAATTTGTTGCTAGCTCACCCGGGCAATTTACTCAACTCTTCCAGGAGGTCTGCTATCTCTCTGCAGAGACCTTAACTATTGTATTGCAACGATTAAACGAACTTGCTGACAAAATGGATAGACTTCAGCACAACTTTGACTTACAAATTATCCATGGAAAACAGGGAACTAAGACATCAACCATAGCTAATTACGGCAGCAATCAGGCAGCTTGCTCCATGCCATCAGAGCAGCTGGAAGCAATAAGTTACTGCTGGACCCTTCAAGGAAAACATCTTCTTTTTGAAGTTTCTCAGAATGTTCACAGGTAGAATAATCACAGAGCTATAGTGACTTCTTTGTCTCAAATTTTAAAATGCCAAAGAGGAAAAATTGACTTGGAAGACTTTTACTATCTCCCAACTTTTAGGAAAAGCAAGCGTATATTCCTCTCCTTTGCTCAGTCAACTCTCCCTAGTAGAATCATATGCATGAGCAAAAGCCTCTGGCAGACACATCGAATTAATGTTATTAGAGTATTTAAGGAGCAGACTGTTCGTGACCTCATCACTGGAAAAAAGATCCCAGCATCGGCGAGGCGGTGAACTAAATGCTCATGGTTGACTGTGTTGAATGCTGCTGAGAGGTCTAATAATATTAGCCGCACCGACCCAGTCCAACTGGTGACGGAAGATGTCTGTCAGGGTGACTAACACTGCCTCTACCCAATTGCCAGGCCAGAAACCTGACTGGGATGGGTCTAAGACCGAAGCTTCTTCCAAGTATGCTGACAGTTGGTCTGTGACAGCATGAGTCATCTGATGTTACTCAATGTACTGTCTAAAGATGGCCAAGGGGCTGCTAGTTCACTTTCTGTGTCTAAAGTTGGAGGGAGGTTGTGGCGTAGTGTCAAGAGTTTGTCTGCAAAATGACTTGCAAATGCCTCACAGCTGATGTTCAATCGGTTATTATTTTGGCACCCTGCCTCTAGGACAGTAAGAGATCGAACAATCATCAGTAAACCTTATAAAACCCAAACTGACAAGTCACCCACTACCTGATTGGCCCCCGCCCAGATAGTTTAGACCCAATTAGGAAGCAGCCCTCAGCCAGGAAGTGCTTAATAAGGAGTCAGCTCTCCACTTCCAACTTCTAGGAGCCTAGAGATGAGGTTGTGGTAGAGTTCCCCCTCCAAAACCGCCATTTTTCTCTGGGAGCTGACTTCTATAGCCCAATTCCAGAAGTATTCCAGGCCACAGCCGGAGCTTGGTAACCTGTGTCAGGAATGTTCCTTGAGGTTTGGAGGTGGGGCTTCAAGAGTCCAAGGGTAGGCAGGAGCTTCTGCCCTGTATTCAGCCCCCAGGAAGGCCACAGTGCAGATGTGCATCCTAGCACCCATTGTATTCAAGGGTAAAACGGGCTTTGCCTCTAGTAATTATATACTATGTATTCAACAAACAAGTTTCCAATGGTGTAATCCTATAAGCAATTATCCCAGGCCAAGCTCCTTGCAATGCTGCATAGGATGTCACCAGGGATTTTGCTAAAACTGGCTTTCTGGTGATTAGGGATGGTATTTTGTGTACAAGAACCAACGTTTGTGGGTGTTAGATAGATGATACATGGCAGCATTGAGTGGTAATCCTTTCTGGCTCAATGAAAACACAGTCTTCAGGGTAAGCAGGGTTGTGTTTTAGTTTACATTTCACTCTATAGCACAAAGTATGTCTCTATCATTTCTATCTTTTTGAAAACTGAGCTGATAATCTCCTCTGTTTTCTCATAGCAGGAGCCTACAAGTAGATTATCTGTTGGATTTTAAGGAATTGCATTCCAAATCCCTCACCCCTGCCTTGTGATAATTTCCCTTAAAAAAACTTACACATCATCTATGTAGTCTATCCTACATTATCCCTTCTTATTTAAAACAGTTTCATTGAATGAAGGAAGAGGACCGTTAAACATTAAACTTAAATATTATTCTCCACCACAGTGTCTGTTTTGGCAGCAGTCATCATCGATATATCTGTATTTTTTTTTACAGAAAGCCCTCTATCATTTCCATCAGGCTTCAGAGACTACAGTGTGCATCTATCTGTTCCTCCTATTTCATCCCATCATTGGGAGAGAGGAAAGGACCATGAAGCAGAAATAAAATGAAGTTTTATGCTGAGAGAACATTCAGCATAGCTGGGGAGCCCTTGTGGGGGGCAGGCAGGTGAGCAAAGAAGCAGCAACATGAGGCCATGTAACAGGAGGGATACACAACAGTGGCAGGTGCAGGGGACAGGAGGAAGGCTTGGAAAGCAGATCTCCCTGGGTCAGACTTAGTTTTAAACATTTCTTCAAAGTGACCAGGTGCTGCATTCATCACATAACATTGACTGTCTCCTTGATAGCACGGAACTGTTTGTTTCTAAGGCAGATGTGTCTAATGTTCCTGCGCATATCAAGTACAAGTTTGCTTTGAGCTATAAACAATATAGTGGTAAGAGGAAACCAGGACAACAAAGAACACAATGGTTTGATGAGATTAAAATGGACACTGGTCAGAGCATTAGAAGACTAAAAGAAGTAGTACAAAATAAAAAGATGCGGCAACAGCTGAGCCATAGGATTGCCAAGAGCTGGACACAACTGAGTGGCTAACATCATCATCATGAAAAATGTGCAGTCTGATGATGTGCATGTTTGTTCAGTCCCTGTGAGTTCAACAGGCTTTACTCCTAAACAAGCATGTCCAGGATAGATAAAAAGACAGATGGACAAATACACAGAGAAACAGACAAAAATGCGATAGAAACTGAAACTGGATTTTAACAGGTTTTCTTTTAACTAATTGTGTGTCATAAAATGCCATTAAACCTTCCACTGCCCCAGTTTTTCAGATCTAAAAGCTCAAAGATCACATGTACACCCCTCCCCCCATCATCATGAACATTCCGTTTCTCAAATGTCACCAGTGTTTATTTTCTTCCACATCCATTTTGTTTTTCCTAACAAAGAGGAAAGTTCCTACAGAGAGTTGGAAGAGTTGTGAGAGTTCATCTAAATTGATAAGGGGTACTAATTGCATTCTACTTTGCCTACTGTGCTATCTCCACAGGTTAATTGCTCAGCTGGTTGCTACTTTCGAAGCTGCATGCGCCATACTTTCCCTTCTCTGCAGGTTGCAAGAAAGGTTGGGTTAAGGTGCTGAGTGCTTCTGGAAAAAAAAACACAGTAACTAGCTTGTAAGCTTGTCAAATTTGTCAAAAAACATGTTACTTTCATTTCAGTATAATAATAAATCTCACCTTCAGGGTCATTTTTTCTGCTGCTTCTGCTGTTCTTAGCCATGTGACAGTAGCATTTCTTCCCAAGCGAGGTACCAAAAGATAAGCATGTTTAGCTTGTGTTTGAAGGAACCTATTAAATGAAGGGGGCAATGTGATAGAGAAATGTGAACAGATGAACCATCTGGAGGATCAGTGCTCTCCTGTTTCATGCCAGTTTCCCGTTCCTGGTTCTCCTTAGTGCAAAGCTAATAAGGCAGGGAGTTCAAAAGAATGTTTTTGGCATCTCTGATTAGTAACACTTTTTTCCTGGTGTGATCTATGGATGGTGCAGACATGTGCCTCTCCCTCCCACTGAACACGTGTCAAATAGAAATATACCCACTGTATTTTTATCAACGGCAGATACAGTTCACATTAACATTTGAGGAGTAAGCCCTGAGTAGCACTGTTAAGGATATGGTGTACAACAAAATTTTAATCCAATAGCACCTTTAAGACCAACAAAGATTTGTTCAAGACGTGAGCTTTTGATGTGCACTCTTTTGACGTTCAAGACGCGCACTCTTCCTTAGACAATGGAACAAGGATCATAAGAGTCCAAATATAAGGAGAAAATAAATTAATAGCAAATTAGTAAACTGTGTCGTAACATCCAAATTATGCAGTTGGAGAAATAAAAATGTCAAGGTTAGTCACATGACAGTGTTCAACACTCTAAACAATGGAATAACCAGGATTCGACAAGGACATAGGCTTATCTCACTACATATGCTAACCTCATTTAACTCTTATATCCATATTCTTTACAATCCCCTCTGCTTTTTATTTTATTTAGGGCAACGTGACTGCAATGTGATGTAAGTAGTATGTAATGTAATTTAGAATCTAACTCTCTGGGGATGCCTCCAAGCTTGGGTGGAGATGGATGGGGCAAGCAACTAGTCTCTTATTTCTTTTCACAACTGGGAAAGTGTCTGCCATTAATTACTAACCTTGACATTTTTATTTCTCCAATATTTTTGTGAACTACAACTGAACCCAAAGGACTGATTAACTTTTTAAGCAAAGAATTTTACTGCATAATTTGAATGTTATGACACAGTTTACTAATTTGCTTTAATTTACTTTCTCTTTATATCTGTACTCTTATGATCCTTGTTCCATTGCCTGAGGAAGAGTGCATGTACTCGAAAGGTCAGGCCTTGAATAAATCTTTATTGGTCTTAAAGGTGCTATTGGGCTCAAATTTCTGCTTCAGACCAACATGGCTACCCACTTGAATCTAAGGATATCGTGTGTTGAACTTGTCCTTGACAATCCACATTACTATTATTTATGTCTGTTTCCTTAGTTTTCATCTGGTGAATATTGGAAATTATTCTCCCCAGATTTCTAAGAGCTAAAGGATTTCCCTTTAAATTAAGGTTGGCTTTCAGTTTGAGTAAAAGCTCCCTCAGAAGAGCCCATTCTTTATATTTTTGCACACGTTTTGGGAATGTTTTTCTGAAGGCATTCTGGCAATAAGTTTTTTATTGGATCTGGAAACAATTAACAAGCAGAATAGAAGAGGAAATTCTACACTTTATTAGGCACAAATAGCATAGATTAGAATATATTCATCCCAGTTAGCAGGCGAATAAAGATATCCTGTAATTTCATATCATGTAATTTCAATTAGCATGCAAATTGCAAATATAAACATAGTATAAATAAGGAAAATACCCAGCAAGATTGCATCGATATATTAATTTTTTTATACTTATATGCTGCCTTTCCCGACCCGTTGGCTTGTGACAGCTCATGACATAAAACATGTAAAACATATAAGCAGCATATTAAACAGTAAAACAATAGTCTAGTCCCACCTAAACCTCCCACACTAGTCAACCCCCCTTCCCTCCCCCCACCCCCACCCAGATTACTGGTATGGCTCCAGAGCAATGGAGCACTGTGGGGAATGAGATACTGCAAGGGTTCACTCTTCTGGGTCTTCCCTTTGCACTTCCACTAGCATTTCTTAGGCAGGGGAGCTCTATGTGGATCAGAGAACCATGGCCCACTTCCAATTTATAAAAGATTTATTAAGAGAACAGGTTTAAAAAGCAAATCTTTAGCACAAAGCAAAAGAGACCAAAAGAAACAGATGAAACACATGTTTCCTGAGGCGAGTGAGCTGCCAGGCTTGCCTTGGGGCTCTTCGGCTTTGCCCTCCTGAGGCAATGGCTTCTGCCTACAGAGCTTAGGGAAGCCAGCTGGTGTCTTCTCTGAGGGGAAGCACCTGCTTCACCACCCCCCCAACTGCCACCTTTGCCCTCTTATGGACCCTGGGGCACATTGACCTCTAAGCCATCCCTCCTACCCACTTGACATGGAGGCCACCAGCATGTACCTCCATGCCGCCTCCCGCCAACTCTGAGGCATGCCTGCAGGCCAAGAAAAGCCCAACAGCCCCAGCCTAAGAATGACTGAATGGTTCAGAGATGTCACAGAATGATTCATTTCCAAATGATCTGATTGGAAGAGGTGAGGCCAGATCAGGGAATCCCTCAGAAACGTAGTGGGTATTCTCCTGTACAGGTTGGATCCCTTGGACTTATAGCAGCTTGCTTATTTACATATAACCTGCTTATTTCCCCCAATGGGGACCTAAGGCAGCTAACAATAAAAAAGGAAAACACAACAGAAACAAACAGAAAAAGGGTGGGATGTGTTCTGAATACTGACCAGGTCTTATCTCTCTGCAACATGGTCTTCCACCTAATTTAAGGCTGCAAACCACAGACTAATGCCTGAAGGACAAGACCTCTTTGGCTGAAGGCCAAGTGCTTATTCCTCTGGCCATGCCCAGGCCTTAAGTAGGGAGAAGAACAAACTCAGTGGGATGTTATTCAGCTGCTGCTAGCTCACATTATCCCCCCTTTCCTCCTTTGTTTTGTTTTGTTTACTATTAATTTCTTATAATCAGATAACAATTCTTTCGTAAGGAATTAGTGTATCTTACCATGGATTTTGGCAATTACTGATTTATAGATTTACATGCAGACCAAGAATGGTACAACTGTAGGAAGCTGTTGAGGAAAAGAGGGTAAGTTCATTCGTTAGGTGGCTAGTATACACCACATCTTTCCTTAATAAAGCAGTAAGAGGGGTTGGGGTGGGCCAAGTCTGGGATCAAAACTTCTGGATTGGGCCCTTGCCCTGGACTGACAAGCGGAGAGGCCAATCGGGAGGTGCGAAGCGCTTCCTGATTGGCCTCTCCGCTTGTCAGTTCGCCCTCAACAGGCCAATTGGGCGGCATGCAAAGTGAGCCTTCTGATTCCGACCTTTAGCCCGCCCTAACCGAGCCGCAGCCATTTGGCCAAGCAAGGGAAATAGAAACCCAGCAGGATACAATCAAAGTCCCAGATAAATTCTGCAGGAGACACTGATGGTAGTGGGAGGAATTTTTTGCAAGCCTAGAAGAACCAGCAGTCAAATGCAGTCATCATAGCCAGGATGTCAAAGCCTTGTAGTGTTTGCCATGTCTAATGTGATTCTGTTTAACAATTAGTTCCATGTTACAGAGTTTATTATTTCAGTTTAGAATAAGCTGATAGCCATTCAGTACTGGGATTTCTACACATATCTCACTTTCCCTCGTCAATTACCTTGCCCCCTTGCTGTGGATCCTTGTATTTCACATCCTTTTGTAATTTATGTTCCCTTGGCCCAGCCTGGCACCTGGGGTGCTCTGATAACCCTCCTTACGATCTATTCCACCAACCCCACCCATTACCATGCCAACCATTTGCAACTCAAGGCAACACGTTACTTTGTGGGGGAGCTGGCAATCCAAAAAGCAATATAGGACCTGGACTGGGGTTTTTTCCACCAGTTCAAGTAAAGCCTGTGTTTGTTGCCACTTGAATGCTACCTAATAAAGAACCTGATTTCTACAATCACAAGTCTTGTTAGTGTCTTGTTAGAGGGAGGCAATCCTCACACAGTTCCTTTGTGAGTAAACTGGTACATGGGTGCATCATGAACACGTTATACTTCTTTAAGACAACTGGTGTTAAAATACCTGTTTATCAATGAAAGGAACTTCTTCTGTGCACTAATCACTTGATCAACTAGTTTTTACAATTCATAGGGGATTTTCTTTGTTTTCCCTTATAAACACACTCACTCTTCTGTCAAAATATTAAATCCCCATTATCGATGGGAAAACTCCATTTTTGTTGCTTGTTCCTTCAGCAGACATTGAATCAATAGGAAGCAATGAAAAACCTCCTGAAACTACTGAATTATGTCCAGTAGCAATCCAGCAGTAAAATGTCAATTTAAAGGGCTTCTGGCATAAGTGATTTATTTTTCAGATATCCAGGAGATGCAATCAGTAAGAAATCTACACTTGGAAGAAAGTGAAGGCTGCTGCTTCATTTATACATTTCAAAAGTGTAATTCTATTCCAATGTTACTATTTCTTGTATTGATTTGATTTAGATATTTTTAAAACTTATCTTAAAATTTAGGAGTCAGGGATGACCTACTGCAGTTTTAAAAGCATGTAAAATGCATTATAGGTGCAGTGAAATTACTCCTGTATTATTTCTCACCTATTAATGCTTCATAGAGAACTATTAGACTTCATGACTCTTTATACACATTATCTTGCTGGAATCCATATGGCAGCCAATATTATTAACCTCTGTGGTAGCAGCCCCTTAAGTAGAGTGCTAGGACAGGAGTATTACCATGATGGCTTCATCACTATGTGCATGTTGTACACTACAGACAAAGATTTTAAATAGCCATTACTTCTGGGGATTTTTGTTCTGTGTGTAAGAACAGGGACATTCTCAGAATGTTGACCAAGTTGTAGGATGTTTGGATAGTAGGGAGGACTGACCATAACAGTTAAAGTAATATAAAGTGAATATAGAGATCCTTGCTCCTTAATTCATAATGCACAGAGTTGTTCTAACAGATATGATGAGAAATATGGAAGGAGGTGATCCATGAGTTCTGTAGAGCCAAGCCCTCTTACTGATATAATAAAAGCTTTTAAAAGGACATATAAAATATCACAAAACATATTTGACAGAAGTTGATAAGAAAGCAATTCACTGATTAATTCAGTTTATGTACCCATCCTATATCTTCATAGAAAGGTTGGGATTAACAAGCCCATGTGCTTCTTCTTGTTGTACGCTTTTTGTGAAGAAAGAAGCAACAGGAGGGGAAAACTCTGGCTATGATATTATGATTAGAGCTCTATTTCTGAGCACTGTGCTATAAAAGCATTTTATAGCAACACTTGTTACTGATAGGCACGGATGTGGATTAACCATAGATCTGTGTAATGGTTCCATAAGCCAAACAGAATGTCCTCTGTGCAAACCTGATTTAATTGAATGATAGTTACACAGAACATAGGCTTTGCTCATGCACAGCTCCCTTTAGTTAGACACCGCTCAAGCAAGCAATATTGCCTGTAGATTGTGCTTCTACATTCTGTTGCTTTTGCAAACTGCCAGGCCATGACCATTGTGGCCTTATCCCCCTGAGTGTTACTGCCTACCTGATACTGTGATATGGCTATACTAGTAAATAAGCCCGCTGCAGGCAAAATGCAGCAGGCGCTAGCAGGGCGCGCGAAGAGGGCGGTGGGGCTGTGCGGCCCTGCCTGGCAAGGGCGGGGGCGTCCTGTGGGCCTGGTGCCTACCTGAGGTGGCGTCGCAGGAGCTGGACGGGTGGTGCTCCGTGGGGCAGAGCAGAGCTTGTGGCGGCGGTCCCCAAGGTTCCTTTGGCAGCGGCTGCTGGCTGGTTGCGCCGGGGGGGGGGGGCGAAGTGTTGGCGGCAGCGGCAGGTGGCGGCCCGGCAGAAGCCGGGAGAACGGCGGGGCTGGGCGGGAGCTGTGGCGAAGGAGCGGCTGGGCCGGGCAGAAGCTGGGAGAGTGGCGGCGGTGGGCGGCAGCAGCTTCTGCCGTGAAGGAGCGCCCGGGGCCGGCAGAAGCCGGGAGAACGGCGGCGGTGGGCGGGCAAGGCTTCTGCCAGCCCCGGGCGCTCCTTTGCTGCCGCGAAGGAGTGGCCGGGGCCGGCAGAAGCAAGGAGGATGGCGGGGGTGGGCGGGCAAGGCCTCTGCCGGCCGCGGGCGCTCCTTCGCTGCCGCGAAGGAGCACCCGGGGCCGGGAGAACGGCGGTTCGCACTTACCTGAGGTGCATGCTGCCAGTGGCATGTGTGAGGAGTCCGGGGCGGGCCAAGTGGCCAATAGGGCGCCTCCCAATTGGTCACTTGGCCCCTGAGTGGTCCTCGGAGAGGGCCAATCAGGAGCCGCTTTGCGGCTCCTGATTGGCCCTCTCTGAGTTTTAATCCCGGACGTGTCCTGCCCTAACTCCTCCCACAGAGCCCTTACTCTTTTATTTATTCTGCGCTGCACCGTGCCGCGGGGTGGGGTTTAAAGATATTTCACTGAACAGATTGGAACCTCTTTGCCTTTTCATGAACAAAGCTTCCTGATCTTTATATAATCTATCTTGTCTATGTCACGAGGGACTTCATAATGCCACATTTAAGTATTCATCACAAATGCCGACATCAGTCAAGCCAACAGAAGCAAGAGTAGCTTCTCTGACCAGTTGGCAAGTTCAGTTACCATGAGGAGAAAATGTGCATTTCTTCTGCCCTGTGCTTCTCATCTGAACTGTACATCAAACTCAGAAAATATTTATTGGCATAGTAAAACACAGTCCGTAGAGAACAAATGTCTGTTATATCTCTGAGCAGATCAGTATTCAGGCATTTGAGTTGGACTTTCAAATGTAATCACCTATCTATCTTAAAAAAAAAAATCCAGTGAGGCCTTAATTACCCATCAGAAGTGCTTGGCTCTAAACTTTGAGGATCATTAAAAATAGAGAAACAAAGGTGGAAATTGTTCTGTTGTTAAGATTAATTTAACATTAAGATTAACTGTTTTAAGAAATTCTATAGGTGTACCCTGTTTCTTGCTTTTTGTAAATATTTGTAGTAGTAGCTTATTATTAACATAAACGGAACCAAAATTGCATTGTAAGTATAAAGAATCAATCAGTGTAATAAATACAAATTACTGTTTTAATGCATGAAAATTTCCAATACATTTTGACTATATTTCTTCCTTGCTTCCTTGCTTCCTAGCATTAGTTGAAGGTTGTATTTTCCTCAACCACCTCTTCACAATAGGTAAATGATTTAGATACAATTTCAGTTCTTGCCATATTTAACATATTATACAAAACAAGTGCAAGATAGTGTTTCCAGTGCTGGACTCAGATATTGGATGACCTGAGTTGAAATTCTCACTCTGTCTTGAATCTCACCTTTGGCCAGTAATTCTTTCTCATTTTAGCATTATCATACATATTATTTATTTTACAAAAAAAGAGAGAACAATTAATGAACACTTTACCAAATAGTTGGGGAGACCATCATATTTCCATGTCTATCACCTGACACTAAATATACTGCCCTTAAAGCATGTCACTTGTACATTTCTGTCATTCTATTTATTCCCAGACTCAGAATATGAGGTGCTATTTGGGAAGTCCTTTGCTTTTTTGAGGAGGGGCATAATTTTAAAACAAAGTGATACCTTAGATCAGGGGTAGTCAACCTGTGGTCCTCCAGATGTCAATGGACTACAATTCCCATGAGCCCCTGCCAGCATTTGCAAATGCTGGCAGGGGCTCATGGAAATTGTAGTCCATAGACATCTGGAGGGCCACAGGTTGACTACCCCTGCATTAGATGTCTTGCCCTAACTGTAGTTACCACAGTTTAGCTAAATCCGAGCTTAAAACTTATTTTAAATATATGTCTAAGATTAGGTCTGAAATTATACTGTAACTCCTTCCTTGATATGGGGAGCATTTGCAAAGCAGCTGGTAATACAAATATAAAGCATTTTCTTCTTTTGAAAGCATCTGATTGTTTGAATCTGCTTCTTCCCAAGAGATGAAATGATTGAAAAAGAACACATTAAGGATATTGTTAATAAATCTGAAAGCATCAACTCTACTACAGCTGTTCAGGGCAATAATATTTTCTACAAAAGTCTGTGGGGTTATTTTTAAGCTACAAGCTTATCTGGGTAGATGATTGGCAGCCTGACTTGAAACCCGATTGCCTGGATTCAGAAGAGCCAATTTTGTACATACAAGAAAGAGCACACAAGCATTTGTGGTGCTGACAGAACAGCTGTCAGTGCCGGAATGCAAACATTTTTAGCTTCAGGTTTGAGGTTGGAAGTAGAGGCACTGAACATTACCCAGATGGCTATTTCATTCGTACCATATATATTTCAACTTTTTACAAGATGCTCTGAATGGTTTGCATAGAAGTATTTAATTTTATCAGCAGAAAATCTCTTTGAAGTAGGTCAGGCTGATGGATAATTACAAAACAAAGTCTGTCGAGGGGATGTTATAGCCAGGCCAAGTAATATTTCCTGCAACAGTTGATCACATCTAATGAGGGCTGTGAATTTGGATATATGTAGTCCTAATATATATCTGAAAAATATCTTATTGGTATTTTCCAGATATATTTGGGTCTCCTGATGTGTATGAGATTTTCTGGGACACAGGAAAATTGATCATGAAAAATCCTGGAAATATCAGGAGCCAACACTTAAAGCCTCCCAGGACCTACCTACCTACCTACCTACCTACCTACCTACCTACCTACCTACCTTCCTTCCTTCCTTCCTTCCTTCCTTCCTTCCTTCCTTCCTTCCTTCCTTCCTTCCTTCCTTCCTTCCTTCCTTCCTTTTAAATTGATTTTGTTGGTCTTGCACCTTTGTAATCTTGAATTTGTTTTGGTTTGCAGCGGATTCACAGTTTCAACATTACCTTTCAATCTTGGTTTGTACACTAACATATATTCTCTGATTTTACATTAGGCTTGCATCAGCCTCCCTATTAGGTTGACTGGGAGAGTTCCTGGGTTTGACACTGGGTTGGATTCTCAGGTTGTACATTTGTAGTATTAGCCACATTTTCTCATGGTTCTGCCAGGATTCTCTGGTTCTCCACTGGTTCTTTGGGCTTGTTGGTTCTGTCTGCTTTGAGAGGCTTTTGCTTTGCAATGCTTTTGACCAAAGGTTGCTTAGCTCACTGTTGTGTCTCTGGCTATTCTTTGCCCTGAAGAAAGCATCGAATCCCTGCCCCCGCCCCCCCAAACAATAGAAGATGGTTGGAAGCCTTGTCTAAGGGCCCAAAGAATTGGATCTCTTGTTTCAATTCATTTGAAATTTGGGAGTTACTCAAAGGACAGCTCTGATGCCATTTTGGTATAATTTGGTAAAAAAAAAAAGATAAATAAACAAACAACAATATCAAAACAGCTACTCCAGCCCTCTGGAAAGATTCCTCATAGGGAATAATGGAGGTGAATAATATTGACCCCCCCCAAAAAAAAAACAGATTTAAATACCAAATTGCTATCTGGAATCTGGAACATCAGAAATACCAATATTTTTCAGCTCCCTGATTTATGGACCTAAAAAATGCTATTTTTTCCCAAGCTGCACATCCCTACAATCCAGTCTCAGCACCATACAGGCTAGATGTACAGCAACTCTCTGCAATCTCAGTTAGTTGTGCAGCAGATAAAATTGAAGTTTTCTTAAAGCCTCTTAAAATCATCTGGTGTCAACATGGTTAAATTGCAGTGAACATATAATTTTGCCTAAGTTTTCCATTGCTTGCTAGCAGCAGGGAACCCCTGCCACCCAATCTCCTGATGTTAATAATTTGAAAAGAAATATAAACATGGGGGAGGGGTAGCATCAGTTGTGGTGCTCTAGGAATTTCCCCAATCCTTCTAGTAAAAATCATAGACATTGGAGAGATTTCTTATCACCTGGAAGAAGCATATCTTTCCCTGAAACTCCTCCCTCCCCAGGAATCAACTCAAGTATCTCCTAGGGTTGCCAGCATGGGGCTGGCGACTCTAGTTTTGCCCCACTCTCTTTTACTTCACAATGTAAAGATTTTAATCAGCACTGAATATCCATCATATTATATGCGTTGGTAGTAAATATTCTTGACTAATTAACATGGAATATCTGTATATCTTGGATATATCCTTATCCATTGTTGTTCCTCTATATATTTCTGAAACAGCCTAGGGGGTGGGACGTGTCCAGTTTTCCAAGTTGGAATAGGGCCAATCAGGGTGCAGCCAGCTTTGTCCTGCAGCCAGCTTTGTCCTGATTGGCCCTGACCCCACAGCTCCCGCACTCCTGCCCTGGACTCTAGCCTCCTTGCTCTCAGACGCCTCAGTGCCTGGAGCCAGCAGCAGACAAGGGGAGAGGGCTCTAGACAAAGGGTCATGGTGGAGGGCTAGCTAACGAGGGCCTCCTGGCCTGTTGACTGCCTGCTAAGGAGCTCTGTGTCGGCCCTGCTAACAAGCTGCCCAGCCCCTGCCCGCCCCAATGATTTGGCTGTGAGCTGTGGCCCAAAGCCACCTTAAGCTGCCTGGCCAGGGGAGGGGACCCTTTCAGGGCCTGTTCTTAGGAACGGGCTTTGAAGCTAGCAATACAATAATTGGGATCGAAATTAAGGAATATTTCCACAGTCTTTAGTCTTATTAGGGGATTTGGAAAATGTATAGGCTTTATAATAATAATTTAGGGTTTTTATACACCTGGTATGTATTTATATGATACAACAATTTTTTGCAATAAAAAATTAAAATATGATCCTTTGTCTGTATTAAAGAACAAACAAGAAAGATATTCATGCTACAATTTGAGACAGTCTTCTGTACATTGGCCTGTCAAAACAGACTCCATAATCTAATGCACTCTCTTTAGCCTTTAGTGACACAACATCATCTCAAAGAGGCATCAAGCTTGAGAAATTCACAAAGACAGGCTTGCCAAAAGCTTTTCAAGTGTTTGGTGTCTTCCACTGACCTGCTCAGTGCAAATCCCTTGGAGTACAAAGTCAAATATATCGCTGGAAACTGTAAAATCATTCTTTAATGGGAAAAGGCCATGGCCAGTTTTCTCATTGAACATGTCAACCTGGCAGATTTTAGGTACAATCCTAACTAGGTTTCAATGGATTTAGACATTTTTTAAAAGACATTCCCATCCCCATACCATCTGCTCTACCACGGCCCCGATAATAAACCTGGTAGAAAAGCTATGTTTTACAGGCCCTATGTAAAGCAGAAAGCTCTCTGGGTGCCCACAGCTCCTCTAGGAGCTCATTCCACCAAATAGGAGCCAGAACCGAAAAGGCCCTGACCCCAGCAACTTGTCCATTTTGGATAAAGAGAGCTGCCTGAAGCCATCAAATGTCACCTCCTAAGATGGCCAACAGGCCTCCAGTTCCTTTTCTGTGACAGGGAGGTCACAGCAGAGCTGCAAAAGAGCTTGATAAAGCCTCACAGCCTAAATCGAATTTCCTAATAATTTAGCACCCCTCCCCGGGGCAGTAAGAGACCAAACCACCCTAAACAATTAGGCTGGGCAAGAGCTAGTGGATGCAATTTCCTTAGCAAAGAAATCTCATTTTGCCACTTTCACTGCCATCTCGTACCCCCTCATAAGTGAGAGATAAGATACTCTTGTTGCCTCATCATGAGTTCTCTGCCACACCTGCTCTAGTCGTCTCACTTTCCTCTTCCTTTCACGGAGCTCCCTAGTATACCATGGAGCCTGCTTTAGATGAGAGCAGAGAGGATGTCTGGGACTGATCTCATATATGGCTGCTGTTAGATGGGACTGCCAGTCTACCAACAGCACCATAAGCAAGTCACCAGGAGGCATCAGGTCCTTCCAGAATCTAATAGGATCCATAAGTGTCTTTAGCCACAGGCTAAAATCTGTCCATTGCCTAAATAGGGGAGGAGTGGAATCTGGAGTCGTGCCTGCAGGGCATACTGGTCTGACCATGACAAGACCAAAGCCACTTCTAAAAACAACTCTATCCCAGCACTGAAGAACAGATCAAGGATATGGCTGGTGAGAGTCCCAGTGTTGCCATAGACGACACCAGTTCTGAACCAAGCCTTGAAGATGGCACATCCACATGGACATTGAAGCTTCCCAGGACTACAAGACATGGAAACTGAAATGCCCAGGCAGCCACTGCCTCCAGCAGGTTCGGCAGGGCATTTGGTGGTGCACTGGGCGGTTGGTACACTATCCAGATGGCCAGACTCTCAATCAAGTCCCATCCAATACCAACACATTCCATTCCACTGATCATTGGCACTAGGAGAGCCATGTAGGAGGATGCCTCCCGTACAACAATTGCTACCTCTCCTCCCCTACCATGGGTTCGAAATTGGTGCACAACCAAGAACCCAGGCAGGGCTAGTTCTTTCAAGGCCACTGTTTTGCCTTCCTGCACCCAGGTCGCAGTCACACAAGTGAGGTTAGCACCACACTCTGCAAAAATGCTGCAGGGTCAAGGACTTGTTGTTAATCAACTTTGCATTCCATGGAATAAATAACATGTCCACCCTAGCCTCCAACTACACATATCTTGGTATGGGACAGAGACTAGAAGAGGAGCAAGTGCACCTAACAGCCTGCTCGTATCACCACAATTCAGCCCTTGGCACAAAAGCTCCATTCCCAGCTCTTCTATTTTCTAGTCTCCGGCTCCCACCATAATGCTTGCATCCCATTATAATTGGAATCCTGGCCCCATAAAGGTCCCTCCTGTCCAACATTCCCCCCCCCCCATGCATTAGCAATTCAAGGAGGTAGCCAGCTATCGCAGCTAACTAACCAATAATTACACCAACTTCAAAAAACCCTGCTGAACCACTTGCTACTTATACCCAACCAACCCTCCCACTCCCCACCCAACACACTAACACTAAGAGCTGGTGCACTACCCACTGGCTAAGGGGGCAAGCTGGATCCTTCCAAGTCACCCAAAATTATCCACACCAACTTTGTCCGTCTCTACTCCCCTCCCTACTGTATAACCGAATGTTGGGGGGGGGGTTCAAATGAAAACTGTGGCTTGTGACTCAAGCAGTCCAAGCAGTTCAGCAGGCCATTGTTTCTTCCTGAGCTACTATCATTTTTCAGAGCCCTGGTATTGCTAACTGCCTTGCTGTGGATGTTGGTGTTGCAGTTACTGTGGTGACAGGACAAATCAACCAGTGGGTTAGGATGAGGAAACAGAGAGTGCCTCTCTCTGTTCATCAGCCTTTCCCTATTTCCCCTTCTTCAGAAAGATGGGGAGGATTGAAAAGAGCCCCTTTCTCCCTCTTCCCACCTCCTCATTCTACCTTCAGGTGCCTCAAATGCAATTTTGGTAGTAATTGAGAACTGCAGTCCTCAGTAGATTGCTGTGAATTTCACCATGAACTTGTTTGACAGTGGAACTTTTTGAAGGTGTCAGTCAGATGTGAGCCAATCACAAAGCCTGAAAAGCTCACTCCAAATCACTATGAAACCTAATAAGTTTGCTTCAGTACTTTGCAGAACTGTACATATTTCCAGTGACATCACTGCTACCTTAAACCAGTCAGCAGCTGTTAGCATCATCTACTTCAGTATTTTACTAAAAACACAGTGTTCATTTATGACTCATTTATATGATATAATTATCTATTTCAGTAATTTGCAGCTGGGTTTGCATTTTTTGGATATTTGGTTGAATCATTGCATTAAATACAATTAGAGATGCCTGTCCTCAGGTGGGAATCACAAAAATAAATTGGCCACATGGTATGCGTAGCTAAGCATGAAGACCATGAGAAGCTTCCTTACAGTGAGAGAAAAATATAGTTGGAATTCTGATGAAGATTTTGATTTGAAAGCAGTGTTACTAGAAACTGTTTAATTCTAGATAAGCTAATCATAAGGGAGTTCTTCATAAACAAGATAAAATAAGGAAGCCTTTATTGAAACTCTTACTACTACAAAATAAACTTGTAACTTTGGTTATACATTTGCCTCTCACTGTCCCCAGAGATCAGTTCCTGTGGAGAAAATGGCTGCTTTGGAGGGTGGGCTCCATGGCATTATTCTCCACTGAGATCCCACCCAGCCCCAAATCCTGCCCACTACCAGCTCCACCCCCAAAGACTCCAGTTATTTCCCAACCCATGGTGTTTGCAATAGCTTCTTCTGTTAGTATGATATTGCTAGCATGTACCAAGGCAACAACACCAGAAGAATCCAAGAGACTCTGACTTTTACAAGCAAAAAACTATATTTGAGGCAGGTTTGGGGCTTTTGGAAACATCAAGTTCTAATAGTTCATTTTCTAGTTTTTTTTAGCAGTAATTTAATGTTCAGAATACACTTTGAAAATAACTTAGTACTTTGTAGGGCTGATATTATAGTGTTAATTCTTCCTTGTGAAGCTATAAGCTCCAAATATAACAGATTCTATCAAAAGGGAACATAACAGACCAGTAGCTGTCATTCTAGACTGCTGATGTCAGTCAAAGGCAGGGATGACTGGAAGTCAAACTACACGAATCAGCTGGTGTAAACGATGCAGTGTGAAGGGAAAGGAACATTGTTAGGAAGGAACATTTTCTAAAAATAAGCACCTTGGCTTCCTCTCATCATTTATTTTTGATAAATGCCTCAGCTTTGTCTCACATTTATCCAGTGGCAAGAGACATCCATCCTGAGTCCTACATTCCCTTGGCATTGTCTTTCAAGTCACTTCTTGAAGTTTATAGGAACTGATCTCATTGAAATGACAGCAGCACCTGTGATAACATCTGCCCCCAATTTCTGTTTTGCAAATCCCTTTAAAAATGCCTTTCGTACACTTGGAGTAGTTCATTTTTAACTCCCCTACTGTTATATGTTTATGTATTTGTTGAACTATTTTAATGGTTATGTACAAAAGCAGAAACTCACAAGGATTTGCAGTTTCAGAGTTTCTCCTCTTTCCTTCCCCCAAATCCCTCATTTCCTGCATAATTCTCTCCTTTCCACCCACTAACCAACCTATATCTGACCCCCCATGTTTAGTTTTCCAAATCCAAATCCTTTATTGACATATAAAAACAGTATTACAGTTGGAAGTGGAATAAATAGACATAAAAGCAAAATTAAGTAAAGGACAAGGTAATTCCACACAGGAATTGATAAATACACAACAAATTGACCTTAGCACAGTCCTGAAGCACTTTAATGTCCTGAAGCACTTTAATGGTACCTAGCAAAAAATTGACTAAAGTTTCTGTTATTTCTGTGGTGGTATTATCCAGAAGCAGGGAAATCTTAAGATGGTTGGGAAGTCCCTGCTTATTTATCAAAACAGGGCTCAAAATATTTCTATGTAGACTTATGTAAAAAGGACAATAGAAGGAGAAGAAGAAGAGTTGGTTCTTATATGCCACCTTTCTCTACCCGAAGGAGTCTCAAAGCAGCTTACAGTCACCTTCCCTTACTTCTCCCCACAACAGACACCCTGTGGGGTAGGTGAGGCTGAGAAAGCCCTGATATCACTGTTTGGTCAGAACAGCTCTATCAGTGCTGTGGTGAGCCCAAGGTCACCCAGCTGGCTGCATGTGGAGGAGCAGCGAATCAAACCCAGCTCACCAGATTAGAAGTCTGCAGTCCTAAACACTACACCAAACATGTAGGACTGTTTCAGTATTGCTTATTCGACAAAGACAATACCTATCAGAAAATGGCACTTTTTGCAATCTTCCTAGGAAGATTGCTGAGGGTCTGGCATTGCAACTGGCCAGAGAGAAAGTTCTCTGATAGTTTGGAGTTAGAAGATGGTATAAGTAAGGGGCTATCTGGCCTACTTTAGGTGGCATCCCCAAATTCAGGGGGGGGGGCAGGTCTTATTAGCTGCACTACTGAGATTTTGAGCCTCAATGTCTAAGAGCCTGCATTTGATAATTTGGAAGGTCTCAGATGCCGAAAGAGGGAATAATGAGCCCAGTGCAACGCCTAAAGACCTAATTTTTGTTTCAATATGGACCAGCCAATTTGAAGAATTAGATTCTTCATATCCTTGAAAAGAAACGAATAACAGTCAGAGCAATAATTTTAGACAAATCAGTTGCCAACTTGCATTGTATTGGAAGTCTATATCTAGGTACCGTATATACTTGCATATAAGCCGGTTTGCACATAAGCCGGTTTACCACAAAATCTGGGCAAATTTATTGACTCTCATATAAGCCGAGGGTGGAAAATGCAGCAGTTACTGGTACATTTACATTAATTGAGGCACCAGTAGTTTAAATGTTTTTGAATACTTAAAAAGGTAAAGGTAAAGGTATCCCCTGTGCAAGCACCGAGTCATGTCTGACCCTTGGGGTGACGCCCTCCAGCGTTTTCTTGGCAGACTCAATATGGGGTGGTTTGCCAGTGCCTTCCCCAGTCATTTTGAATACTTATTTCAAAGAAAAAACAGTAAACTAGCTCTGTCAGTGCAAAAGAGGGACAACAAACCAGAGCAGAACAACAGTAACCAAAGTTGGCAACCTCCTACAACAAGCACAACAGCTATCAAACTGGGAGAATGGACTACTCCAACTACAGCTACAGTGCCCTCCCAAAACAAAGCACTGAAATAAAGAACAGTAAAACTCAACACTGTAAAAAACAACTTTTAAAAGAAACACAACCCCAAGAAGAAAAGGCAAACAATGCTGCCCCCTCAGAAAAAAGAAGAAATAAACATTAGAAGAAACAGTACATCCCAAAACACCCCCCCACACACAGAAACCACAAACATAGTTGGAAGACGTGAAGGCAGAAGGAAAAAGATCAGAGTCCCTCAGTCAAACCATTGCTTTTTTTTTTTTTTTGGCCCCTCACCAGGACAGACCAAAATTCCATTCACCCAGCCCAGTCTGGCTGCAGGTCTGCTCCTGACCACTGCAGGGAGAGGAGACCAGTAGGGCTACCAAGGGGAATGAGAATAGAGGCTGCTCCAGCCCTTTTTTCCCCAAGGCAAGTCTAGCTGCAAATTGTCAAGTCTAACTGCAAATTGCCTCAGAACCCTGACAGAGCTGGCAGGAGGCTGCTGAGTGCGCTTCCACCCCCTCCCTTGAGGCAGGCTGCGAAGGAGCCTCTGACAAGCCATGACTGAGGGGAGGGAGGCATTTTCCTTCAGAGAGCAATTCAGGGGAGCCTGAGGGCCTTCCTTTTGAGGGGGGGGGCTTTCCCGTTCTGCCAAACAGTTGGCTGACAGGGAGGCCACAGAAAAGCCCCTTCTCAAAATACTGTTCTGGCTGGGGGTTAGACACAGCTAAGCCATGTGTCTTTCTTCTTTGCAACTCTCTTTTCTCTCCTGTTTCATCTGCACAACAACCCTGTGCAGTAGGCCTCAAGTCTTTCAATTCAACAACAACCTGTGTGGGAGGCCTTAAACGTTTCTTCTCTACAACAACCCAGTCCAAAGTTGCCCTTTCTGACTGGGGAGCTGATCTTTATACTCTGCAGATGAGCTGTAATTCCAGGAGCTCTCCAGGCCCCACCTGGAGGTTGGCTACTCCCGAGTGGAAATATTCCTGGAGGTTTGGAGGTGGGACTTCAAAATTGTACAACGTCTCAGAGTCCAGCCTTCAAAGGAGCCATTTTTGCCTGCAGTTGGGAGGGTGTGGTGTAGGAGTGTCCCTCCTGGGCTATGGGCTATGGCCAGCCCTTACCAGCAACTGTTTGTATTCTGGGGCGCAGACAGGCAGACCAGCATCAGTCCTGTGAGTCTGGAAAGTGCAGGAAGATCTAAATAAATATTTAGAGCCTGAAACTATAAATAGAGAACAAGTAAATGGCTGGGGACACATGGTAACTGAATGACTTATTGGCCTGGCAAATAACCTTGGCCTGGCAAATAAAAAACCAATATAAAAAACCTTACTAAGGTCAAGACTGCTGTGCACAGACAGTCTTCCTCTTAGGGTTGCCAGCTTCCCTGTGAAGCTCTCTACCCCACCTCCCTCATGGGGAGTCTGCTATGGGGAGAGAAAGGGAAGATGTTTGGAAAATGCTTTATTTATTTATTTATTTATCATACTTATATACCGCCCTCCCCGGAGGCTTTGAGAAACCTGAGGCCTGCTGGGTCACTGCGGCCCATTCCCAGTTCTCTCAGACCTCTTACAACCCAACATACCTCACAGGTTGACTATTGTGGAGAGACGAATGGAAAAGGTGTTTGTAAACCGCTTTGAGACTCCTTTGGGTAGTAAGCAATAGGGTACAATAATCCGTTCTTCTAAGGAGCAACCATGAAAGAAGCATGTGGGTACATAACATTTTATCAACAGTGTGGACACCTGTGTACTGTGACTACCCCATGTGTATTAGGGCAGAGGGGCATTTCGGTGTCTGTGGCCTAATTCACACAAGAAGAGAAATGGCGCAGAACTGGGAGGAATTAGTTGCCATGTAATCTTCCCCTAAGAAGAGTCTCCAGTCTGATTTTCCCTTCGCATATCTGAGGACATGGCTCTGGAAAGCTCATCTGTAACCACTATGCCACAATTCCCAAAGGTCAGTCCTCTCCCACACTCAACGAACATTCAACACCACAGGTTCTTGACACCCATATCACCACACCCATGCCCTCATTTGCCACCATGCCGCCACAACCTCTCACACAACACACACATTCAACCCCATGCCCTTACAGACTGGACAACTTCTCCCCTTCCTAGAAACCCTAGTGGCTTTCTACTTGAGGTCCATGTTGTTGGCTGAGTGTGAATACATGCAGATTTACAGGGAAGCATTTGCCATAATCACTGAAATAAGTTCCACGATTACCTCTATGTCCACCAGTTTACAGTTGTCACAGACTACAAACCCCTGCTCGGCCTCATCATGTTAGACTGCCAGATGCCATAGATACTGTCTCCATGGATGCTGCGCTTGTCAATTTTCCTCTACAGGTATGATTTCCACCTCAAGCATCATCCTGGGGAGTCCATCGGCCAAACCAATGGCCTCAACTGCCTACTACTGCCTCAAGTTGACACAGATCCTGCCCCAGCTAAGGAGGTTCTGCTGCTCGACTCAAACCTGCAACCATTTCTGCACTTTGTAGACATTGCTGCCTACTCTGCCAAGGACAGCCTCATCTCTCGAGTGCTAAACAGGGTGTTAAGGGGGTGGATTACTGGCAAACTGGACTCAAACCTCATCCCCTTCATTGCTCAACAAACCGAGTTGTTGGCCCAGAAGGGCTTTCTGCTATGATGGCACCAAGTTGTGGTGCCTCTCAAGTTGCACCAGCCAGTCATGGAAGTGCTGAATGATAATCACCCCGACATCGTGCTTCTAAAAGCACTGGCAAGCAGCTATGTCTAGTGGCCTGGGACTGACAAGGACATTGAGTCCTGCATCCAGTGCTGTGATATCTGCCAAGAATGTCACCGCAAGATGCCACAAGCACCACTGTAGCCATGGAAATCAGTCTAAGAATCCCTGGTCTCGGCTGCACATCGACTTCACTGGCCCCTTCCAGGGACACACATTCCTGGTCACTGTGGATTCATTCTCCAAATGGCTGGAAGTCATTCCAGTGTCATCCATGACATCCACTGTGGTCATAAGAGCCCTGCAGAGCCTTTTTACAACTCATGGACTGCTGCACATTATTGTCTTGGACAACAGGGTGCAGCTCACTTCAGCCAAATACAGGGCTTTCTTCGAGGAGCATTTAATTCACCAGGTAACCTCAGCACCATTCCACCCTTCAATGAACAGGCAGGCAAAGTATATGGCCTCAATGACCAAGGACGCTCTTTCCAAGCTGATGCAAGGAGACTAGCAACAGCACCTAACCTACTTCCTGGCCTGCCAGCACACAACTCCATCTTCCACAAAGGGGAAGAGCCAAGCAGAGCTATTGATGGGCTGGAGACTCTGCACCCTTTTGGACTGTTTGCACCCAGACCATGATACAACCTTGTCAGCACACTAAGAGGTCTCTACTGCACCCCACACCTTCACCCTGGATGATCCAGTCTACATCCGCAATTATAGCGACAGCCCCAAGTGGATCCCAACCATTGTCACATAGGCAACTAAACCCATGTTCTACAGTGTCCAGGCCTCTGACGGCTGCAACCTCCACAGGCACATGGACTAGGTATGCTGCCACAAATCTGGACCAGCAACACCAGAGGGCACCCCTGAGCCTGACACCCAGAGCTGCAGCCAGCACTGACATTTAGCCACTTCAGCCTTTCACAGCACTGGACCTGACAATGCAGATGCCTGCAAAGTCAGGACCCAGTATTGCAACAGCTCCTGTCATTCTGCAGGACATTACCTAACTGGCTCCAGCTCCTGAGCTATGCCAGTGTACAAAGATTTGCATATTACCCCACTATTTATAGGACTTCATACATCATTTGATAAGTGACTATCTAAGGGGAGAAGGGTGTTGTGTATGTAGACCTGCTGAGAACTGAGCTTGAGATCTGAGGCAGGATTGAAGCTGACACATAACTGATCAATCAGTTTAAATCACTCCCTGCTAATCTAGCCAATCAATGCTAATGGCCACACCTGAGTCTATTGCGGCAATTGTGTATATAAGTGGGGTTGTTCTGAGTGGGTTTTCAGTGCAGTCTTGATACAGGTTGTAACATGTTCTGGCACCAGTAAAGAGCTGCAGCAATCCAGTGTCTGTGAGTCGCTGACCATTCCAGAAAAGATACCATGAAATGGAATCAAAACTCCTTTAAGGTCCAGGAAAGCAGTAAAAGTCTGAATTTAACCTTTTTGGTGAATGTATTTATCAGATGGTATAAAAAAACACAATAGCCAAGGGTAGTTTTTCACTGGCAGAAACTCACCTGCTCTGGATCCAATATCTTCTGCTGCAACATCCAGCAATTGAGTTTGGATAGTAGGTGCTTGGTGTATTATTTCCCGACTATAGAAAGAAGACTTATTGGTCTAAAAGTGGAAGGTAACAGATAATTTCCCTTCTTATATATGGGGACTAGTATGCCATTTGTCTATGCCTCTGGTATTATGCCTGTTTTATTTACCATTGAGAACAGAGTGACAAGCAAGGGCACCCATCAACCCAGGTCTATTTTTAGACTTTTGAAGATTATGGCATCTGGACCTGAAGCATTTCCAGATTTTAATTGGCCAATTAGTTCAACTATTTCATCTGATGTCACAGGAGGCCAATCTGGTAGGTTGTCCAGAGCTGGTTCAGGTAGGTTTGTTACACAGAACTTTTACTCATAGAACAAACTTGAAAAATAATGAAGCCATTTGTCAGAAGAAAAAGCAGACATAGACGGTGCTTTGCTACAAAAGGCTCCTGAGAATGTAGCCCAAAATTGTCTTGAGTTGTTTAAAGACATAACTTGAAAGAATTGTTCCCATTGATTCTTAATGAATTTATTGTTTCCCAATCTTATAAGGAGTTGTAATTGATTTTTAAGGTCAAAATATTCACCTGGTAAAACTGTGGCTTTAGTGTAATGATAAATGTCATGCATGTAAATTTTTAAGTCCTTTCAGTCAGTATTGATCAACTGTCAGCTTGGCTCTGCCTTGTTTTATTCTGCGTTTTAGGCTTTTTAATCTTAATGACTCAACAGTGTATATTATTAGGTTTCCATAGATTTTAATTGTCTCCGAGGAATCATTTGGATTGATTATAGAGGATCTATATTCCAAACTATAACTAGAGTTTAAAAGTTGTATTATTATTATTATTATTATTATTATTATTATTATTTGAAATTTATTTCCCGCCACTCCTGGTTGGGCCGGCTTGTGGCAGAATACAAGATAAAAAGTCAAAAATACATTAATCCCTTTTGCATTAAAGCTGAGGACCAAGGAATTCGTAGTAGAGTGTTTATTTCATTGTAGCATGCTAAAGTTGAGTTAGTTCCAGTGCCGGGATAAAGTTTGTTTACCTAAACAGGGAGGAATACAGACATTTATTGACATTAAGGTAAAGTTTCCAAAACTGAGAATTATGGCTTGAGCTATAGGACTGCAAGAATGAAGATTTGTTAACACTGAATTAAATAAGAAGAGATCAAAATGGATAATTAACCTTGTGGGCATTCCCTATACCTCCAGCTTTAGTGTTGGGGGTGGAGGGGAGTTTGGGAATCAATCAACCTTAATTAGATGTTTTGTTAATACTGTATTGCATACAGCTGTTATCAATGCCCCTAGTTTTATCTCTAAATATTGTGGGTGAAATTGAGGTTTCTTGGTTCCCTCTCAAGAGCAGTAGTGAGACAGTACTCATGGAAATGGGTTGATGTACTTCCACTTTAATCTGTATTTCTGCAGATCTTCTAGAAACACAGGTGTTGCTGGGTTCCTACAGTCACTTTGCGATTTCTTGGTGGGATGAATATGGTGCATTTTAAATAAGGTTTTTTCTTACAACTTCTAGTATGTCAATTAACATTTTTACTCGTCTGTAGGTAAATCCTTGAAGAGTTTCAATACCTCTTCCTCTTAAGATGTTATTATTAATGGGCACGGGTGATAGATCCGTCCAGTTAATCAGGTCTTTTGTTGAAGATTGGTTGCGCTTACCCTCATTTACCATAGATACAGGAAGCACAGATTTGCTGTCCCATTGAGTTTTATTGTCAAAGCTATTAGGCTAAAATTATATTCTTTAAAAAACAAGCAGAAAAATCCCTTTAGTTTCTAAAAAGGCTTTATGTTGAAACAACAGTTTGGGGACTTCAAGGCGAAAGTTAGCAAAACCTTTTGGACTTGATTGAAGTTATTTAAAGACTTCACAGATTTTAAATCTACTTGACCAACTTGGTTACCAAAAATCTCCTTTAAATATTTCCTGTCAAGCTGCACAGTCCTCGAGGAAGGCAAACTGCCTTTGTATTTACATATTGTCAGGCAGATCTTGTGCAGTTGCCAGACTAATTGGGAGGTTTCCTTCATTTCTTGCTTATGTTGCAGTGTAGGAGTCTTGTTTGTCTTTAAAATTGTTTTTTCATGCCTTGCCTTGGATGGTAATGCTGTTCTGGGTTGGTTTGAGGC
This sequence comes from Paroedura picta, assembly GCF_049243985.1. Lineage (NCBI taxonomy): Eukaryota > Metazoa > Chordata > Lepidosauria > Squamata > Gekkonidae > Paroedura > Paroedura picta. The sequence goes on from NC_135371.1 coordinate 97,712,392, forward strand.
TTTAAACACATTTCAGTTGCTGCATAAATCAAGAATTATATTGGATCTTCTAATTTTAAGTGCAGCAATGGCACTTCACTTGTCACTTAACTTTAGCACTTTCCTCTTCCAACAAGGTCACTAAATTATCAGCTGCATGAGTTGCAACATTTGAGATAACATTCTGAGGAGGAATTTCTGATAAAACTTCAAACGCAGTCAAAGTGTCAGAAGTAGCAGAAAGGTCAGCCAGAGGTGTAAAATGGTTAGAGGTTGTAATCTGAGGTGGTAGAGAAAAATAATCTGCAATTTTGGATTGTTTAGAATTAGGAAGCAAATCATCCTCCAACAAGTCCTTTGTTCGCTTGTGAGATTTCATTTCTTCTTGCCTTCAAATCTCCAGAGCCATGAAAATATGTAAAAGGAATTAGTAACTTGGCAGAAGTATTTCTGCTCATCATTGATCTCAGCATTTGTTAGAAGTCCACGAACAGGCAGTTCACTGAGGGTAGGAGGGAGTTCTTAGCTATTTAATTTCAAAGTCCTTTCCAAACCTCAGCTGCAGTAACTTAGTGATAAATTAGTTTACATTAGTCCACTCCCACTAGGCTGAAAGCACAGCACTAGGTGGCAGAACTCCACACTGGAAGCCAGAAGTCGGCTCCTCCCCCATCTTTAGTTTTCTCTCCTTTGCTCTATCAAAACTGCCAAATAGAACTATGGCCCCCTTGTGAAGTACCAGTTGCTAGGACAGCTCCAGTTGCACAGTGGGGAATTTGAGAAGAGAATCTCTTTCAGTATCACCATCACTTCCACAATTCCACAGGGCCTGCAAAAAGGAGCTCTTCCACCAGGCATTTGGTGGGGCCGACTGACCCAAAACACCTACAGGTGCCCCCAGACTGAGGGACAGAACCTACTGAGGGATTGTCAAGTTACTGTTGAAGTGCTGTTCTAATTGTTCCAGTTGATGTGTTGTTGTTATTGTTATACTGTCATATTAATTTTGATAGTATTCTATGTGAATGTTCAAAAATGTTTTATGTAAACCGCCCAGAGCCATAGGGAAGGGCGGTATAAAAATATAAATAAATACATACATACATACATACATACATACATAAATACATAAATAAAATAAATCTCCACCCACACTGTTTCCACTTTCCTTCATCCTGGCAACCCCACTTCCTCACCCTTCTTTCTTCCTTTCTCACCTTCCTGTCCACCCACTGACATCATTCTCATTTCCTCCATTTTATCCTCAGAACAAACCTATGAGCAAGGGCAAATTGGGGTGAAAAACCCTTCCCCGAGTCCACCCTGGCCTGACACTCCCAAAGGGAGGAAGAAGAAGCAGTCTGCCTGGCCCTGTTCTACCCTCCCAATGGGGGGGGGGAGAGGAAAAGGTACACTTGGCCATGCCCACTTTCCTCTACTTGCATAGGGTTTGGAGAAGCACATGGGAAATTGCTTCCTTGGTTTTGTATGGGGCTCAGATGGACTAAGACCTGTCTCCTTTGCCTCTCATATGGCTTGGGTGGGCTAAGCTGTGTGCCACTACATCCCTGGCCTCATGCCGAGCTCAGGTCAGCCGAGCCAGGCACTTGTGTCTTGTGGTTGCCTAGCAACTGACAGAATTGATTCTTAAAGCTACAAGAACTTCCTTAATAATTTTGGAATTTTTAATACCCCATATTTTTAAGGTTCCACATTTCTCTGCAAATCTGGGGCATTTTTAGAGTTGTAGAAAAATCTGCCTATCTGTCTGTCTGCCTGCCTGCATATCTGTCTAGTGTGTGTATGTGTGTGCACATGCATACTTTAAAACTTAAAACTTTTAAAAATGTTTCTTATTGCTTTGGTGCATTGGGTTGAAATAAATGCTGTACAAAGCTAATAAGAGAATATTATACAATGAAAGACTATTAAAGTCCACTGGTTTTAGTCATAGCATTGGGAGTCATCAGGTAGAAATTAATTACAGTTCATCCTTTCACCCTTCTTATAACAGTTGTGCCCTTCCCTAAAAGGAAGTGCCATTTCCTGTTGTTGCTTTCATGTTTGACAATGTCTATAGCTCAGAATTTGAAAGGTTTGCCGTATTTCCAATCAGTACACAATTGTATGCCAGGTTTTCTGTCCTGTTAGGACTGAAAACATTGATGAGCCTTCACATAGCTACAATTCTAGAGGATAATGGTCTCAGTAAAAACCATATCTCAGACTAAGAAAAAAAAAACGTGATTCATCTCACATACATGTCAGAAAGCATAGATACCTATGAATAATGTATAGACAGGAAAATGTATCACAGACTACTAACAAAAAACATAAAGGTACTTGTTTGCTAATTTTTACTTCAAATGCTTCTGGATTGTGATTTTCCTAGGAATGGGTCCAAGACTGGGATCAGAAAAGCCTTTGTCCCATTACATAGAACTATAAAAGCCTGTTCCTCATGACATAAATCTTGAGAAAGACATATACCTCAGACACATATAATTCATAGCCTAATCCAAATGGTGAAATTTGGCTGGGTGATTCAGCCATTTCTCAGGTATCCATTGTCATAAAAATGCTGGATCCTTTCTGGAATGTAACTAGAGGATCCTATTCCATAGTTCCAACAGATAATTCAGTGTTATTCTAAAAGCATATTTATCCTTTTTTAAAATTTCAAAATTCACCCTTTGAGGCAGCTGAATATAGGGCTTAAGAATGATGAAACATCATCCTTATCCATAATTCTCCTATATATACTTGTGAAACTGCCCAGGGGGTAGAGCATGTCCAGCCCCAGTACAGTGTCTGAGTTCGAATCCAGCCTCTACACAGCCAGCCCTTGGCGAGAATGCGGTGGCGGCAAGGAAATTGGTCAGCCTAGAAAATGCAACAGCGGTGGCACTACTGAGAGACTGCCACTGAGGAAGCTACCGGCAGCATGAGGGAACCCGCAATGGAGAAAAGGCGCCACCGCTAATAAAGAGGCCATGTAGGCTTTCAGGAGGACGTGGTGGCCATTACAAAGCAGCAGTGGCTGGATATGGGTCCTCCTAGCAGATGCATTCTGTATCAGCTGCAATTTCTGGATCAAGGACAAGGGAAGTCCTGCATACAGCGAGTTACAGATGTCAATCCTGGAGGTGATTGTCACATGGATCACCATGGCCAGTTGCTCAGAGGACAGATAGGGGTGCTAGTAGCCTCACCTGGCATAGGTACAAAAATGCTTCACGGGCTACTCTTGTGACCTGTGCCTTCATCTATAGGGAAGCGTCAAGGATCACCCCCAGATTCCTGGTGGATGGTGAGATGTTGAGTTGCACCCAGGCCAGGCTCGGTAAGTGCGCTTCTTGATCTGCTCCCCTCCGCCTCAGCCACAGAACCTCTGTCTTGGAGGGGTTAAGTTCAGCCGATTCAGCTTCTTGATAAAATGTACAGATGTGTTCTGTATACCATTGTCAGGGACATTACAGAATAAAACTAAGCTTAGCAAGAGTGATGGGAGGTTATGTACACAGGACTCTGTCCTTTAGATCAGTGGTCCCCAACCTTTTTATCACCGGGGATCAGTCAATGCTAGACAATTTTACTGAGGACAGGGGGGACATTTTGCCAAGGGACGTTGACGCCGCCTGAGCCCCTGTTCCACTTGCTGTCCTGCCGGCACCCCTGACTTCCCGCTGCCCACTGGGGGGGTGCTGCCAGCACCAGCTGTGCATTGCCATGCTGAGGGGGAACCCTGGCCAAAGGTGAGCTGGCGGCAGAGTGGTAGGGCAGCCCCCGAGGCAGCAGCTGAGGAGGAGGACGAGTAGGAGCCGCGGCCAGGTACCGACTGATGTACAGACCAGTACCGGTCTCCGGACCGGGGGTTGGGAACCACTGCTTTGGATTATTAACTATCTATCACTGCTTTTCTGCAACAAAGGGTACAAGAATCCAAGTAGCTTTCAGAATGTATTTATTTATTATTTCCATTTATTTATATATTTTGCTCTCCATTGATCACATGTGTCACGGCACTGATAAAACTGTTCTGACGGAGCAGTGATATCAGGGCTTTCTCAGCCTCACCCAACCCACAGGGTGTCTGTTGTGGGGAGAGGAATGTAAGCTGCTTTGAGCCTCCTCCGGGTAGGGAAAAGCGGCATATAAGAACCAACTCTTCTTCTTCTTCTTCTAAATTCCAAATATGATCTGAGACTGCCCTTCCATCCCTTTACAGTGATCTTCCACCATGGCTTTCTTTACAAAGCTGACTGAATGCAGGCTCTGATAGTGAAGTCAAGCTAATATTCAGAAAAACAGACTATTGTTTTCTTTATTTAAAGTCATTGTGTATTCTTGTGATTAGCATAGCAATAATGGAACGGCTGTATTGTTTTGAAGATAACTAATGTAAACAGAATTTCAGACATCTGCGAGATGGGTACATCTGCTGGTCAGCTGCATAAGTTTGATAGAAAAGCTGAAAGCTTTTCCTTTCCTTGTTTTTAATAGACCATAGGTTCCATTCATGAGATGAAAGTGGATACAAGGTGCCCTAGAAGTCCACAAATGCAGGTAAGCATCTACAGGGAGCATTCTGCATGTCCAAGAGGATGCCTATAAGATTGTACAGACAGTCAGGAATGACGACTAAAGCAGAATCCCAAGTGACAGACAAAATGAACAAGAATAGTGTAGTAGGCTCCCTGCAGATTTCTTCTATGCACATGTGAACTGAGATCTTCTACTGCAGACCAACAGCCACCTTCGTGAAAATATCTGGATATACTTACATTTTCAAAGGAAGTTTTGAGACTAGTAGGAACTTGAAAACAACACATTTCTGGGGTATAAGTTCCAAGAGTCAAAGCTTCCTTTGTGTCTGTGGGCATTTGGTAGCTGATGCTCCTTCTAGCTATGGAAGTAACCAATCAAAGGAACATGTTAAGGCTCAAACAGATTGCTCTACTTAGAGCCAATCCGATTGCTCTGCTCAGAGCCAATCAGATCACTCTGCTTAGGGCCAAATGGATTGCTCTGTTTAGGGCCAATTGGACCGCTCTGCTTAGAGCCAATCAGAGCCAGCAGTGGGCTGCCTGAAAAGTATAAAATTGCATGAGTTCACCTGTTTTTCCCTGTTCAGTGTTTGAAGTTTGTGCTGGAGTTGCTAAATAAAAAGAGCTGTTTTGGGAGAATTGGAGTCTGCACTCACTGAACCCGCAGACTTAAAATTACCGTAATTTAGACAACTTTCCAGTTTTGAAATTTAGGGACATGGGGGCAACTTGACTGTGTCCTATAACAATTTTCATGAAAGTGGTTTAGTAATGTTCAACATAAATCTATAATGTGTATATCTTTCCAACATGCTTTTGACTGTGATCACTCCACCGAAGATGAGCAGTTGAAGAAAGGAATGCTATTCCAAACTGCCTTTGTATTTGGCTGTAAGCAGAACAGAAGGGCTGGAACAGAGGAGTGAATCTGTGGGGAGAGTGTTCTCTTGACTCATAAATGCTGGTGCAGTGATATATCTCAAGTCCAGTTTCGGTGCAATGCATGAGTGTGTCATTATTACTACCAATATACCCTTTCCTTGTGCTCATGTTCTGCAACGTGTGGCAAATTATATAATTTATGATAACATTGGCTTTTTGGATTGCATGCTCATTCTCATAACAGTATTGCATCTCTCTGAGGGCCATGGAGTCCCACAGGAAGTAAGCACAACCGCAAGGTATACATAATGCTGCACCATGGAGCTTTAACCATAGGGCTGCAATGGCTGCACCTTCATGCCAAGGAAACAAAGCACAAAAAAGGACCATTCAGGCAGGATACGGCTCCCACATGTAGCTTTAATAATTGCACAAAGCCAAGTGTTACAGGATTCAGAGGACTTCCTGCAATTATTGAAGATTAATGAGAACAGCATGGAAAATGTCCTAATTAGGTACAGCATTAAAATATACTCATGCATGTTTCTCCAGAGATTTTTGGTACTCGGTCTGCTGATATCATTGCACTAGGACCTTCCTTTTTTGGGCTCTGCTGTCCCTGTCCTCTTTCCATATTCTCCGGAGAAGCATTTGAAGAATTAATCAGGTGCCATCAGTATGCTGGTAGTTTCCAAGTGTATTGCTCTCTGCCATCTGGCTGTAGTTTGGGGCTGCATACAAGTGAGCTAATTGAAGCTGAATCCATCTGAAAAGTCTGAAATAATGATGGTTGGCAGGTCTTGTGGTGGGAGTTAAGTCACTGGGATATTTGTTCTGTTTTGTTTGGTCACAGCAGCCAGTGCCTATGTGTATTTCCTAGACTATTTAATATGCCTACACTGAATTTTCAGTGGCCAACTTTTTCAGTGGAGATGTTTTGCTAAGGTGGTTTCCTTACACTGACAGTGCTGTGGCCACTTATAGTTTTTTTTCCCTCTTGAATACTGTTTCAAGTCAGTAGCTTGTGCACAATATTTCAACTGACTTGAAATACAGAAATGTTCTGTTTTCTTCATTACATTGTAGACAATTGTCAGATAATCCTAAATGGCTCTGAACAATGGCATCTCAGGGACTCCACCCCCCTCCATATAACTGTAAATTTTCAGATGAACAAGGAGCATGCTTCTGATTATCCAATGGCTGTGAATAGTCTATATTACAAGAATGCATAGGATATTCCTGGGCGGACTTACTCCACAGTCAGGAGATTTATATTCCTTGGAGCCCAAACCATGCCACAACAGCTTATGAAATGCTATGTTGCCGGGGGCGGGGGGGGGGCATAGTGAAACCAATTTGATGGCTGAAGAGCCTTTTAAACATGTTTTATATTTTAGTAAAATTTTGGGTAAAGAATTGTTATTATCCACTCTGAATCCCTGAATCCAAACCCTAATACATTTGTGATGTATTTTCTCTCAAGACTTCCCTACAGTACTTAGGTGTTTTTTTTAAAAAAAGCACCCTCACAATCCAATAATTCCGTGGTATCTCAAAAAGCTAATTTTGTTTGAATTGTTCTCCTCAGTAGATCGACAGTTCTCATTTTCCTTCAAAATGTGAACATAGCTCCGATAACACTGTATTCACATTAAAAGAGTTCTTGAGAATTTTTTAAAGTGTGCATTAAAATGCAAATTGGTGGCTTTATTAAAGATTTCTGTAAGTTCTCTGACAACACATTTAAATGCAAATCACTGAAATGTAGCCTCAATATTAAAAACCAAGCAGTTACTTGATCCACATGCTGAAAACTAAGACTGGAGTGTATTATACATTTCAGTAAAACCAGTAGACAATTTTAGCAATGTGTAGGAAGATGCTTAGCATGGGGCCTCTTTGGCCTCTCTTGACACTGATGCATAAGCTAAATGGGGGTGAACTGTTAATGAAAAATAAAACTCTTGTATGTCAAAAGATCAGGTTCTACAGAAATGAGTGTTGGCAGGTGGTTTTGTATGGAACAAGGGAGAGTATATTAGTGGGTATTACTTTAGGCAGCTTTCCGCCCCCATCATATATATTGCAATGAGTTTACCCATCATAAGTATGGCATATATATGCCATATGATCAGCTGTTGCATATATCAACATAAGATGGCCTTAGGTCTGAATATATATGTGTGCTGGATAGTTATACTTTCTAGGTTATGTGATTATGGCACACTTTTCTTAATTATTGTAGCATGCGTTACAGAGATTCACGATTCCTGTTGGGAAAACCTTTCACTCCCTCCATTAAGAGGACTTATCAGTTGGTAAAGGGCTGCTAATGGACTAAAAGAGTACGGGTTTGAAGAGGCACAGAAAAATAAATTGATGTAGACTGGAAACCAAACCTTTTCAGCAGTGGCCTTGAAGTTCCAACATTCCCTGTCCAGAGAGGTTCATACTACTCTCTCCTGGCATTTCAGTAGCTGGTTAATGTATGCGGAGGAAAACAAGGGAAGAAAATGAATTTTATTCTTTTATCATTATGTTTCTAACTTTACTTTGCTGCTTATTTATTTTATTTTTGATATTTTTGTTTGTCCTAATGTATTTTATATTTAATTTAATATGCAAGTTTTCCTGAATGTACCTGGAAAAGGTAGGAAAGCAAATGCGAAGAGGCAAGGCTCAAAAATAATATATAAACCTTGTATAGTATTAAATACATGGGGGAAGCCACAAGGGCTTGTGGCTGGCATCTCATTTTCCCATCCTCACTATTTTCCCTTTCCCTTCCATGAAAGTCTCCATGCCTTCTCTGTTTTTCCTGCTTCTTTTCTCCTTCCCAGCTACTAGCTAACTTATTATTACCCCCCCACCTCCATTTCTCTCCTCTTGGCAGCTTCTATCTAGGGAAAAAAATGGCCCAGTTATGCAGTGATGACTATGAGGTGGGCACAGTTTAGGGTTGCCAGCTCCAGGTTGAGAATACCTGGAGATTTGGGGAGTAAAGCCTGGGGAGGAAGAAGTTCAATGGGGTATAATATCATAGAGTCCACCTTCCAAACTAGTCCTTTTCTCCAGGTGAACTGATCTTTGTTGCCGGGAGACCAGTTGTAGTAGCATGAGAACACCAAACATCCTGTGGAGGCTGGCAAACCTTGTCCGGTTGCACAATGAGGAAAGTGTCAGGATATGTGGGCATCATCTTGCTGTCTGCTGGATCAAACTCCCTGCATTATTTCGCTTTCTGCCTTATGGCAACCCACACAACCTCCCCTTTCCATACTTTCCACCTACCCACCAAACTACTTTTATCTGACTCCTCTCTTTAGATGAATTTTTATTCATCCATGTATACCCCAAGTTTCTTCATAGTAGGGACCCAAAGCTTGCATGCTTCCATCATTGTCCTCTCCTCCATTTCATCTTCCCACCATCCTACAAGATAGATTAGTCTGATAATGTTAAGTGGCCCAAGTTCACCCACAGCCTACACAGTAGACTAAGGAATGGAACCTAGTCTGAACCTGTAACTACTACAGCACACTGGCAGTCTTGGAGTGGCTGCTGTGGAACAGTAGCAAGCAGCCAATGGTTGATGAGCCATGCATATCAGGAGGTATCTAGAAACCCAGTTATTGATGTGAGGCCTGGCCCTCTTTCAAAGGCCAAAACAGCCCTGGAAACAGGACTCTTCCACCCTGCCTTTTACTGATAGAAATCAGGGCTAGAAGTTTGTTGTAGTGGCCTAACAAATACTACAATAGGCATTGATTTCTTAGTGGGCTTTTAATTCACAAATGCTCTCCCTCCATTTTAGATCTTTATGTAAACCTGGGATATTTTCAGGCTTGTAGAAAAATGTGTGGTCAGTTCATGGCTCCAGTCTCCACATTTGGCTATATATTGATACACCTCACAATGGATCTTCATTGCCACAAAGTTAGTATTTCCACCAATGGACTGACATGTCAGGGCTTAATTTGATTCCTTAGTTAATTTCAAAACGAAGAAGACACACTATGTATTAATCCAGTGTGAGAATCATAAATAAATTAATTTGGATTTCATGCATAATGAGCTATAATTTGTTCCTGGGGCAAGTTAACATGAAATAAAATTTTCTTGGTACTACTGGGTTTTGATTTTGCAAGTCATCTAAACATGGATGAGCAAAATGTATTTTTAAATTACTTAAATTATGATCAAAACATATTAAGCTTGCTGCTACGACATTTTGCTGAAGCTTCTCCTTAAAGGTAAAGGTATCCCCTGTGCAAGCACCGAGTCATGTCTGACCCTTGGGGTGACGCCCTCCAGCGTTTTCATGGCAGACTCAATACGGGGTGGTTTGCCAGTGCCTTCCCCAGTCATTACCGTTTACCCCCCAGCAAGCTGGGTACTCATTTTACCGACCTCGGAAGGATGGAAGGCTGAGTCAACCTTGAGCCGGCTGCTGGGATCGAACTCCCAGCCTCATGGGCAAAGCTTTCAGACGGCTGCCTTACCACTCTGCGCCACAAGAGGCTCTTGAAGCTTCTCCTAATGCTTATTTAATGTATTGTTATCTAATCTATATTTTGGCAATATAACTGTCCAGAACAAATACAATATTTAAGAGGTATAAAAATGGAAACAAATCTTAATATGAGTTATTGGAAAAAATCCATAGCTAAGTTCTCCACCAAAAGGCTTAGCAATGGTTAAGGTCAGAACATTAATCTTCACAATTTAAGCTTTCATAGCTACCACCATGGTCACTGTATTACTGAGCTTATCAAGATGGAAAACCTATACATTCTTTAGCATGGATGCATACCGAAATATTCAGATATGGCTTATTTCCTTCAGTAACATGTTCAGATTTTTAAAATATAATGGTGGTATGTATTGAATTGTTATTGTCTTTTGGTGGCCTTTATATTGGTTCAATGAGAAACAGTTGAGAGTGTCATTTAGGAATGGGAGTTAAGAACTGATAGTTGATTGGGAAGGAAGGCTAAGGGAATGAGAGGATCAAGAAAGATCCCCATCCAAACCTGGGGGAAACAGCTCCCACAAAAGGAGGTTGATCCCTATCTAGTCTGAGAGAAATAGCTCCTAGAGAAGAGAGGTGATCCCTATTAAGTGGTTAAGAAGGGAAATTTGAACTTGTTTTATTGTTCCTGCATTCACCAGTTTAAGTGTCTATGATACCAAGAAGCTTATGTCTGTTTATGTAAGCAGAGGCTGCCAAGAAATTTCTCTCCTCAAGTTTTAAAGACCTGCCTGAATATTGGAAATAATTACTTGTTTGTGACAAATTAACTGGCATTTATTTTTATATAAAGTTACCTCATTCAAACAACTGGGTAGGAGAACTAGAGAAAAAGAAGAAAAAGAAAAAGGTGCTGTTCAGTGAAAAAGATTGAGGGTGAAATCATCATACCAGCCTGTTGGGGGCCACGCAAGAGATCCTTCAAGAAGTAAATAAAATCAAGAGCCCTCCCTCCCTCCAGTTTCTTACCACAAATAATGCCTGGAGAGACAATAATATATACAAGGCTCAAGAAATGAAACATAAATGGGACTACTTTAGGATATGGTTTTATCTGTTTTATTCTTTTAATTCTTTTACTGTTTTATCAGAATTTTGTATTACAACTGCTGTATACCACCTTGAGCCTTACTTGAGAGGACAGTCTGTAAATCAAATAAATAATAATATTCCAGAGGCAATCAAAATTACCACTTGGAGAGCATGTTGGGAAGGAGTCATTAGTTCAAACAGCCAAGTACTCGACATAGTAAGGGAAGCTTGGGGTTGAGGCTCTACATGACACATTTTGTAAAAAGAGAGTGAGAAAGGGCCATTCTGCACCAGGATCTATGTGGCAAATTGGTTGCGGGACAAAAAAACGCCATTTTAAATTGTGGAATTCGTCGTTATGCATACCTAGCTATGTAGTGGAATCCAGTTGCATTTCTATCGTTTCCCACAGGTTTCCGGTCTCTGCAAAAATTGCTAGCCAGGAAGCGATATTGCCGAGCTTGTCCCGCCCCTGGCCGTCAAGCATCCAATGGGCATCCGTTATCATGATCCCAAAAAGCCCCTTTCCCTTTAGGGAAGTTAAAAAAAAATACACACGTTGCAATGAATCTGCGTTGATTCGTTGCAACGGAGAGACCCATCTAGGTAGCAGGTGGTGTTTGAGCTGCCGTTTCATCGTTGCCACGCTCCCCCCGAGTGAAGAAAAAAAATTAACCTCCCCCCTGGCACGGGTGCGATTTTCGGCCGAAAATACAGTGAAAAATAAAGGGAAAATAAACCAGCAAACGGGGCTGTGTGTTGTTTCGTGCTTGGTGACTTAAAACAGCTCTGCAGCCAGGGAAGCCTCGCTGGGTAAACGAAGGCTCGCCGGTGAGTTGAGCTCCGCTCGCTCGTGGTGGTGGTGGTGGTGGTGGTGGTGGTGGTTCTTCTTCAAAACAAAACAAAACAAAACAAAACAAGTTATTATTTAATTTTGTGTTATGAGAGGTCTTTATTTTTAAATCTACTACTTATTTAGAAAAGAACAGATTTTTACTGTTGGCTATTTCCTATTTAGTTTAGGAAAACATTCCTAAAAGTGGTGGTGATAATGGGAATTAATCAAATGCTTTTGTTAACATATCCTGTACCCTCCCTCCCTGAGTCTTCTGTAGCCGACTGCTGGCTGTCATTGGGGAAGGTGAGTCATGGGTGGACAAGACCCATACCTGCCCTCCTCGAGCCTTCTGCAGCTGGCTGCCAGCTGTCATCAGGGAGGTTGGGGGGGGCAAGTTCAGCCTGTACCCACCAAGGCTTCTGCAGCTGGCTGCTGGCTGTAATTGGGGAGGATGAGTATGGTGTGGTTTAGTTCACCCCATATCCAACCAAGTTTAGATACCTCATGGTCATGCCCTATGCAGGCATGTTGACCAGATGCATTGCTGAGACCTGAGACCTGGCTATGCAGATGAGTCAGCTTCAGAGCCAAGATCCGTTCCAAGCACACCGGAAGAGGTACCCATGGTGCCGGTGATGCTGACCACTACAGCTGCCTGATCAGCACATCCAGCTACAGAGCCTACACTCTGCACAATAACACTACAGCTGGCTGCCCTGGCCTTGCCAGCATGGACCACGGTTCCTAAACACCCCTGATCAACACCCTGATACTTGCATGACTTTGTTCATTACTTGCTTAGTGACTTTCAAAGAGGGAAGGAATGTTGTGTATGTGGCCATGCTAATGGAGTACTGAGCTTAAGGTAGGATCGAAACTAGCATGGCATCAACCAATGGGCTGCAAGGATCCTCACTGCGGGATCCACTCAATTTTAGTCACTCATGAAGGATCTAGCCAATCATGAATGGGGGTGAAGCAATCTTTTGTCTATGTTGTATATATAAATTGGGGTTTTCGGGGGGGGCGGGAGTCAGTACAATCTTGGTACTACTTTTATTGTGTTCTGGCACCAATAAAGTGCTGCAACAATTCCAGTGACTGTGAGTCATTGACCTACAAAATCCATCACGGATCTAACATATAACTATAATAACTTGTTCACTTTTTTATAAATGATGCTGGACAGCAATTTACAATAGATTTTCCAAATGCAAATCTTTTGCCCCAGAGTTTATTGTTCTGCTTTTACCACTGGGTTGGTGAGATTTGATTTTTCTGCTTCAGGTACTAGAATGTCTTATCTGCCAATATACCATTTGTAATTTGATTGGCAGCTGCTATATGCTTCTTCTTTCTTGCTAGAGTTCTCAAAAGGACAAGGAAAATTAAATTGACAAAATACAGTTCTCCCTAAATTTCATCTGAGTTGAAATTTTACGTAACTTTGGAGGGTTTTGCTCAAGGGAAATGTATGAGGGAAAGTACTGCCAATTATTTCTTCTAGATAAAATGAGATTTGCAGTCACAGAGAACCCTGTAATCAGGGCTTAGCAAAAGTAAAAAGTTTTTGACTAGTTCCTACTTATTATACTGTTACATAGTTGAGGACAAGAATCCAAGTGCAAAATGCATGATGCATAGTCTTATACATGAAAGGTAGCCATGTGTAAACCACTGTTTTAAAATACAAATTGCATGAATTCAGTGAGGCGGAAAAGAGTGACCCCCTTTATGTGTATTTTTTTTTCAAGCAAAATGTATAATTTATGTATGTAGTGGGTTTTCATAAATTATTTGATGCATCTTTATTTTGCACTGAGGAATCAGTTCTTTACAATGTAAATGTGGGCTGCCCTTGACTACACATCAAACATTTTGAGGTTAATTTCAGATGCCAATTTAGGGAAATTATATATTATTTTTATTATCCTGAATTGGGGGGCATTTGGGAGAGGTTTCCAGAAATATAGAAACGTTTTTAAGATTGCCCTCAATTCCTTCAGCCCACCCCCCCAGGCAGCAGGAGCAGGGAGTGAGGAAGGGAAAAAAGGAAATGGGTCTGAAATTGGTTGCCAGGTCAATCCCCATCGATAATAACAGTGGTTAGGAAAATAGCAGGAGGCTCTTCCCTGACTCACCTCCAAATTCTATAATGATTGGTCCAAGGGGTCCACTTCTAGGTGCTCCCAAAGAGAGTGTCCCCATCCCTCCATTATATCCAATGGAGAGTCCATCCCATATGATATAATGGAGGGTTGGGTCACCCTCTTCAGGAGCCCCTAGATGTTGATCGCTTGGACCAATCATTCTGAAATTTTTAGGGGAGTCAGGGTAGTACCTCCCGGAAGTAGCCTGAAATTTTGCAGGCTGTACCTCAAACTCCCACCCCCCTCAGGGCCAGGAAAGGCAGAAAAGCTGAAATTCCCATTGTAGTCAATGGAAGAAGGGGATGGGTTGCCTGAACTGATTGATAGGCAGAAGCACAACATGTATAAGGCATGTTGCTGTCTTACACCATTTACAACAGCATATGTGGAGGGTGAGATGCATGAAAAGATGGCAGACAAAGATGAGACAAGAAAAATCTGAGGACGGGCTGGGAAGCATGATAAAATTTAGCACTTTGGCATTCATCTGGCGTAACACTATTTTTACTAATGAGCGGAAATGTCCAAAGAGTATTGGTACAAAATAATAAAAACCTTTATTAAACAAAAATATCAAAATGTGAAGCTATTGCTTTTTGACATATCCTCCATCTAGATCTATACATTTCTGCTTCCATCCCTCTAACCCTTCCCCAAAGAATTCTTCACTCTTCGATGTATACCATGTCAAAACAGAAGTATTGGCATCCTCAAGGGACTCAAACAGTATTTATTTTAAATGTTCTTTGGGTTTCGGGAACCAGAAAGAGTCTGAAGGGGGCAAGATCCCACATGGTCTGTGGGATACAGTTTCCCAACAAAATCCTCATAGTTCAGCCCTTGCTACCCACAAAGAATGAGCATGTACATTGTTGTGAAGGGGAAGAAAAATCCTAGGTGCAACTTTCCTGGCTTTTCCTCACCAATGTGGTTTTCATTTTTCTTAAAACGTCTTCATAATAAGCCCCTGTGAGTGCTCTGTGTCCTTCAAGAAAATAATTTTGTTTGGGATAAATCAATGCATATATGAACTGGAAGCTAGCAGCAATAATTTTTTTACTTACTCTCATACTTCCCCATACCCTCAACACATCTCTACACTTCTGGCCTACTACTGTGGGATTCCCAGTTCTCGTTGGGCAAGTATTGCTATGGCAATATCATTTTTGGTGACTACTTCACCTCAGACTGTTTGTCTTCATAACTGGTATCCAAGCAAAATATTTTTCCATGTCTGGGCAGAAGCCATAGCCTGGTGCTTACCACTTCTGGATCATTAGCTCCAGCTGACTGGAAGTTCCATTTTTTTTCCAAAGCCATTTCTTTGTAGTCTATGGGAGCTTTTGCCATGTAGTTGAGTCTACTGACTGGCCCTACCCACCTACCTATCTCCAGACAGTAACACATGAACCAGGACCAAGTCAATAGTCTCAGCAAGTCACCCTCAACATCCATGTGTAGCAACACCTAGCTGTTCCCAGAGTCACTGCCATAGGGCAATAAGCTATTCTACAGATGTCCACAGAACATTTTACAAACTCAGTTTAAAATATGTACATTCTATTTAATTTGCTGCTCAGGCACTTGAGGTTCAGGGCCTTGGCATGGGTGAGAGGAATGTGTATGCTTTAATGGGGCCTATGGTAGTCCATTCTAGAATGTAACTCTATTATCATAAATTGGCCTTTTTAAAAACCCTTAAAAATTGCTTTTCTCTTGCATGACTCATGACATATGTATAGGAAGGGGTTAGGAAGGAGAGCCTATTACATAAGGCCCAGCAAAATGATACGTGGACTCTATTGGGGATAAGTAGGTTATAAATCAAGCCAAATAACTGCATACTGGTTTCCTTCACAGAGTTGTTCTGAGAAGTTTTATAAAGCATTTTTGTATAGTTCAAGGGCAATATGATGGATAGTTATAATCTTTATCTATATATGGAAAACCCTTATCTATTGATGTTTTTAAAGATCTAGTCATTGAGCCTTCAAGGCAGAATCCCTTAAAGATTTTTAGGAAATTGAAAATCAAGGCAGTAAGCTCACAGAGCCCAAGTATACACTTTTCTCTTGAAACTGCTTATTATCTGCCTCTTATCACTCTTTCTTCCTTTGAGTGGTAATCACCCGTTTTCTGTGAATGCATTTATTTTAGTTCCTAAAACTGCAAATAGTTCATGGTCTCCTGCCTTTCTTTGTGTTTCCTTTTCCTCAAGGGTCTGTTGGAGACACAGAATAGCCTTTTGCCATCCTGCTTCCTTGTTAATATACAAACACTCCCACCAGCAAAACTAGAATTAGATATTTTGAGTGAAAAGAATATCATAGATTTCTTATTCTTCAGCACTAAGCTCATTTCCATATTGGTTTGGCAAAGGCACTTCTTTTAACAAAAATCACCCTGCCCACTCATCATGACCTAGATAATAATGGGCAAATGCATTTTGTAGCCTTTCCAATGACACTATTCAGTGCTTCACAACATTGTCTAATTCCACTTTGCAAATTCTAGCAGGAAATGATCAAGAAGCAGGTTTGGAGAAACATATTAGATAGGTAATTTTCAGTAATGAATGTATGAAGATTGTGGTGATAAGAGCCCTTGAGAAAAACTAGAATATGCATAAGAAGTAAGCTCCAATGGTCATGTTGGTAAAATTACAAATGATAAAGAAATATGTGTCACAAAATGTTTTATCTTCTGTTAGGCACAATTAGGCAAGTTTTCAGGGTAGCAGAAGAAAACCCATTTGCTGGGAGACTTCCTAAGGGCAGTTGATCAGGATGAGTGCCATCCTTGTAGTTCCTCCTTGGTGTTTTGCATGCAAAGAAGCACAGAAATTAGGAGGGGCTATATCCAAAGTAACCCTCTGTCCAGTTTCTTCATTTGCTGAGAAAACACAGCCCTTGACTTGGTGCAAAAGGTTGGATTTTATTTTCAAGCAAGCAAGTGAACTGGGGTATGATAGAACAAGCACAACATAAAACCACTTTCCCCGCAAAGCTTCCCGTGAGAACCCGAGAAACATGGGAGTTCTTCAAAGGGAATCAACCAAGCAGATAGTGAGGTACTCAAGGCCTTGGTGCTGCCTTCCAGAGACTGGGAAGATGGATGGGGTGGGGGGTAGAGGTGTGAAAGGGAGAAGGAAGAGAAGGAAGCTGGGTGAGATAAACTCTCTGCATCTGCACATCAAACTAGATCTACACATCAAACAGAATCAAAACAAATGGCAGAAGTATAGCATTCTGAGAGCCTCTTGTATCATGGTATGTCACTTTTGAAAATCCTTCCCGCTCTTTGGCTAGATCCAATTCTTGTGCATTAAGCAATGTGCTTTTACAGATGCTAAATAATGCTGTTTCAGTCCACTTCAGCAACCATTTGCAAGGAGATTTTCACACAGCAAAATCCAGTTGCACAAGTTAATTAAAAGTGGGCTGAAATTAGATAGATAGACAGATAGACAGATAGACAGATAGACAGATAGACAGATAGACAGATAGACAGATAGACAGATAGACAGATAGACAGATAGACAGATAGACAGATAGACAGATAGATAGATAGCTTTGGGCTGATCCTGCGTTGAGCAGGGGGTCGGAATAGATGGCCTGTATGGCCCCTTCCAACCCTATGATTCTGTGATTCTATGATTCTGTGATTCTGAAATATCCCAATATTTTATTGGAATTTTAGTATTGATGCTAAGGACTGAATAGTATTTTAGTTCTCACACTGACTAACCTTACACTGATATTTGTATGTTTCTATGTTAATTGACTTGTCTTTATTGATTTATTTGAGTTGTGAGCTGCCTGAAAAAGTTTTTTGGTTATTAGAGCCAGATAAAAATTATTTCATAGAAATAACTAAAACCCAACCGCTGACTATTGGAGAGATGGTGGTAAAGTTTACACAGAGTTGAACTTTTATTATAAACTAGGAATAAAGCCCATTGTAGTCAGAATACAATGGACACTAGCAGGCGCTCAATGTTGTGGGGGGGGGGGCTCTGGCAGGGGTCCGTGTAAGCAACCCCATACTGTGCAGCAGCGGCGCCCCCCCAGTGGGTAGAAAGGGAGAGGGGTGGTAGAGGTGGTGCATCGGCAGCAGTCCGTAGTGTGGGCCGGATGGCAGAGGGAGAGGGATGAAGACACAAGGGTAGCGTGAGGGCAGGGAGCTTACCGTTGCGAGCGGCCATTTTGGAGGGAGGGCGGCGGCTCGGCGTATCCAAGAATACAATGGGTGCTAGAGCTTGGCAGTGGAAAGAGGAAGGGGAGGAGTTTGTATGATTTTGAAGTCCCACCTCCAAACCTCCAGGGATATTTCCAACCCAGGGGTAGCCAACCTACAGGTGTGGCCTGGAGAGCTCCTGGAATTACAGCTCACCTGCAGAGTATAAAGATCAGCTCCCCAGGCAGAAAGGGCAACTTTGGACAGGGTTGTGGTACAGAAGAAACATTTAAGGCTTCCCACACAGGTTGTTGTTGAATTGAAAGACTTGAGGCCTACTGCACAGGGTTGTTGTGCAGATGACACAGTAGACAAAAGAGCCAGTTTTCTCTGCAGAATAACGCTGGGCAGTGGCCTCAAATCTGCAGAGTTGCAAAGAAGAAAGACACATGGCTTGGCTGTGTCTAACCTCCGGGCAGAGCGTTATTTTAAGTGAGAAGGGGCTTTTCTGTGGCCTCCCTGTCAGCCAACTGTTTGGCAGAAGGGGAACATCCCCCCCCTCAAAAGGAAGGCCCTCAGGCTCCCCTGTGTTGCTCTTGGAAAGGCCTCCTTCCCTCAGTCAGGGCCTGCCAGAGGTTCCTTCGCAGCAGGCCTGAAGGGGGGGAGGGAGCGCACTCTGCAGCCTCCTGCCAGCTCTGTCAGGGTTCTGAGGCAATTTGCAGTTGGACATGACGGTTAGGACAGCCTTGGGGCAAAAAGGGCTGGCGCAGCCTGTCCAAGCCTCTGTTCTCATCCCCCTTGGCAGCCCTACTGACCTCCTCTCCCTTTGGTGGTCAGGAGCAGACTGGCAGCCAGACTGGGCTGGGTGAATGGAATTTTGGTCTGTCCTGGTGAGGGGCCAATAGGAAGGCGCTTTGCGCGCCTCCCCATTGGCTGCTTGGCCCTGGATGGACACTCGGAGGGCCCAATCAGGAGCCGCTTCGTGGCTCCTGATTGGGCCTTCTGAGTTTTTATCCTGGACAGGGCCCGCCCTAACTCCTCCCCAGGTGGCCTTACTCTTTTATTTAATACCGCAGGAGCGGTTAAAGATGAGTGGCACCAGTTAGATTCTTGTGAGTTCATCTGTGCATCCAGAAATCATGCCTGAAATGTTAGGACATGCCATTGAAGTCTGTGGTGACACAGGGATGTCTTCACAATGCACAGGGATGTGCACCCCCCCACACACACACATACACATACTTCATAGCTTAAAGCAGCGGTCCCCAACCTTCTAGTAGTCGGGGACCGCCTCCGAGGGTTGGAGAGAGCCGGCAGCCAGGCCGCCGCCGCTGCTCGCAAATGCGCACGCGCAGTTGTCATGCATGCGCGTTTTCGCCACTAGGTGGCGTTAACGCGCACGCGCCAAGCTGCCGCGTGTGCGTGTTTTCACCAGCAAGGGGCGCAAACACGCATGCGCGGCAGCTCCGCGCGTGCGCATTTGCGTCGCTGGCGTGCCGGCAGCTGTGCCTGGTTCTTCCCCCCCTCTCGCTGCGGGGGGAGGAAGGCGCGGCCGCTGGCGGCCCGGTACCATGGCCTTTGCAGCCCGGTACCGGGCCGCAGCCCGGGGATTGAGGACCCCTGGCTTAAAGGGTCAGATTCCTGCTGACTAGAACTGTTTTGAGGCTGTTTGAATATACAGAATGCTTTCTATCAAAAGAAAACCAGATTTCAGTAGTTCTATTCCAGATCACGAAACTTGAGATTTGCAGCCTCATTTGGCAAAATTAGATACAAAAGAATAAACTCCTTCATTTAGATAGCTGATTAAACACAAGATGACCCCCATTTAAGTCTATTTTAATGAAGCAAAAGATACAATTGGATTTGATTAAAAGATTGTAGAAATTATGGGCTGAATGTTGTTTTGAGCATGCTGCTCAGTAATAGTATTTCCTGCATTATTTGAAGATAATTCTGTTAATTTTAAATGGTGGTAATTATTAGCATGTAGTTGCAGAAATCTGAAAGTCTTTAATTGTGGATGAAGAGAAGTAAATTATATTTGTGTGACTTACTTTGATACTGGAGATCTATCTATCTATCTATCTATCTATCTATCTATCTATCTATCTATCTATCTATCTATCTATCTATCTATCTATCTATCTATCTATCTATCTATCTATCTATCTATCTATCTATCTATCTATCTATCTACATTATACTATACTATATATTGTATCTGGTATGTGGAGGTCAGATCTCAGTGAATGATACAAATGAGTAAACATAACATGCTTAAATAGATATTTATAACTGTAATAATAACAACAACATAAGAGGAACCTGCTAGATCACACCTGAGGTTTATCTTGTCTAGTATCCTGTTTAACAAAGAGACCAACCAGTTGCCCTGGTGGACAAAGAAGGCCGAGGCTTTCCCTCCTGCTTTCTCCTAGCATGGGTATTCAGAGGTTTTCTGCCTCTTTATTTATTAAATTTTTATACTTCCATTCCCAGCACAACTAGCTTGTGGCGGTTCACAATAAAACATAGCATAAAACATCGTAAGCCTACATCATAAAAACATCAAATCATTATCACTAACAAATCCCAAAATACATAATCGAGGGTGGTAAAATATGCATAACTCCTCCTTCAATGCCTCAAAGTATTAGAATCAGCATGGTATACAGTTAATATCAGCTGACTATGAAAACCAGGGGATAGATCACCCAATGGTTTTGGACACTGTCTACCACATAGTCCTGGAACCTGGGGGGCGGGGCGAGGGAGACACGATCTTATATCCCTTGATCTCCCACCCAGCCTCAACCAATTGTCTGACAGAAAAACTCCATCTTACAGGCCCTGCAGAACCCAGAGAGCTCCGTCAGGGCCCACAGCTCTTCTGGGAGCTCATTCCACCTCTTGAAATGGAGGCTTCCTTCAGTCCTGTCTTGTACAAGGTCATCTATCTACATAAAATAAGAGATGAAAGAAGCCATCTTATACATAATTGGTGTTTCATACTTTTGACAACACGCTGAACTTTTGGAAGGCTTCAGAGCAAGCCCCGCCCACCAGGAGCTTTCGGACCATTCAGAGCGGAAGTTACTCCCTGCACTCCATGGTGGTGGTGCCGGGGTCAGGGAGCCATGCAGTGCCTCTCCTGCTTGGGAGGGATGCTGCACAACTCCCAGAGTCCCTCACCCCCATGGAGAAAACTCCCTGCATTCAGTGGTGGTGGTGCCAGGGCCACAGAGCTGGGCAGTGCCTCTCCCACTGGGGAGGGACATTGTGTGACTCTCTGTGCTCCATGGTGGCAGCGGTCGAGCCAGGGAACTGGACAGCACCTCTCCCAACTGGGAGAGAGGCTGGCTTGCACTCTACCCCCCACCCACAGGGTGCAGAGTTATCTCTGTACCCTACAGGGGCAGCACCATGGCAAGAAGCCAGCCAGCACCTCTCCCAATCAGGGACATATGCCATTTTGCCAATGGAAAATGCTGCAAATTAAAGTAGCTTTGGGATGTTTTTCTAAGAGTTAGTAGATGCTGAAAAGATCTATGTCCCAGAAAAGCCCATTTATTCTATAAAAATATGAGTGTGTTGAATGAACATAATGGGATCCTTGGGAGGCTATGGCCATCCTCCTTTGATACAAGATAGTAATCAACTTATTTTGCTTCTATTCCCAGACTCATTAAGCCTTTTCTTTCTGTTGTCTCTGCCTGACTAACTGCCATTAAAGTTATTCCATCTCCTCTCCCCCCCCCGTCATAATTTATCCAGAGGAATTATCTAAAGCAGCCATTCTAAACAGGGGCCCGCTGGGACACCCAAGCACATTTGAAGAGGGACACAGACTGAAAATGTGAGAAGGGGGGGGGGCTGGCAACTGAATTCCCCATGTATGATGTCATTAATTGCTAGAAAGTTTGGCCTCTGTCAAGAGAAAAAAAAGTTATTGTATAATCCATTTCTTTGTGTTTGCCTGAATTAATTCATTCAAGAAAAAAAATGAATGCACATGCTTCTCTTGGCTGAATATTCTAGAAATCTGACTTATGTATATACTAGTAGTAGAACCCGCTGAAACCAAAATTCAGCGGGCGCTAGGGGCCTGGGGAGCTTTTTTCTCCCCCACCCCCCGATCTTGGAAAACGATCCCCAGGCCCCAGGGAAGGCGCTGGGGCCTGGGGAGCTCTTTCCTTTCCCCCCCGATCTTGAAAAAAGCTCCCCAGGCCCCGGGGAAGGCGCTAGACTGACCTTGTGGCGGCTCTGCAGGAGTGGACGTCTTCGGGGCTTGTCTGGGCGAGGCGTCCGCAGCGTGTGTGAGAAGGCTGCAGGGCCCCAGCCCCGCGGCAAGGGTAGCCATCTTCTGCCGCCTCCCGGCGGTCGGTGCAGCCATCCAGTTTCAAAAGGTGAAGCCGGCCAGGGAGGCTTCTCTTGAAGAAGAGTAGCCGGTTCGCTGGGGCGGCGGCCATCTTCTGCCGCCTCCCGGTGGTCGGAGCAGCCATCCAGTTTGAGAAAGTGCAGCCGGCCAGGGAGCCTTCTCTTTAAAAAGAGAAGCCGGCTCGCTGGGGCGGCGGCCTGATGCGGCGAGAGGCGCGAAGCGCCTCTCGCCGCATCAGGCCGCCGGGCAGGGCGCCCCCGGCAGCCGTGCTCCGCGCGACTGCCGGGGGCTCCCTCGGGCGGCGACCTGATGCGGCGAGAGGCGCGAAGCACCTCTCGCCGCGTCAGGCCGCCACCCCAGCGAGCCGGCTTCTCTTTTTAAAGAGAAGGCTCCCTGGCCGGCTGCACTTTCTCAAACTGGATGGCTGCTCCGACCGCCGGGAGGCGGCAGAAGATGGCTGCCGCCCCAGCGTGGCGGCTACTCTTCTTAAAGGCTTCTCTTCTCCCTGGGGCGGCGGCCTGACACGGCGGGAGGCGCTTTGCGCCTCTCACCGCGTCAGGCCAGGAGCAACTGCGAGCCGCGCTGCGCGCGGCTCACAGTTGCTTGGGCTGGGAATCAGAGGGACCATTGGTCTCTCTGATTGTCTGTCATGAGGAAGGGTCCAATCCGGACCCTTCCTCATCCCGGACACATCCCGCCCCAGAACACCTTACTCCTTTATTTAGTCCGTGGCGCCCGTGGCGCCACGGGCGGTGTACAGATATGAGAAGGTGATTCGAGTATAGTTTGTTCACATTCTTAGCTTAGGCCCTTGTAAGTCTAGCTGACTGTGTAAGCAGTCAGTCTACTGCAGGGAGCCCTGGAACCCGAGAAGAGCTCTTAAAAGGGCCATGGCCAAAGATGGTTGGAAATGACTGATCAATAGCATGCATACCTTGAGCTTTCCTTGTCTGCTTCTGAAAATATTTCAGTAGTTCACCTAGTGGATTATCCGTGTTCATGCCCAGTCATTTTAAGGTAGTTTGTGTGTGTGTGACAAATCTTCCAGCAATATGGGAAATACAACACCCTATTTTTGATTTCCCATAATTGCCATTTAAATATTCTGGTTCCAGAAGGAAAATATATGACACAAGCAATGAGCTGGGCTTTTGAGAATGCCAGTTTTATTTAAATATAAAACTAACTTTGGAGTCTTCACACTTATAACACAATAAAATTAGATTCATAAATCTGTTCGTTCATAAACAATTTCAGTCCATATTTCAAATTTCAGGATTAATTCTCTAGATAATATTTTGACAGGATGTAGTAGCTTTCACTTGTTTATGGTAAAATATATAGAACATGATCTAATTAGGTACCAACTATTAGTTCTGTAAAATCAATTCACTATTTATCATATGGTGTGAGTAGTGTTAGCCAGGAGATCCAAGGATTGCCAGATAGTTAGGCAAATGATTTTTTTTTTGCCATTTCCTGCCTCTGCATCATGACTCGCAGTATTCCTTAGAGGGACTACCACCCAAATCCTTGGAGGTCTCTCATCCAAATACCAGCCAGGATCAACCTTGCATAGATCTGATGGGATCAGAAATGGGCTATCAATGGCAGAGTCTGTACTTACTTTGTTTATTCCATTGTCAATCCTGTTGAATTCAGATCGATTTGAACTCGGGTCTTCCTCTCACCCCCCCCCCCATTGAAACAGGAAAGTGTTCTGCACGTGGTTAGGGTAGTTCAGAAGGGGAGGAGCCAAGCCTCTTTCTTTCTTTTCTTGAAGGGGGGGATGGGAGCCAAGCAGGGAGCCTCTTTCTTTTTTTGAAGGGGGGGGGGGAGAGGATCGAAGCAGGAAGAGGAGGGAGGAAAAAATCCAAGACTGACATAAGTTGAGAGAAATTAGGGGCTTCTCCTTTAAGGCAACCTTGTCACATGGCCACCTTTGGTCAATCAGGGCATCTCTACCACGAGGTTCAAAACAGCCTGCTTTCCCAATCCGAATCTTGAAATATTGAGCATTAAAAGCACTCTAAGATATCGCACAATAAAGGTAGGGTCACTCCGGATCAATCCTTCTTGCTGCAGAAGGAAAATTTAAATCGCCCAAAATCAAAATGGAAATCGCATTCTGTGTAGACGGCAGGGACTGAATCGACCTAGGATTGGAATAAAAGCTCCGTGGAATAAAAGCACCCATGTCAGGGCATCAATGAACTCTCAGGGTTATACATTTCTGTAACAAATGTGTGTAGAAGTTTGCACTAGGCAAAGAAGAAGATTCAGACAATGTTTAATTCAGATCAGAAATGTTTATTTTGGTCAGCGACCAGTACAAAACACAAAACAGTAAAACACAATATAAGATTGGTTAAAAGTTCCATAATACTTCATGTGTTCAATAGATCCATCCTAACCTTTGTACATATTTATCCAGGTACTGCTACATTTAATTGCTAATCTTGCATATTTTGCAATAATATAAGATAAATTCTTATTTTTATCCAAAAGGAGTTTCTTTAGTTTGGCTTGTCTTGAAGTAGCCCTTAAATCAGTGAAGATGGAATACAGCAATTCCTGATGCAATTGATTGTAAATACAGCAATCAAAAATCACATGTTCGGTGTTCTCGATGTTACCATACTGGCATATGCAAGTACATTCCTGGAGTGGAAGCTTATTATATTTTCCCTCTACCCATGCTGAAGGCAGAACAATAATGTAAATGCCCTTCTAAATTCAGAGTTGTCAATATTAGAAAGATATAAAATTGATTCCGTCTGATCTGATTCATCTAAATTAACCATAATATAGTTTTGATTCAGCTGAATCAATTTGGATATGACCAAATCAATTTGCATCAATTGAAACCAATGGTGCCATTCAAGTTTATGGGGATTGTCCCCTTCCCAGCTTTTCCAGGCTTTGGGTGATGGGGATTTGAGATAGAGCACAAAACTTGCAGCGTAACTGCAGGAGCTTCTTCTCAAAAGAACTCCCAAGTTGCAAAATGACTGGACCAGAGAGTTCAATTCTTGGAGCACCCAAAAAGGGTGCTGCCATCCAAGCTCCATTATTTCCTATGATGGGGGGGGATGGGTCAGATTCTCTGGTCTGTTCTCATCATAGGAAATAATGTAAGTTTTGTGCCTCTACATCGCCCCCCTCCCGAGAGCCCAGAAAGATAAAGGAGAACCCCCCCTTTCTCTTTCCCTTTAAAATTTAAATGGCAACTTGCTCCAATTGCTGAATTGTGCCAGCGATTCAAGCAAAGCTGATCTAGACATTTAAACTAATTGGGATATGGTGATTCAGACCAGATTCAACTGATTAATGCCTGAATCAAGGCTGATTTGAGTACTTTTCAGCTGTATTGAATTGCACGTGCCTAGTCTGTATAGTTCTGCACTGATATGGTATCACCCTGTGTAGAGTTCTGACCCAGAGTTGTCAAGGCAGTTGCTATATTAAAGATGGGGTCACTGAAAGACAAACATGGAAAAGATACTTGCTGAAATGTTCCAAGTAGGTCAAGTGGATAGAGCTTATTGATACCTCTTCAGACTTCTAAAGCAAGATCCTCTATGGTATGTTGTAAAGGTAAAGGTATCCCCTGTGCAAGCACCGGGTCATGTCTGACCCTTGGGGTGACGCCCCCTAGCGTTTTCATGGCAGACTCAATACAGGGTGGTTTGCCAGTGCCTTCCCCAGTCATTACCGTTTACCCCCCAGCAAGCTGGGTACTCATTTTACCGACCTTGGAAGGATGGAAGGCTGAGTCAACCTTGAGCCGGCTGCTGGGATTGAACTCCCAACCTCATGGGCAAAGCTTTCAGACGGCTGCCTTACCACTCTGCGCCACAAGAGGATCTTGTATGGTATGTTGAGGGTACCTTATATCAGTGGTCCCCAACCTTTTTATCACCGGGGACCCATCAATGCTTAATTTTACTGAGGCCCGGGGGGGGGGGTAGTCTTTTGCCGAAGGATGTTGCCATTGCTGCCACTTGAGCCTCTGCTCCGCTTGCTTTCCTGCTGGTGCCCATGAATTCCCACCACCCTCTGGGGGCACTGCTAGCAGCATCTGCAAAGTGCTACGGTGAGGGGGAGCCCTAGCCATGGCAGCCACTGGAGAGCACCAAAGGTGAGCCAGGGCAGCAGTCGAGAAGGAGGACGAGGAGGGGTCGCAGCCCGGCACCGACTGATCCACGGGACCAGTCCCCAGACTGGGGGTTGGGGACCACTGCCTTATATGGCCATCAATAAGACTTCTTTAACCAGTGAATGATGAGGTTATGGAACATGTGAATGGCAAGTCCTCTGTGGCATAGTCACCTCATGCATGAACCCTACACCTTAGCATGCTCCTGTTTCTCATACTTCTCAGCTTAAGGAACAAGCCTAAACAGGTCTACTCAGAATTAAGTCCCATTTTCTGAGATGGGGTTCCTCCCTCCCAGGAAAATGTGTTTATTTGTTGGCCAGGAAGTCATTTGGATTTCCCCAAACATTCTATGTAGACCTGAGGTCTCCAACATGATGTTTGTGAATGACACGAAGCTCGCCATCTTCTTTCCCAGTACCCAAGTGTTTATAGAATTAGGCTGAGCCAGGAAGGGCTTTTGAAGTTTTTGATATTTATGATATAAAGCAGACAATGACTTTATGTAAAGTAGCTGCAAATAGCAGTATGATTCTAAAAACTCAATGGGCCTTGAATCATACTGTATATGTCCCAGTATGTTCCACCTCTCTATACTTAATGTAGGTTTGCCAATCTACAGATGGAGTGTTCAGAAAATACTGAAATAAAAGCCTCTCATCTCCAAGATTCTTTGTGAAAAGCCTAAAACTCTTATTTGCTGGAAACACGATAACTGGAGCTTGTGAATTTATGAAGTTTCCTCAGAGTTCTTCAAGCTGAATTATTATTGATTCAACTCAGACATTTGTGGGGGAGGACAAAAACAAAGTAACTGGCTATAGGGAATGAAGCCTTCGGTGCATTTTGCTCTGCAAGCTCTGAGCTCAATTTAAAAAGTTTGGAATTTGTTTTAGGAGTTAATTAACAGCATGAATTTAGTTTAAAATCCAGCCAGCATTTTACCTACAGTCTATGCATTGTCTTTGTATTTCATTTATATGCAAAATTAGGGTTTTTTTGCATCTGCATATGCTTGTTCTGGATTTTTTATTAACTTCAAGAGCTTTCATTAGCTGATTATAATTAAATCTTTATACAATTCTATATGTATGGTGTTTTCATAAAATGTAAAAAATGGAAATTATTTTTAAAATGATGACACCAGGAAGTGAGTTAATGCCTCATCTCGTGTTCATTATGAGGATGTATGCTACTTTTTTTTTTTCTTATGGAAGAAAACTGGCCACATTTAATCCATGGAGCTATTCTTTCTTGGCTTCAGAAACGGTTTCAGGGTTTGTTTTAATGATTCTGTCCCCAGAATGACAATGACTACTTTTCATCCCATTTCATCACCTGACTTTTACTACTCCATTGTGAGTCTGGTAAACATTATGCAATGAAAATGTGTGGCACTGCATATATTTGTAATAGTGTTGCATTTTGCATAGGGAGCAAACAGAAGGCAAAAGTACAGGCCAGACTTAAAATACTTAAATATTCTTTCTTCAGAGATCCACAAGAATGGTATTCCTAAGGATGAACACATAACAATATCTAAATTGACACAAATTACAATATCACCACAGACACCATTTCTTAATATAGGGATACTAGTTTAGAAACAAGTTTATAGAGACGTTATTCCCTAATTCAGAGTAAACTTAGAGAGAGCGGGTTTTTTTAAAAGATTGATTACCTTCAAGCTGAATTGCTAAAAGCATGGAATTGCCAGCCCTTTGAAAGAAATTAAAACTCTAGTCTCATGGAAATTTGCAAATGTCAGTAATAACACAACAGTAAATAACATAATACTGTAAGAAGAAACCTTCTGCATAGTAGTAGTGGTCCAGCTGGCCCAGTGATGAGTTTAGTGACAGGCCGTGTCTTTCCTCACATTACATATATGTGTGTTCCTTGCCTTGCCTTCAGAAATGGATTTTGCTTTGCTTCTTTTGCCGAATCACAATGATAAGCAGTATCTCTCTCAAAAACATGTCTACCCAAATTCATTGTAATTGGGGAGGATTTACAGCTGTAGAACATTAAGGAGGGCCCTGAGTCGGATGGGATTCACCTACTCATATCTCTACTAATGGAACAGGGCCCAGGTGCTATGCATCCCTGGAATTAGGAGTTGGGAGTCGGGTCTAATCCATGAGCCCTGTTTACCACTTAAGCTCAGGCATAAAAAGTGAGGTATTGGCTTGGCATGGGGAGCTTCAGTGCAGGCTTAGACCTGAGTGCTGCACACCCTTGGCTGAGGCCTATATCTCTGCTGTTGTCTTGGGGCTCCCACTATTCGTGCTTGGTATGTATGTATGTATGTATGTATGTATGTATGTATGTATGTATGTATGTATGTATGTATGTATGTATGTATGTATGTATGTACGCTAGATTGTTATATCTATATTATCCTGTAAATTACAACTGCCTGCTCATTGTGATCAATAAAATATAGCATTTTTTTCCTATCCTCTGGTGTGTTTATTGTTTCCAAATCTTAACAAAAGAATCATTGTCATGTTTTGTGCAAAACAAGTGGCCAGCCAGTTCCTCTGAATGGCCAACATGGCATAGAAGCTGAGGTTTTCCCCTGATATTGCCTCCTGGCACTGGGATTCAGAGGTTTACTGCCTCTGAACAAGGAGGTTTCCCTTAGTCACAATGTCTAATAATCATTGCTAAAAACACTTCTAATGTATTTAGTGTCCTAAAGAACTGGCTTTAGAAAATAGGTATGGATGAAAACAGCAGAGTTGTAATTTGGCCTTTCTTTTGGTATTTGTCAGTAACAACATAAAACCTATAAAGGAAAAAAAAAACAGCAAGCAGATACGACTTCTCAAGGAGAGGAGCTGGATGCAAGGAGGATAAAGCACTGATCTGCAGGGTAGATCGGTGATGATAGCCAGTAAAGTATATCAAATTGCATTAAAATGTTTAAAACTACTGTGAAATTATGTTCATACACTTGTCCCAATTGATTTCAGTATTGTCATTTAAGTAGGAATATGTCTGCAGTTTTAAAATCTACAGGAGGAGGTCACCACACTTTTTGTTTATGAGAACTACTGCTAAATTATGAAAAATATCCTAGGCTCCACCCCCTCCAGCATATTACAATTTTTGGCTTCAGTCTAGAAATCTTACAGACCAGACAGGACATGATCTGGGATGGGGGGTACCATATATGCAATTGGGGTCACTGTGGGTGGGCAGGTAGTTGTGAGTTTCCTGCATTGTGCAGGGGATTAGGACTAGATATCCCTGGAAGTATCTTCCATGAATCTAGGACACCTGAAATGACATTGTCTTCTAAGCATCACAGAGAAAAAAACCCTATGAAATAAAGAAGCCTAGATGTGAAAATTTCATATTTATTTCTGGGGCTTTTAAGGAATGCATGAGCTGCTCTAGAGCAGCCATTAACCTCTGGTCGCCACATATCTCATCTCATTCAGAAATAAATCCTTTCAGTTTAAATGGGGCTGACATCCAAAGAGGCATGATTAATATTGCAGCCTTAAACATCCCAGATATAACACACAATAATACTGAATTTCCCAACCATTATGGACCTTAACATCAAAACCTGTCAGATTACTTGCTGATGGCAGCCTGTTTTGCTGCTCCATTCTTGCCCCAAATTTGCATTTCCTGAATAAACTTTTTACTGGCTTACCCAACATGCACAGAAAGGTTAGTATGATTTACAAAGTTGTTGCGAATGTTACTGAGTCTTGCTGTCCTCCAAAATGCTACAAGCTGGACTATATAAAAAGAAAATAATTACAAGCCAGACATCTGTATTTAGATTTTTAGACAAACTAAATTATCTCCATTGGCCATAACATCCAAAGAAAAGACTGGACTAATTAGAAGCCTTCCATCCACTAGATAATATCACCCAATTAGGCTCATTTTCACTTACTAATGCACCATCTAAAACAAATTTCCAGTTCTGAAACCATAACAATGACTTTCTTTTTCAGCTATTGTCAACTTTATAGATCGTGATAGGAAGTGTTGTTTTATAATTTTTAAGAGAATGATATTTAATTATTACATTATTGGGTTTCCTTGGGGGAGGGATAATTTGAAAAGTCACAAGAAGCCCTGAAACACTTTCCTTAACATTACTCATTTTTAAAATCTAGTTGAAATGAAAAAGCAGGAAAACAAAGATGGAGCTCTTAGTTGCTTCTGCAGACCCTCCTTACAAAAAGGAAAGGAAAGCATTCCCTAACAAGTTCCTATACCTTAAGGTGACCATATTGTCCCACTTTGGGAGGGACATCTGGGGATACCTGGCAAATCGTAATGTTAAAATATAAAAAATATATATTACAATACTAATTTTGCATTCTATACGTTCTATGAAATATTTTGTTTCTCCATATGGGCCAAATTTTTCATGAATTTTCACCAGTGCATGGTTCACAATCTGAAATCTATAAACCGAAGAACGTCTGTGAATTTTGGTGCAATTTGTGGTGGTTCATGTTGAGTGATGAAGTAATGAGAAACAGCTGAACTATTATCCAAAGTACTCTTAAATTTGGGGGGGAATTTGCAGCATGACATTAGAGATAACCAGGTCTTTTCCTTCGTTTATACAGAAATGCAATTCGTAGGGGAAAGCCTGAAATAAGCAAGCCTAATTTGGTTCCAGAAAGGATTTTGTATTTCAATTAGAAACACACACAAAAAACCCCCACTAAGTTCTATAGAGGAAAGGTTAGTTAAAGAGGGAAATAGAAAGTATACTGTAACTTTCTTGTGTCCAAGAAAGCAAAGAGATGAGATTAATTATATCAGTTGTGGAATGTGATGCCAGGTGTGGAGAGATCAACACTAACGTGACCAGATTGTCCCACTTTTGGCAAATTGTACTTACATTGAAATATATATATATATACACACATACACATATACATATACATATACATACATACATACATATGTGATTCTATAATACTATGCAAACAAGTGCAACAGACACACTTGAAACATATACATACATATACATACATACATACATACATACATATATATATATATATATATATATATATATATATATATATATACATACATACATATATACATATATATATGTGTGTGTGTGTGTATATATGTATATATATGTATATATATGTGTGTGTGTGTGTATGTATGTGTAAAGGTAAAGGTAAAGGTATCCCCTGTGCAAGCACCGAGTCATGTCTGACCCTTGGGGTGACGCCCTCTAGCGTTTTCATGGCAGACTCAATACGGGGTGGTTTGCCAGTGCCTTCCCCAGTCAGGACCATTTACCCCCCAGCAAGCTGGGTACTCATTTTACCGACCTCAGAAGGATGGAAGGCTGAGTCAACCTTGAGCCGGCTGCTGGGATTGAACTCCCAGCCTTATGGGCAAAGCTTTCAGACGGCTGCCTTACCACTCTGCGCCACAAGAGGCTCATGTATGTATGTGTGTGTATATATATATATATATATATATATATATATATATATATATATATATATATTACAATACTATTTTTGTGTTCTATGCTTTCTATGAAACTTTTTGTTGCTCCATATAGACCACATTTTTAATCAAGAACCCCCCCCCCCCCGGCCAATGGTGTCCCGCTTTACCAATGTTAAAATCTGGTCACCTTAATCAACACACACACAATGTGTAAACTCCAGGTTCTGAGAGATAAAGGGTCTGAAATTCCCTGGCCACCCTATGGGGTGGGACTGTGTGATGCAGGTAAATAGTGATTGGCCAGGAGCCCTAGCTGTATTTGGTAGGTGAGTTGAAGATGTAATTGAAATAGGATGTGTGGAGTGTGACTCACAGTCTGCTAGCTATGGCTCTCCACTGTACAGTTTTCCCCCCAAACTGTTGTTTGCAGTCCCTTTACACAGAAGACAGCTGCAAACAGCTGAGAAGTGAGGACCAAGCTGTACCTCACCACTCAGCTGTTTTTTAAGCTTTCTGTAAACCCTGTTTTAAAGGGATTACAGACCCTTTCAATAGGGGTTTGTAGAGACACAAACCAGTTCAGTTCATGAACAAGCCTTTTGATTTGGTTTTTGGTTCAGGTTGTGTTTCAGCCATGAACCTCAAACTGAATCACATTTTTCCAGTTCATGTCCATCTCTAATACAGGCTTTCTCTCAGTGCATAAACTAAATAGAATACAGTCTTCACATTTTTCTTTCTAGATTTATAGTTTTGAGCCTTTTTTAAATGAATGTTAGAACCTAGGCCTGCTATGTGCAGTGCTCAGATTCTTTGTAATATCTGGTCAACCATGTAAGATGGATAACAAAATTATCTGCTATTTATATTAAATACTGTCATAGTAAGAAGACAGCACAGCGGTCAAGAGGAAGAGACGCCTGCTGTGTGAATGCCATGGTGTAATAATCAATTTAGGCCAAGCATTTTTAAGCAACACAAACTTTGATTTGTCTTATTTGTAAGTGCATTTTGAACTTGTTGCACATCATTTTATATGTGCATTCTTAAACATTACTGTTAATGTTTGTAATTCAGGCTAGTATTTTAATAAGTCTGATGAAGCAGTACAAACTAGTGTCCATTGGACTGTTTTCTACAAGTCTAATTTTTAATATGAATTCATGCTTCCTAGCACAGCATTTTCAGAGCTTCCTAACACAGCTTTGTCCTTGGTAAGGCAATTTGCATTGCCTCATGTGTCTTTGGAGAATGGGAATGTTTCAGACTTGGGCTATAATATTACATTGATGACAAATATACTGGGTGGATTGTTGCTTTCACTTGTAACATTTTTCAGTGGTAATGCAGGCCATGGGTAAGCATGTAGCAACCAAAAACAAGAAGAAATAGCCACTGAGCCACTAAATGACTCTCTTGATCTTTGGCCACGTGATTCTATAATACTATGCAAACAAGTGCAACAGACACACTTGAAACTGTCAACTTAAAGACAGCTAGCTTGAATTGCTGTGTGAGCACGTGCAGTCAGAACTTCAGCTGCACATATGGTTCTTGTACATGCACATGGAGAGATGTTCCTATTAGGAGCTTTTGGTTCACGATCCTTGCTTCCTTCACTGGAATCCGTTCCCTTGTCACAATAGCCGAGATAGGTCAATAAAAACATCTCCTAACTCCAGACACTGACTTTGTTGACTGTCCCTCAATTGTATTATTCATTGGCCATGTGGAATAGGAATTTGAGATTATTTTTTTAGTTGGCAATATTTTATAATTATAGTAACCTTTCCCTTGAGATACATCAAAATTATGGTCCCTATGTGAACAGGATGGAAAACAACTGGAAAGCCAAACCTTTTAATTGAATTAATTGGTGAACTTCCCAGGATTTCACACAAAGAACTGAATTTACTTGTCTTCAAATTGCACATTAAAATTAGCAGAAAAACTGGAAATACATTCTTGGAGCATCTGGCTATTTTATTTTTTCAATCCACCAGCTACCCTAGCATTTTGAAAAGGAAGAAATAGTTTCCCCTTGGCATTAATTAGGGATATAAAAATGAATTTCAGATAATTAAAAAGGTCAGCTCAATTTTAATATGTTCTCCCAAAGGTTGGAGGTTAATTTTGAATGCATTCAAGTTCTAGGAAGTCAAGAGACTTTACAAAGATTGGGAAGGGTTTCCCCCCACAGATAGCCTGGGATTTGATTCCTATACAGCTACTTTAGCTGTGAAAGCCACAAGCAAAGCTTTATATTTCTGGGGCTACTAAACCAATATTTGTTTGTAATGTGACATAGAAATATCTAGTTCTTGGGCCCAGAGAAGCCACAGCTCAACTCAGGCCTGGAGTGTGTGTTATCCCCTCCAGATTCTGGTCCAACTGAAGCAGCTGGGGCATAACTAGAAGCAGAATTAGGTCTGAAATCTGCAGCTGAACCTGAAGTGGAGCAGGCAGAAGATACTGATCCTCTATTGATTATAATAAAACAAAAGGCCAGGCTTCTAGTATTTCTGAAAGGTAGCCATCTGAGTCTGTTGTAGCAAGATAAAGCAGAAGTCCTGTGTCACCTTAAAAACTAACAAAACTGCGATGAGGGGAAATTCCTAGAACATCCCTGAAACTATACCCTCCTAGTAAGGTTGCCAACCCCCTGCCAGAGCTTGGAGATCTCCTGTAATTACAACTGATCTCTAGATGACAAAGATCAGTTCCCTTGGATAGAGATGGGTACAAACCCAACCACAAAACAAAATTCATCATGAATTATGCCCTGTTTGTGTTTCACAAAGATAAATTCATGAACTTCCATTAACTTTTAAAGCAGTTCATAGAATAGAAAGCAGGGGCTTAAAGCGACTCAGAGCCCCTTTAAACCCCTGCTTTCTGAACCACTATGAAGTTAAAAGTTTTAATGGACTACACAAGAAAGCCAGAAATATCTGAGTAACAGGAACAGCTGTTTTTCAGGCCTTCTGGAACCCTATTTAAAGAGAATGCGGTCCTTTTCAATGGGATTTGTGGGGCCATGAACCAGTTGGGTTTGAGAACAAACCTTGTGGTTCAGTTTGTGGTTTTGGTTGTGAACCACTAACCAAAGCACATTTTCCTGGTTCATGCTCATACCTACTCTTGGAAACTGATTATTCCTTTGGTGTGTGAATTATATAGAATTATACCCTTCCTCAAATCCTGTCCTTTCCCAGTCTCCAGACCCAAATCTCTAGAAATTTTTCAGCCTGGAACTGGCAACCTTGCCTCCTTGGCAACCTTACCTCCAGCCTCCTAGTATTTGCCACTAGTCATGCATAACGGATGATAAAAGAGGTCAGAGGTTCCATTCTGTCATGGGGTACAGACAAACAAAATGTAATGTGACTAATAAACGAAGCAGACAGAAGCAGAAGAATATTTAACTAATATACTTAACAGGATACAATATGAGAGTGCATGTTAAGAAGAACCAGTTAAAGTCTCTAAAAACTGGGTCTTGTGAAATTACAGTAAGGATTTTCACACACTTAGCCAATGATTAGTATTATATCATCAAGAGCTGGTTGTCATAGATATCATTTTGGCAGAGTCAAGATAGGCCAGGAACAAGGGAGCCACCTAACCTAACTGTTTCTTTATGCTTGCCAGTATTGGTGCACCAGAAAAGAGGGAGAATCCATGAATAATATGTGTTTTCAGGAATGCTGAATGAGGCTGTTATCAGTGAAAGGTTTTATGGCTCAGACATCAAAGTGGATAAGTCATCTTGATAGTTATGAGGAATCATGTCATGTTCTCCTTGACATGGTAACACTGTTCCCTCTAAACACACCAGTGGATAGGAAAAAATACTATCTTTTATTGATCACAATTAGCAGGCAGTTGTACTTTACAGGATAATATAGATATAACCCAGTCATTACCGTTTACGGGGAAGGCACTGGCAAACCACCCCGTATTGAGTCTGCCATGAAAACGCTGGAGGGCGTCACCCCAAGGGTCAGACATGACTCGGTGCTTGCACAGGGGATACCTTTAC
Organism: Paroedura picta; assembly: GCF_049243985.1. Lineage (NCBI taxonomy): Eukaryota > Metazoa > Chordata > Lepidosauria > Squamata > Gekkonidae > Paroedura > Paroedura picta. The sequence goes on from NC_135371.1 coordinate 97,748,575, forward strand.
CTTTTTAATAGATATAACAATCTAGCATTCATACATACATACATACATACATACATACATACATACATACATACATACATACATACATACATACATACATACATACATACATACATACATACATACATACATACATACATACATACATACATACATACATACATACATACATACATACCAAGCACGAATAGTGGGAGCCCCAAGACAACAGCAGAGATATAGGCCTCAGCCAAGGGTGTGCAGCACTCAGGTCTAAGCCTGCACTGAAGCTCCCCATGCCAAGCCAATACCTCACTTTTTATGCCTGAGCTTAAGTGGTAAACAGGGCTCATGGATTAGACCCGACTCCCAACTCCTAATTCCAGGGATGCATAGCACCTGGGCCCTGTTCCATTAGTAGAGATATGAGTAGGTGAATCCCATCCGACTCAGGGCCCTCCTTAATGTTCTACAGCTGTAAATCCTCCCCAATTACAATGAATTTGGGTAGACATGTTTTTGAGAGAGATACTGCTTATCATTGTGATTCGGCAAAAGAAGCAAAGCAAAATCCATTTCTGAAGGCAAGGCAAGGAACACACATATATGTAATGTGAGGAAAGACACGGCCTGTCACTAAACTCATCACTGGGCCAGCTGGACCACTACTACTATGCAGAAGGTTTCTTCTTACAGTATTATGTTATTTACTGTTGTGTTATTACTGACATTTGCAAATTTCCATGAGACTAGAGTTTTAATTTCTTTCAAAGGGCTGGCAATTCCATGTTTTTAGTAATTTAGCTTGAAGGTTATCAACCTTTTAAAAAACCTGGTCCCTCTAAGTATACTCTGAATTAGGGAATAATGTCTCTATAAACTCTCTAAACTAGTATCCCTACATTAAGAAATGGTGTCTGTGGTGATATTGTAATTGTAATTTGGAGTTTCTCTCCCCCGCACCCAAATAACACTAATAATTTTTTTTTTGAGTAAAAATCCCAGCCTGCATGGTAAGACATTATACAAGACCACCATTCTACAAGATGTTTGCCTTCTGGTATTCATTTTTTTGCACATTGACATTTAATTTATATTTCTTGGAACCAAAGGGCAGTTTAGAAAGTTGACACCTTTCAGCCATTAAGGTACATTTCATACTTTGTGTTTTGTTGCTGCTGCCTTAGATTGGGTAACAACAAAGAAAAGTGGGAAGGTTTGTAGTTATACAACAAACAGAAAAGTAAACCTTAGGCTTACAATGAAGTAACAAGAGCGACTCATCTTACCCGGGCCAGCATTGACACAGCAGGGAGTAGGTGGGCAGGAGATGCGCTGGGGAGGTGGAGTGGTGAGGAATGTGCCTGTATGTGCGTCCCTGGGATGTGGGCCACTGGGAGGGCGAGACAGCATGAGCGGTGGCACTTAAAAGGTGCTGCATGCTCAACCCTGGCCTCCTGTTGCCGGTGATGGTGAGGACACAGCTACCTACCCACCCCTATTGTAGATTGTTAAGTTTCAGTTACGTCAGTTGGCCAGTTTTATTTTAGGCCACATCGAGTTGTTGTTAAGGTTCGCTTATGGTTACAATTGTCACAGCTTGCGGGGAGGCAGCGAAGGAGCATGTTTTGAAGGGAATTTTGCCCTGCGCAGCAAATTCCGAAGGGTAGGGAGCCTCCCTAAGAGGCATTGGCCCTGTGAGCAAATGCCAACCTGGCAGGGAAGGGAGGAGCTTGCAGGGGTCAGGTGGCCTGGGAAGGGCCTCAAGGAGGTCTGCACCCCCTTGAGCATCCCAGGTGGGACACCTTTCCCTGCAGCAGGGAAGCCTGTGTTCCTACTTGAGACCAGTAAAGACTCCTGATAACCACTGGAAGGTGGGGGGGGTAGATGTAGTTGGCCGACTACCGCCTACTCCTATCCCCTGCCATGCCAATACTGTTTAAAAGTTGTTGTAATAAAAGATGTGGCCTTAATTTGCCAACTACAAAAATGGAGTGCACATCATATGTGAACCATACTGCCCACTTGCAAGTCAATGTCAATATTTTGCAATAAGTAAAGCTATACAAATGGAAATACTTGTCTCTTTGTTTTTCTTTTAATGTGAAGGTTCCAACCAAAATGGTCTCTAGGTGCTTCCCATTTTCAAACTTTTCCTCAGTGGTTGTCCTAAATACAATTAATCAATATTAATGTACCATACAAAGTTAACAAAATATACAACAACTATCAAATAATACCTTACCTCTCAGTATTAGATCAGTATAAGTCAGTGGTTCTCAACCTGGGGGTCAGGACCCCTTTGGGGGTTGAATGACCTTTTCACAGGGGTCATGGCAGGGCAAGCAGCTAGGCTGGGGGGTGCCATCTGCATAACAGCCTTGTGGTGTAGATGTCTGGAGCAGGGGGAAAGAGTGAGATCAGCATGGTGGGGCAAGAGGCAAAGCTGAAATGAGAAACCCCAGGAAAAAAAAACAATTTATATACAATCATCATGAATGATGAATTTTCACGCCATTGGTCAGTTTTAGTTTAATTTCTGTAAAAGAACAGTTGCATAATTTTATGGTTGGGGGTCACCACAACATGAGGAACTGTATTAAAGGGTTGTGGTTGAGAACCACTGGTATAAGTGATTCCAAATAAGAATGTGTAACATCTGTAATTAAATACATTCAATAAGCTTAAGTGTAATTCAAAACTTAGAAGTTAACCAAGTACCAACCTATTATCAATCTTACCTTAATTGTGCAAAAGAATACTTAATATATAATCTAGCCAACAGCTCTGTATCGTATGGAGATGCTTGTCGGTAGACAGTTTCCAAATACACTGATCAAGATGCAGTTATTAAAGCACTCCCCCGATCAACAGCTGTGGTGCAAATGGCTTATCTTAAAGGTACAGTTTTAAAGAAACCATTTAAAAAAATCTCTGTAAACAGCTCCCAAATGCACTGATAGTAATACAGTTATCTAAGCACTCCCCCGGCCGACAGCTATTTTACAAAATGTTTGTCTTAAATATGATACGCATCTCCACACGATATGGGGCCTTAGATTGGGAGCCAAGCCATGGGGTTGCCTTGTGATTTTCTTCTGGGAACATCACACAAATGGCAATACAATGCTTGATTGATTGAATCCTCACTGGTCTACCTGTGACTTGCAAAGATTACAGAAAGCACTAAACATTGTGTGCTTTCTCACTAATAGATTTATATGCCCTGGACACGGGGTGTAAATAAGACTCATGCATAAAAGCTAAATAATTTAATGCTAATCCTGAGAGATGAAACTCTTGACACCATCATTTTTTTATTGTGACTTCTGTTTTGTAATATTTTGTAAATAAATTCTGATTGGCACTGCAAGATAAGCTTTCTTTAAATTACTAGGCCAAAGATGAGATCAGTGAGTTGGTCAGCCTAATAAAATGTAAGAATTCAATGTCAGGACCAATCTCTGTGGTATGTAACACCTGGGTTCCACTGGCTCAAAGAGGCTTATCTGAGAGATGGAGAAGAATGGAAAGCAGTTTATTCTGTTTTCTTCCCACAGCTTTAGCTCTGTAATTTGAGAATGATATTCTGTGGTGGGGTGAAGGTATCAGACTCATTTATGAAAAAGACAGCAAGTATATTTCAGTGAGACTGTACACAATTCTTTAAAAAGAAATGTTAAAATTAAAATCTACTGTTATGCTGCTGTGCAAAAAACTGCATGGGAAACATTTTTTGTATAATATCCTATCTGTTTGCTAGTCCTCACTGAAATCATAAGCTTGTTTTTGGGCTGTACTGTTTGATACTGCAAGTGGTGGTTCGTAGGTCTGAATGTTCATTCATGTAAAATATTGAACTGGATATAATCTTAGAATCTTTCTCCATGACATACCAGCTTTCCTTGCTGTGGGATTTTCTGCAAAGAAGAACATTCAGTAACATGAGCAGGGATCGGCAAGAACCAGAAAAATGAAGTTCATGTCAGTTTTTGATGTGAAACATCTACTGGCATGGTCCCTGTAATGGAAATTATTATTTATTATTATTATTATTATTCGATTTATTCCCCGCCACTCCCTTGATAGCGGACATGGTGTCTGTTGTCCTGCCTTAGGGAGTGGGCCAGGATATGGCCTGCGGTGGCGCCAGAGCAGCAAGGCCGACTTGTTGCTTTGGCACCATTGCCGCCACTGCCAGTCTTCCGAGGCTGCTCCCATCCTCCAAGGAGCAGCCTCGGAAGACACTCACCAATTGCCGTGGTGCCAGAGCAACAAGCGGGCCTCAGTGCTGGGCCTTGCTGCTCTGGTGCCATGGCTGCCAGTCTTCTGAGGCCGCAGGAGCAGCCTCGGAAGACTGGCTGAGGTGGCAGCATGGCACCCAGGAGCCACAAAGGTAAAAGGGGGGAAGGAGTGGGGAGTGGGGGAGGGAGTCTGGGTATCTGACAGGGGGGAGTGGGCAGGGGACAAGGATTCTCATCCCTTATATAGATGTTCCACATACTTGTTGGAAGATTTTTTTGTTTGTGGCTGAGCCATGAGCTGAACCATGAACCAAACTGAACTTGGGAGGTTTTTCCACGAACCAATCAGTTTGTAGTTTGTGACTCTGCAAAGTCCATTGAAAGGGATGGTAGCCCATTTAATCAAGATCTGAAGAACAAAAACAGCTGAGCAGAGGGAGGCACTCTCAGCCCCTTAGCTGCTTCAGCTTTCTTTTGCAGTCCCTTTAAACAGACTGCAGAAGAAAGCCCAAAATACAGCTGATCAGTGAGGAGTTGCTTCCCACTAGTGTGCTTTGGATCATATTCATTCCTAAAAACGAGTATGAAGTAGTACAGACCAGAAACAGGTCTAGTGGGGGGTGGGGGCGGAGTGGGGGCATTTTGGGTTTTTTTTAATGCCCCATTTGGACCTGCAGTGCTGCAAAGCACCACGGAGTGAACTGGGGCATTTTTTTGTCCTGCCGGCACACTGTCCACATGTGCTTGGCCACCAATGGTGCTTGTGACAACAAAAGGATTCAGATTCAGTTTATTAGTCAGCCATTGGCCATTTCAAGTAAATTGACTGTTATATACAAAATAAGTTAATATTAAGACATAAAACTAATAAGATCATGAGTTTAAAAGTTGTCATTTGAGTTCCTACGTGATAGTATAAATTTACACAGATAAAAAGGAACCATAATGATTAGGGCTTTAGTCCTGATTGAAGAATTTGGACCTAATTTTCCTAGCAGAGAGAGCAAGCAGTGCAACTCTGTTGGTAATGTAGGCATCAATCTCTGACAACGGAAAGATCATATATTCAGTTTTTGAGAGGTCTGAGGTGGCAGGGAGTATTCTTTTAATAAACATGCCTCTTGGTTTGTCATAGAGGGGGCATGTGTGAGGTCCTCAACCACTTCCCCATCACATTTACAGGTGCACTCAGATAGGGGGAGGTGGGAGAACCGGCCACTAGGCACTGCTATAGGTAAGGACTGGGACCTTTATGCCATCCTGAGTGTTAAGGAGGCAGATTCTCCAGATATGAGGATCTGCAGTGGATTCTTTTGAAATGTTTAAAACAAACAAAAGGAATATGGAAGATATCTGTGTTCTCTTAATACAAGGTAGCCCTAAACCGAGCCAGGCCCAGGAGAGGGCCAGGCCGGTGGCAACATCATGTAGAAGTGGGGATTTCTGGACTTTTCCCCTCTTGTGGAATTGGCCTAAGTGAGCCTACTTTGATTAAACTTACAAATGAGGCAATTCCTGATAGGCTTTTTGGGTTATTTTTTTTTATAATTTTATTATTTATTATTATATGAAGCATTTACAGAAAAGTAAAGAGAAAAAAGTGACCAGCTGATATGGTTTGCCATCCTCTTTTAACATACATATTCAGTTCCCATCACATATTAATCCTAATCTAGAAGTTTTTACCATTTTTCTTAGCAAAATGATTGTTAATACATATGAGAGTATGATCTATTATAAGAATATATTCTATTATTATCTTAAGTGATATACGGTCAGTCTCTTCATAAATTGGCCCTGACCTAAGAGTTACTGCTGCTGTATTGTTAATACATATGAAGTATAGTTTGTCATCTTCTTTTAGCATACATATTGGCATACATATTCAGTTCCCATCACATATTGATCCTGATCTAGAAGTTATTACCATCTTTCTTAGCAGAGTAATTGTTTTTTTAAATTTTATAATTTTATTATTTATTATTATATAAAGCATTTACAGAAAAATTAAGAAAAAAAGCGACCAGCTGATATGGTTTGCCATCTCTTTTAACATACATATTCAGTTCCCATCACATATTATTCCTAATCTAGAAGTTTTTACCATTTTTCTTAGCCAAGTGATTGTTAATACATATGAGAATATGATCTGTTATAAGAATATATTCTGTTATTATCTTAAATGGTATAAGGTCAGTCGCCTTCATAGATTGGCCCTGACCTAAGAGTTACTACTGCCGTCTTGTTAATACCTATGAAGTATAGTTTGTCATCCTCTTTTAGCATACATATTGACATACAGATTCGATTCCCATCACATATTGATCCTGATCTAGGAGTTATTACCATCTTCCTTAGCAGAGTAGTTGTTGATACATATGAGAGTATAATCTATTATAAGGATATATTCTATTATTGTCTTAGATGATATAAAGTCAGTTCCCTTCATATATTGGTCCTGTCCTAAAAGTTACTGCTGCTGTCTTTCCCACAGGAAGCCAGGAGAATACTCCATTGTTCAACTCATCCTTCAGGTGGTCGCAGCAAATGAAATTGTGTTTTTTTCCATAGCAGAGTGTTTCTGATTGTCCTTCTGTCAGGGCCAAAGAAGTCTCTTACTTGATTCTTGCTTGCAGTCGCCTTTGAGTAGGCTCTGTATACTTTATCAATCTGGATCTCTTCCTCTGGTCGCACAGGAATATCTCCTGATAGCTTCCTGGGTGCTGTCGCTTTTGAATAGACTCTTTTTATTTTGCTGATCCAAATCACTTCCTGCTCTGAATAGACTTCCAGGTTTTCGGTGCTTTCCTTCCTTGAATCTGTTTTCCCAGGTTCTTCAAAGTTACTTTGGGTTTTTACATTCCTGGCTCTCTCCCCCTCGTGTTGATTAACTTCCAAGCATTGAATTTTCGTTTGATTTATTATTGGCTGAGCTATAGCAGCTGCCCTCTCCAGACCGTCGGCTCCGTCCAAAAGCTCCCCCTTAATCCCACGGATTTCCTTTTCCAGTTTATTGACTGCTTTCAGTATTTTTGAGTTCCCTTCGCATAACAAATGGAAAAGCTGTGCCTTAGTTAATTTTTCCATAGTTCTAGGCAGTCACAAATTATAAACAGAAAGTCTCGTGAGGTCTCGCGGGAGCACGGGCGATCCCAAATTATCAGTTTGTCGATCTCCGTATCAAGTCAGCTACCCCCACTGAACTTTTTCCAACAAAACTTCAAAGCTGTCTCTTTGTTTGGTTAGCGGGTATAATTAGCTGGGAGTCTCTCACTCGACGAAAGAAGGAATTCACTTGTAAATTGGTTGAGGAGGGGGGAGGAAGAGCTTGTGGGAGAAGAAAGAGAAAAGCCAGAAAGCTTTCAATCCTTACTGTTGTAGACTTCAGCTTCTGTCAGCGCTTCTATCAATCTGGTAAAAGATGGTCTGGGAAGAATGTAAGGTCAGCTGGTCGTTTCAAGCTTGTAAAGTTGTTTGCGACATGGGCGCCATCGTGACCTTGAGCACACGCCGCTGTTGATCTGGGGAGCTCGGTCCCCCTACCTCCCCAGAGATCTGTAGGACCCTCAGGATGCCGTTCCCGGTTCCTGGGGCGACCGGCGAGCAGATTTGCGTATCTGCTCAGGTCAGCCAGGTGCAGATGCTCCTGACCCTCGGCATGGCTTAAGAGCTGAACAGAAGTCCAGCTTTTATGGCGCCATCTTCAGTCGACTCCCAGCAGAGTAATTGTTGATACATATAAGAGTATAATCTATTATAAGAATATATTCTATTATTGTCTTAGATGATATAAAGTCAGTTCCCTTCATATATTGGTCCTGTCCTAAGAGTTACTGCCGCTGTCTTCCCCACAGGAAACCAGGAGAATACTCCACTGTTCAACACATCCTTCAGGTGGTCGCAGCAAATGAAATTGTGTTTTTTTCCATAGCAGAGTGTTTCTGATTGTCCTTCTGTCAGGGCCAAAGAAGTCTCTTGCTTGATTCTTGCTTGCAGTCGCCTTTAAGTAGGCTCTGTATACTTTATCAATCTGGATCTCTTCCTCTGGTCGCACAGAGATATCTCCTGATAGCTTTTTGCGTGCTGTTGCTTTGAATAGACTCTTTTTATTTTGCTGATCCAAATCACTTCCTGCTCTAAATAGACTTCCAGGTTTTCGGTGCTTTCCTTCCTTAAATCTGTTTTCCCAAGTTCTTCCAAGGTGCTTTGGATTTTTACGTCCCTAGCTCTCTCCCTCTCCTGTTGATTAACTTCCAGACATTGAATTCTCGTTTGAAGTATTGTTGGCTGAGCTGTGTCCTCATCAGCTGCTCTCTCCAGACCGTCGGGTCCGTCCAAAAGCTCCCCCTTAGTCCCTCGGATTTCCTTTTCCACCTTATTGACTGCTTTCAGTATCTTTGAGTTCTCTTCGCATAACAAATGGAAAAGCTGTGCCTTAGTTAATTTTTCCATAGTTCTAGGCAGTCACAAAGTATAAACAGAAAGTCTCGTGAGGTCTCGCGGGAGCACGAGCGATCCCAAATTATCAGTTTGTCGATCTCCGTATCAAGTCAGCTTCCCCCACTGAACTCTCTCCAGGAAAACTTTAAAGTCTCTCTTTTCTTAAGCTCTCTCTTTGTTTGGTTAGTGGGTATAATTAGCTGGGAGCCCCTCACTCGACGAAAGAAGGAATTCACTTGTAAATTGGTTGAGGAGGGGGGGGGAGAGCTTGTGGGGAAAGAAAAGGAAAAGCCAGAAAGCTTTCAATCCTTACTGTTGTAGACTTCAGCTCCTGTCAGTCTAGTAAAAGATGATGTGGGAAGAATGTAGGGTCAGCTGGTCATTTCAGGCTTAGAAAGTTATTTACGACAAGGGCGCCATCATGACCTTAAGCACATGCCGCGGTTGATCCGGAGAGCTTCGTCTCCCTCCCTCTCCACGGATCTGTAGGACCCTCAGGATGCCGTTCCCGGTTCCTGGGGCGACCGGCGAGCAGATATGCGTATCTGCTCAGGTCTGCCAGGTGCGGTTGCTCCTGACCCTCAGCATGGCTTAAGAGCCAGACAGAAGCCCAGCTGTTACAGCGCCATCTTCAGTCGTTCTCCCCTCGCTTTTTGTGATATTTTTGTTGGTAGTTCTAGTGCAGTATGCCAAGCAGCTTTACATCTCTGTAGTAGCCACTTGTGCTCTAGGGACAGGGCTCACTGTCCCTAGAGGGTTACTATGTTACACAGTGTCACTATGTTACACAGTGGTTTATGGCTGCTTTTGTAATCCCACAGTTTGAGAACTATATATTTTTCCCCAAGTGAACAGGTCTACATTGCTTAGAGATAAACTGCAATCCCAGATCTCAGGCCACCACCTAGAGTTTGGCAACCCAGCAATAGTCCCTACTATTTTTACACTGTTTTAGAAACGTTTAGAGATGGAGGAAATCAAACTGAGGAAGCTCATGAGGAAACAGTATTCTTACATGGAAAATTGTCCATGCAATTTAGTTAAGAGCAAGGAACCTCTTTAAAACATTATTTTTAAAGGTATGTAATGTAGAGAATAATTCTTATGGAAGCTGCTAGCAAGAACAGATTAAAGGCACATTATTTTTAGCCAATATTCTTCTACTTTTTCTAAGCGTAGGAAACTTTAAAATGGAAGCTCTGCCCTTGGAACTGCTCAACAAGGAAAGCACACTGGCCAATATTTTTAAATTAAAGTTCAGGTTAGATCCAAGAGTTGCTGAATAAAAATCATCATCACTTCTAAACAGCTTAACAGGAGCAAAAGAGACAAAGAAATCCAGAGTTCAGCACTGGGAAAGCAAATCTCAGTATGCCCCAAATCATTGATAGCATCAGCCAGCAACACTGACTAGCCAGGAATCCCAAGCTTTTCTTGGGATTTGCTGCTTCTGGTTTCAGAGAGACAATGTACTGTACTGCCTATACTGGAACCTCTCTGCACTTTTTACAGCCTCTCTATGGCAAAATTCAAGCTCCAAAGCTTGCTGGTTCAAATGCCAGCAGTTCCTCCTGGCAGGGCTACAAGTTTCTTTGAAGCAATAGATGGGTACTCTTCTAATAGCAATTCACAAGAGGATATTTATTAAACTTTCCTCTCCATTTATCTTGTAACTTCTGTGTACCAAGGATAGAAATGAATTGATCTGTGACACCTCCTTTGATGGGCACACATATAACCCTGAATATTTGCTACAAGTTTCTCCCTTTTAGTTCTCCCCCCCCCCACAGTTTCTAGTGCAGTTGTGTGATTTTGTGGCTAGCTGAGCAATATCCAAATTCTTTGGTTCATAAATATATCTGATTTTCAATATGGCCTGAACTGTGGATACTTAAATCTAGAGATTGGAACTGTGAACAGTCAAGACTCATATTTCTACAAACCTAAGGAAAGCCCCAAATATACTGGAAAATACACATGGCGGTTTACTCCCCCCACCCCCATAAGAGCAGTACCTATAGTTTTAAGAATCAAATGCCCTCTATGGCCATTGTTATTGAACACACAGTATTACAATCTGAAGCCTTAATTTCTATCAGTCAAAGGGAAGGGGGAGGGCCTTTTCCACTGCTGTTTTGGCCCTGGAGAAAGGATATGTGGGGGCAGGCTATTACCCAAATTGCTGGGGAATCATGAATATAGCAAGAGGCAGGGTAACACAGGATCCAAACAAGATGGAGACCTGGACTGGCTTCCTCGGTTTCTTAAGGGGCCCTACTGACTCCATAGTCAGTTTCTGCCAGGCTGATTTCTGTGTGTGCCAACCTGCTCAGAGTCCAGTCATGGGCTTCTGTGGATGCTGGTGTCTTTGTGTGAGGCACCCTTCCATTATGGGCTACTTTTAGGGTAACAAGGCTGTACAACAATCACAGGGCATCTTGATAACATACCATTTCCATGACTCACTCAGGCCCAGCTGCTCACTTCTGCTGAACAGCAGCAAGCCCACAAAACCCAATCTGATGTAGTGGATAGACTCCCCCCCCCCCCCGCATATGGTTCAGATCCTTACATTGCAATGAAAGCTTGTTAGGTGACCTTGGGCCAATGTAATATTCTCAGCCTAATGTACTTCCCAGGGCTGCTATGAACTGCTTTGGGTCCATATTGTGGAGAAAGATGGGTATAAATGAAATAAACCAATAACAACTCTGAAGATGGGAGCAGATAAAAGTTCAGTTGATCAGTGAGTGGGAAAGAGAAGGAAGCATAGAAACATGAAGATATCCAGGAGGAGGGAAAGAGAGAAAAAAGAAAGAAGAAGCAGGAGGGAAAGAGATCCACAGCACAAGTGTTTGCAGGTTCTCCACTATGCAACTGAGGCCAGCCTAGCTGCACAACATTACCAGACAATACCCAGTTAAGGTTGCCAACCTCCCGAGGGCCTTTGGTGATCTCCCATTACAACTGAGATACAGATAACCAAGCTCTGCTACCCTGGAGAAAATTATCACTTTGGAGGATGGATTATATGGTTTTATACCCTGCTGATGCCCCTCCCCTCCCCCAAACCACACCCTTCTCAGCCTCCACCCCCCAAATCTACAGATACACCTTATCACAGGTGGAGGCTGTAGGAACAGGAGAGGAAAGAAAACTGAAGATGAGGGGAGACAAAGCTAGGTTGGATGGTGGTGGGAGGGTGAGAAGGAGACAGAAATAGGGTGATGTTTTTCAAGGAAAGGAAAGAGGGCATGGTAGTGGAGAGGTGAATGAGTTGCTTACTTGAAATCCGTACAAGTCCTCTGCTTGTTTGTGCATGAGAATCACACAGGGCTTCTTTGTGTTGGTACATATCACTACTGAGTACCAACAGCTTTGGGGGAGGACTGTCTTAAATCCTGAGGGAGGAATTGGTGGAAAGTGGTACAGCCCTATATATTACTTCTGCCACTTAAAACAACAACAATTAAAAGCACTGTGTATGCATATAGAGCTGGGGTATGGGATGATATAGTAAAGCCTGATGTCATCAGATCTCGGAGGCTTAGTAGGTCAGTACTTGGATGGGAGATTATCAAGGAAGCCTTTCCAGAGGAAAGCAAAGGCAAACCACCTTGGCCTTGAACGCCCTTTGGAGTTACCATAAGTTGGCTGTGATTTGATGGCACTTTAGACAGGTATATGTATATACTTAAGAGATATCACCGCCAAAAGGAACAACAAAATAAGAGACTTAGAGCATTATTTTTCTTTTGATGGAAACCGTATAAAATCTTGGTCCTTTCAAGCAGCACATGGAGTACAAAAATTTGGTGACAATCCAAGGGTAGCATCTGCACTTGCATGCTTTGAATTAGAAAGCAATCTGTTGCTAGGTGAAATGGATGTATTTCCCACATCAAGCTAGTACAATGGCCCTGCCTTAGTTTATAAACCATTTCATTCCCATCTTCTCTTGCCATTGTTTATTATCCACTGACTGGTTAATTCCAAGCTGCCCTTTCCCTTAGCGAGCCCAAGGTAGTTACTACAGTCAGAGTTGCCTGAAACAATTATGAAATCTTTGCAATGAAAGAATGGACTCTGCTTCTGGCAGCTGATGATGTTGAGAGGTCACAGCTGGGATGGCAAATTGAGGTAGGCATTTTCCCACTTTCTCCTGCAATGATTGTTGATGTTCCTTGAACCACCATTACACTGACTTAAGTCCTATATATCAAGCCAGATCTTTTGAAAGAAGACAACTTGGGTTTGAAGGAAGGCTTCAAATTCTTCCTTCAGTAGAGCAATTGGATACAAGCTCCTGAATAATGCAGTTCTTATTCATATGTGTCCTTCAGGAGGCTGATTTTTTTTAATGCATTCAAACACAAATGTCAAAACTTAATTATGAAGAGAGAACAAGGACGTATTTGGGATGAAACTTAAAGCTCTTCAAAGTGGATTTGAAATGTGGATGGTTTTCTCCTTTGATTTATTTTTCATGTAAAGTGAATAACAATATAGTGGCTCATATATGTTGTTGCTGGAAGTTATCCTCTATTGCAATCTAATTGTATGTTATTATCCAGCGTGCTTTTCTTTCTTCTCACTTTGCTGAATAAAATCAAAAGAACTGGGATACACTGAATAAGAACTGAATAAGAAGTATATTGAGAGGTGGAGGGGCTATTCTTATCCCTTTATTTCTTCTTTTGATAGACCAGATGTCAGAAAAGTTAGTTGAAATTGCATCTGTCTCAATCAGTTATATATGCTCAATTTTTAGAGAAATATTCAGTTTAATTTCTTTTTTAATTAGGGAAAAATCACTTTGTGTTCAGTTTGTGAAACACACCAGGATATCTAACAATTTATACATAGACCTATAGCCTTCTTCCCCCTTCAAGGATCACTGCCTTGTTGTGGCAAGGGGGCTTGCGTAGTTCAGTGAAGCTATGAGCTATACCGTGCAGGGCCACCCAAGACGGACAGGTCATAGCTGAGAGCTCAGACAAAAGGTGATCCACTGGAGAAGGAAATGGCAAACCACTCCAGTATCTTTGCCATGAAAACTCTATGGACAGTTCCAATAGGCATAACAATATGACGCCGGAAGATGAGCCCCTCAGGTCGGAAGGTGTCCAATATGCTACTGGGGATGAGCAGACGGCTAGTACGAGTAGCGCCAGAATGAATGAAGCGACTGGGCCAAAGCCGAAAGGACGCTCAGTTGTGGAAGTAACTGGTGGCGAAAAGACAGTCCGATGCTGTAAAGATTTTTATTCCATAGGAACCTGGAACGTCAGATCCATGAATCAAGGTAAGCTGGACATGGTCAAACAAGAAATGACAAGACTGAACATCGACATTTTAGGAATCAGTGAACTAAAATGGACAGGAATGGGTGAATTTAATTCAGATGACCATCAGGTATACTACTGTGGACAAGAATCTCGCAGAAGAAATGGAGTAGCCTTCATAATCAATAAGAGAGTAGGAAAAGCAGTCATGGGATACAATCCCCAAAATGACAGAATGATCTCAGTTCGAATCCAAGGCAAACCATTCAACATCACAGTGATCCAGGTGTACGCCCCAACCACTGCTGCTGAAGAGGATGAAGTTGATCAGTTCTATGAAGCCCTACAACACCTTCTAGAAGCAACGCCAAAAAATGATGTGCTTATCATCATGGGGGATTGGAATGCTAAAGTAGGAAGCCAAAAAATAACTGGGATAACAGGCAAGTTTGGCCTTGGAGTACAAAATGAAGCAGGGCACAGGCTGGTAGAATTTTGTCAAGAGAATACAATGGTCATAGCAAACACTCTTTTCCAACAACCCAAGAGACGACTCTACACATGGACATCACCAGACGGTCAACACAGAAATCAGATTGACTATGTGCTCTGCAGCCAAAGATGGAAAAGTTCTATCCAATCAATAAAAACAAGACCAGGAGCTGATTGTGGTTCAGATCATGAGCTTCTTGTTGCAAAATTTAGGCTTAAATTGAAGAAAGTAGGGAAAAGCACTAGGCCACTCAGGTATGAACTAAATCATATCCCCGACGAATACACAGTAGAGGTGACAAATAGATTTAAGGAATTAGATCTGATAGACAGAGTGCCTGAAGAACTATGGACGGAGGTTCGCGACATTGTACAAGAGGTAGCAACTAAAACCATCCCAAAGAAAAAGAAATGCAAGAAATCAAAATGGCTGTCTGAGGAAGCTTTACAAATAGCTAAGGAGAGAAGGGAAGTGAAAGGCAAGGGAGAAAGAGAAAGATACACCCAATTGAATGCAGAATTCCAGAGAAAAGCTAGAAGAGATAAGAATGCCTTCTTAAATGAACAGTGCAAACAAATAGAAGAAAACAATAGAATGGGGAGGACCAGAGATCTTTTCAAGAAAATTGGAGATATGAAGAGAACGTTTTATGCAAAGATGGGTATGATAAGGGACCAAAATGGTAGGGACCTCACAGAAGCAGAAGAGATTAAACAAAGGTGGCAAAATTATACAGAAGAGCTATACAAGAGCGAGCTTAACATCCCTGATGACCACAATGGGGTAGTTACTGACCTGGAGCCCGGCATCCTGGAATGTGAAGTCAAATGGGCCTTAGGAAGTCTGAGCAACAATAAAGCTAGTGGTGGTGACAACATTCCAGTTGAACTATTCAAAATCTTAAAGGACGATGCAGTAAAAGTGCTACACTCAATATGCCAGCAAATTTGGAAAACTCAACAATGGCCACAGGATTGGAAAAGGTCAGTTTACATTCCAATCCCAAAGAAGGGCAATGCCAAAGAATGTTCAAACTACCGCACCATTGCACTAATTTCTCATGCTAGCAAAGTTATGCTCAAAATCCTACAAGCTAGGCTCCAGCAATATGTGGACCGAGAACTTCCAGAAGTACAGGCAGGATTTCGAAGAGGCAGAGGAACTAGAGATCAAATTGCCAACATACGCTGGATCATGGAGAAAGCTAGGGAGTACCAGAAGAACGTCTACTTCTGCTTCATTGACTATGCTAAAGCCTTTGATTGTGTGGAGCACAACAAATTGTGGCAAGTTCTTAAAGAGATGGGAATACCAGAGCATCTTATTTGTCTCTTGAGAAATTTATATGCAGGTCAGGAAGCAACAGTGAGAACTGAACATGGAATCACTAACTGGTTCAAAATTGAGAAAGGAGTTCGGCAAGGCTGTATACTGTCGCCTTGCCTATTTAACTTGTATGCAGAGCACATCATGAGAAATGCGAGATTAGAGGAGTCACAAATTGGGATCAAGATTGCAGGGAGAAATATCAACAACCTCAGATATGCAGATGATACCACTCTAATGGCAGAAAGTGAAGAGGAACTAAAGAGCCTGTTGATGCGGGTGAAAGAGGAGAGTGCAAAAGTTGGTTTGAAACTCAACATCAAGAAAACAAAGATCATGGCATCCGGCCCTCTCAATTCATGGCAAATAGATGGGGAAGAAATGGAGATAGTGACAGATTTTATTTTCCTGGGCTCCAAAATCACTGCAGATGGGGACTGCAGCAAAGAAATTAAAAGACGCTTGCTCCTGGGGAGGAAAGCTATGGCAAATCTAGACAGCATCCTAAAAAGCAGAGACATCACCCTGCCAACAAAAGTGCGTTTAGTCAAGGCTATGGTCTTCCCAGTTGCAATGTATGGCTGCGAAAGTTGGACCATAAGGAAGGCCGAGCGTCAAAGAATTGAGGCTTTTGAACTCTGGTGCTGGAGAAGACTCTTGCGAGTCCCTTGGACTGCAAGGCGAACAAATCGGTCAGTCCTAGAGGAGATCAGCCCTGACTGCTCTTTAGAAGGCCAGATCCTGAAGATGAAACTCAAATACTTTGGCCACCTCATGAGAAGGAAGGACTCCCTGGAGAAGAGCCTAATGCTGGGAGCGATCGAGGGCAAAAGAAGAAGGGGACGACAGAGAATGAGGTGGCTGGATGGAGTCACTGAAGCAGTAGGTGCTAACTTAAATGGACTCCGGGGAATGGTAGAGGACAGGAAGGCCTGGAGGATCATTGTCCATGGGGTCGTGATGGGTCGGACACGACTTTGCACATAACAACAACAACATAGCATTCTTACTATTAGAATGTGTCAAAAAAAAGTTTATTTATTTTCTATGTATTAATTGAATTCATTATCTGCCTTAATATTAATGGTTTATTTTTGAAAACGATAGATGGCTTGTTTTATTGGTTGACTCCCCCCATGTTATTAAAGTTTAATCAGTTCAAACATTTATCTGAATGTACCAGATCACATGTGAACTTGAATTTCTTAAAACAGTTGAATGAATAAATTGAATTTGAAATACAACTTTAGTAGCAAATGTGTTAGTCAAAACCAGCTTGTGCTGATACAACAAAACTAGTATATATTCAGCTCATGCCACTTAGCTCTTGTAAAGCGCTGTGACCACTCACCAAGTTGATTGGCTTTCCACGTACACAAACCTTTCTGGTGACTCAAACTAGGAGGAGGAGGAGGAGGAGGAGGAGGATTTAGAAATACCTTGCTTGATGGCAGATTCTATCAAGTAAGAGGAACTCCAAAGTCTTGGGGATGGGTAGAGGAAAGAATTTCTCCCAAAAGAGGTTGGGATATCTCTCATACGTATGGGTAGGGAATGAAACGTTTTTGATGATATGCTAGCTTGGAGAATGAGGCCAGGGGTGAGAGGGTGAAACCCCATACTATGGCAGGGGGGATGTACTGAGGAAGATGAAGGGGGCAAACTGTTATCCTTATGGAGGGGTGTGTCAGACAGCACTTTGAAATTCAGTTTCCAAGTGCTGAAAGTAAAGCAACAGTTAGAATGTTTCTGCATTAGGAGACATATCTTGTTTGGATTTCCTTTTGATGCTGTGAGCCAACTCTAGACTTTTGGTATTTGAGCTTTCCTCCCCGCATGGAATTCATTATATACTTTCTGCACGGAGTCCGAAGGAGGCAGCCTTCCCTTTTCAAAAAAATGTGGGTGTTTTTGCAAAATGGTGCCTGCTTGCACCTTATTTTTCATTGCACCTCTTCATCCCATAATTCTATGCCCTTAATTGTCTCCCCTTCTCCCCAAAGTGTCCTTTAAAAAAACTGGGTTATAATGTTATAACATGGCTGTGCAAGACTGCTTTTTTAAAACTTAGAAACAGCAATGTAATGCGATCACCCATTGGTTTTTTTTAGGCAGATTTTTTGGAATGGAGGGAGGGAAAGGGAGGAAGGGTGGACAGATGGAAGATGACAGTGAGGAAAGAGGTGTTTCCAAATTACTCAAAATGGTGGGTGTGGGTAAAAAACCTGAATGCATGCATTTCTGCATTGGGCAGCACAAAATTAGACTCTGCCTTGACTGATGAAATCGCTGTAACCTGGAATTCACAAAACATATGGAAAATAAGAAGGCAATTCAGGACTGTGCCTAGACAGGCAGATTTTAATGTGGAAACAGATGGAAAAGCTGGCCCTTTAAAAAAAGCAAATCTAAACGATATTGCTAGTATGGGAACAGACTATATGAAGGGTCAAAAATCTTCACTAGGCAGAGAGAGCCAGAGCGACAGGCTGCTCTGAGCATTCTGAGTGGCCAACAACAGCTGAGAGGGAACTGATATAGGATCTGTATGCTGAAGAGAGTATTAGCCTGATTTGGCTTTGATGCTGGTTGAGAAGGCATCAGCTAACTATCTGCTCTGAGGAGAAACTCTAGTTTTCTACTAACAGCTAATCCACACAGAGTCTGGGCAACTAGGGCAGATATTTGGCAGTGGGAATTTGAGCAGTGAGATGTTAGCTTCTAATTCAGGTGAAATGGGAAGGATAATTCTTCTGAGGAGGAAGTTAGAAAGAGTGTGTACACTCCATCAGGAGTGTGTATTTCCTCAGACTCATGTGTGTGAGAGAGTGCTTCAGAGACCCTTCAGTAGACAGTGAGATATTGGTTCTTCTAAGAGGGGAGAATGTGATAGCAGAATAGAGAAGAGTCTATTAAGCAACTTGGACTGATGCTGGAACCTGGGTGTAGTCTCCACAGAGCTTTTTACCCACTCCCAGTTTGAATGAATCCCTGCAGTCTACACTGAATTCAATTTCCACTTTCATTTGGGGCGCTTTAAATTTTATCTCTGCAACATGCATGATTGATTGGTGGTGACCCTACATTTTCCCCGTGATATCTTGGAGTGGATATAAGCCTCAATATTTGAAAGACCCCCATGAGTAAATGTGTAGATGGCTCCTTTTTGCAAATTAACTTGCCTGGGAGCAAGAGAGTCTTCCCTGATTGGCCAGGGCATCAGTTCAAGAATTTCCTTGTTCCTGGTTGCAAGGCTTTCCTTAAAGTGACTGCTCCAGAATCCCTAACTTCTCTCAGCAGAGTTGTATCTCTTGGATTTATTCCCCCTTTTCTTCTGTCTCCAATCCCCCCCCCCATTCAAGAAAAGAAAGAAAGAGCCTCCTGCTGCGCTTGGCTTCCCCCCCTGTACTGAGCTTCCCCAGTCACCCGAAGAACATTTTCTGTTTCAATGGGGTGGGGGGGGGTATAGAGGAAAACCCGAGTTCAAGTCAATCTGAATTCAACAGGATCCACCCTGGGCAAAACAAAGTAAAGGCAGAATCAGCCCAGGTTACAATAATGATGTGTCTATCACCACAGCACAGGAGCCAGCTATAAGTTTTCAAAAGGGGAAAGTCACAAGATTCAGAACTGTTTTTATAATAACCTAGGGGAAAAAGACCTTCTAAATGTGCTGGGGAAAATTAAGAATACATTTTGATCTTTCCTTTTGTAGTCCAGTCTGATTAATTTTATAATAATGTGGAGGTTGCATAACAGAAAAAATTGACTTATTCTGTGTCCAGCTGCAAGACTTGAATGAAAGTCTTTGCTGCTTGATTTGCTGTTTTAAAGGATCTGCTATGCAAGGAAAATCAATCAATTTTATTTTAAAGAATTTAGATTACTTTTTCTCAGGCCAATTAAAAATTTATTTGAGGGGCCTGAAAACCATGCTATTGCTTCCCTCAAGAGATAAAAAGTATCCATTGAATCTCCCTCTGTTCTTTTGGTCTGGACCTATGTTATTCAAGCAAATATTCCCCCAAATAAATTTTTGGGGTGAGAATTAGATTGTCACATACAATACAAAAACTCCTTACCCAGCAACCTCTCTCCATTTTATCACCACATGCCCTGCCAGCCTGATGTCCTGGGTGCCCAGGTTGGGTAGCTGAGGCCATGCTGGCGGGCCTGATGGGTGGAAAGGCTCTGCTCTGCCCCACTGCCTTCCTGCTGCCCCCTGCTTGACTTGCAGGGGGGCTATGTGCCCTGGCCATTGTAGAAGGGGCAGATGGAGCCAACTGGCCAGGTTGTGCCCTCTGCAGGCTGCATCAGGAGACAGACTGTGGATGCCCAGAGCCCACAGGATGGGCAACAAAACCATGAGCAGCAGGGTAGGGGCAGATTACTGCATGCATCCATGGGCCAACCTGTTGATGCCACTCAGCAGGCCATGTTGGTTAAATGCTGCTGTTGGTCCATGGAAGCACCAGCTGCAATGAGGCAAAACAAGCCAGGGAGAGATCAGCGAGGTTGGTGGCTGGGTAGATGGAGGGTATTTCTCCTGGTCCAGCCATGAATGACCCTTCACCATCCTGCTGCAGGCAGAAACCGCAACAATGGTAGCACACAGAACTTTTCTGCTAGTGTTGCAGATTGGTTGCAGGAGTGTAGCGCTTTCCGGAGGGTGAATCCACTTTTTGGGATTTCCCTGAAAGTGCTACAACGAAGCGCTTTTTGTGGATCGGTTTCAGGAGTGTTTCAGATTGTCAACGACGTTGTGCATAACAGCAAAACTGTAGCGATTTCAATTAGTAACCATTGTGCTATTTTGGACGAATGCAGAACGGCCCTGGGTGTGTGCTATGCTGGTGGAGCCACCCCTGACTTGTGGGCAGGACTTCCATAGTGCACATCCATTGCATTTTTTCATAGGGCTGCCGTATAAGAGGTTTTCACATCAAAAAGACCAAAGTATAGAGAACTCTGTTTTTCTATAGAAGAAGCAAGTATTATGGCATTTATTAATATGTAATTATATTTTCATTGCATATTTATGGCTGGCTGATTATGTAATTGGGGTAACAGCAGCTCTATAATTTATTGCTTGTTGGAAGAGTTTGGAGTGCTCACAGACCATGCCATGTAATTAGATAGTAATTGGAAAGACCTGAGTAAGAACCAATAGCACACACACACACAAATGCCTCATAATTATTTGGAGAAAGGAGTTCTTTCCATGAATGTAACTAGATATAGGCAGATAAAACTTCAGTGTCCATCACTATATGGTCCTATATGAAATCCTTCATCAGTGTTCTTTGGTGCTATGTGGATTCATCCAGTTTGTTTGTGTTCTGTTCTGGAAAAACTGGTACTGACTATCAGTGATACCAAGGAGAAAGCCTATGTTCTCATTGCATTTTCCCAGGACATTAACATCTATTGTTACAGTGGCATTTTAAATGGAGAGACCATGAAGAAGAAGAAGATGAAGGAGAAGGAGGAGGAGGAGGAGGAGCTGGTTATTTGACCCCCACTTTTTACTAACTGAAGGAGTCTCAAAGCGGCTTACAATTGCCTTCCCTTCCTCTTCCACAACAGACAACCTGTGAGGTAGGTAGGGCTGAGAGAGCTCTCAGGGAACTGTGACTGACCCAAGGTCACCCAGTTTGCTGCATGTGGAGGAGGAATGGATTCCCCATTCCAACCCAGTTCTCCGGATTAGAGGCTACCACTTAACCACTACACCAAGATGGGTCTTAGGTAGTGATTGATTGCTAGACCGATACATAGACCGATCCCAGCACCAAGGATATTACAGTCTGAAATTTGAGACTAGCCTTTCCAGAGGAAAGCACCTTGGCCTTGAAAGCCCTTTGGAGTTACCATAAGTTGGCTGTGATTTGATGGCACTTTAGACAGGTACATGTATATACTTAAGAGAAATCACCACCAAAAGCAAAAACAACAAAACAAGAGACTTAGAGCATTATTTTTCTTTTGATGGAAATTTGAGACTAGAGACTGTAAAGAACTTCAGTAACGGGGATATCATGTTCACACCTGCTGCATCTCCAGCTGAGCCTCCAGGGGGTGCTCCACTCCCCGCCTCACCTACTCTCTGGCTCCCAACCTCATAGAGACTGTAAAGAACTTCAGTAACGGGGATATCATGTTCACACCTGCTGCATCTCCAGCTGAGCCTCCAGGGGGTGCTCCACTCCCCGCCTCACCTACTCTGTGAACTGTCTCTCTGGCTCCCAACCTCATGGACTGGACTCTGGTTTCTGGCTTGTGCTCCCCTGCCTTGGCACAACAACCCAGCCAAGTAGGTATGGCGTGGCAGGGCAGCCCAGGGCTTGTGCTGAGATTTCGTGGTAGAGGTGGGCTTAGAGAAGAGAGTTGACAAAGGAAGAGGAAGAGAGGACATACCTGGGAATTCTGGCAGGCAGCAAAGGAGACGGCACAGTCATGTGACGGACGAGACCTTTGGATGGTTGAGAGAGGAGGAGCTGGAGGACAGAAGCAAGGAGCAGGTATAAGCTGGAATAGGAAATAAGAGAGATAAATGGGACAAAGTCCATTGTCAGGTTTGTGCTGGATCTGAGTGGAGACAGGAAGCCAACATGATCTGAAGAAGTGATATCAGAGTGATGATTAAAGAAATGCAGTTGGGGGTTTATTAGTCAAGACTGCACAGGCAAATTGTCAGTAGCTGCTGTTCATGCATCTTCAGAATTCACTCAACTAGGTAGGAATTTTAGTTTTCTTGTACTTCTCGTTCAGTTTGGCAGGCCATGAAAATTAAACTTCCTTTAGCTTAGAGCAAACTTTCTCAACCAGGGGTTCATAAAATCCTGGGGTTTCTTGGTACCTCTGAATAGGTGAGAATTAATTAGTTTTTAATATATTTCTTACATTTGTTAAGCATTTATCAGTTCATATGATCATATATGGTCATGTCAACCCACCCACCTGCTCCCAAAATGGCCAATGATAGGCCTGGAAGGGTTGGGAAGGTAAGGGGCCCCGGGTGGGCATGTACACAGCTATGTTTCACAGCTTACCCTTCTATTTTGACAAAGTTAATGGTCATCCCCCCATTCTTGGCAAAAGACCCACTCCACTTCTTTTATACGCAGATGACACAGTTATTTTATCTAGAACTTGAGTTGGCCTTATACGCTATCTCCGGTCATTCGGAGATTACTATAGTGACAATCAACTAAAAATAAACTTTGAAAAAACGAAGATCATGGTATTTGCAAAGACCTGATATAGGTTTTCCTGGATAATAAATGGTAAACATATAGAACAGGTCAATTACTACAAGTATTTAGGCATAAACTTTACTTATAATAACAGTTGGGCCAACCATAGAGAAAAAACAATCAAATCTGCAAAAGGCCAGTTGTCCCTTTCAGCCAAGTTTTATCATCAAAAAGGCAACAAAAACCTTCAAGCAGCCATTAAAATCTCCAATGCCAAAATAATTCCTCAGATACTTTATGGAATCCCAATATGGATGGATGCATTTAATAATAAATTAGAGAACATCCAATCTTTCTTTTTCAGAAATCTGCTAGGAGTCCCAAACTGTGTGGCCAATCATACACTTGTCGCAGAACTTGGCCAACAGAGTTTAGAAGCCCGGGCTTGGTTTCAGTCCTTTAAATACTGGTTAAAAATTCATTTCCATGCTCAAACGGGTAGTATGTTAATTAACCTTTTGAGTGACCCTTATTCTTTCAGCTGGCTGGGCAAAATGTCAAAAAAACTTCAAATTATGGGTCTGGACATCTCAACCCTTAGCATGCAAGATGAAAGGATGATACTAAAGCTAATATCACAGAGACTAGAAGATCAGGATACACAGATTCTGGGCTCCTCTAACAACAGTGTATGTTCTCCCGGCTTCTGGGATATTCCATTATCTTACAAATCCATGCCCATGTATCTCCAAATTTTGGAGACACACCAGTTAAGAAGAGCATTTCTAGTAGCTCGCTTAAACATCTTTCCCTCAAATGTCACCCAAGGTAGATTTTTGAAAATCCCTCCTCAGGAGAGATACTGTTTACATGGATGTAGTGTCCCTGACACGTTGTACCATATACTTCTGGTGTGTCCTAAGTTTGAAGTATTTCGTCGCCCGTTAGCTAATTATCTGAAGAAATTGAAATTCAGCTGTGTTAATGAGAAACACTGGATTAAAATGATACTAAATGTGAGGGACACAGCAACTATTATAAAAGTAGCAAAGTTTTTACTGGCAATTTTAAATGAAAATCTTTTACGATAGATTTTACATCTGAAATTGTTTGAAATTTTCATTTTATGCTTTGCAATTTTATGTCAGTAAAGGTACTCTGTTTCACAACCATATTCTGCATGATCTTCTGGGGTTTCTCTAAGTCTCAAGAATGTTTCAGGGATTTCTAAATGGTAAAAAAGTTGAGAAAGGCTGGGCTAGAGTATCTAGGACAGTGGTCCCCAACCTTCTTATCACCGGGGACCACTCAACGCTTGACAATTTTACTGAGGCCCGGTGGGGGGGGTAGTTTACTCCTCTACTCTCAACCACTGCCCTAACGCTCTCTGATCGCTATGGTAATGTTTAAACATCCCTTCAAAATAAAATACAGACACGCCACAACATAAGGAACATTTTATTTTCATGGAAATTTTAACTCATGACAATGACAAATCAATGAGAACCCTGAGCTTGTTTCTCTGCAATGAGATAGTTCCATCTGGGAGTGATGGGAGACAATGACACCTGAAGTGTGTTATAAAGGGCCGGGGGGGATGAAGTAAAGGGCCGGGGGGGGGGAGAAGGCGTCCTTCGCGGCCCACCTCCAATTAGTCGATGGACCACATGTGGTCCACAGCCCACAGGTTGGGGATCACTAATCTAGGAGTCTCAGGCTAGAATCCCCACTCTGCCATGGAAGATTACAGGGTAATCTGGGGCTAATCCTACTGTAGGATTGTTGTGAGGGTAAAATGGAGGAGGACGTAAACTACATTGGGTCCCTACTGGGGAGAAAGGTGTCCTAAATATTCCAGCCTGAACCCATTCTGGGAAAGATGTAAAAAAGAACTTCAGATGAAATTTAGCTCTCACCTGTTGAGAGTCATCCATTTCAGAATAGTAAGGTTTGAAGATAAAGAAAACTGGCAGGAATGGCAGGGCCTGGAAGAAAAGGATAATTGTGAATGAGTAGACATTTTGCAAGCATCCCATCAAGCATTTGTAAAGGCCCATCAAACTGTTCAGTGTTCAACGGGGATACTTGGAAGAATGTGAGCAGTTTTAGGCCTCACAGGATTGTTCATCGACAAATATAGCATTTTTTCTCCTGCCATTAACTGTCCACCCTTTTTTAGGAGGGCTTTCTGATCCTGGATAACCTTGGGTCTTTTTTGTGAAAGCCATTTTGTTCTCTGGAGCTGTGCTTGTTAGGTTGGCCCTGACCCCCAACAGAAAGAGGCAGGAAGGAAGAGTAGGTGGCTACTGGCTTCAAACTGCCCATTGGCTTCATATTGCTCAGGCAGCTTCTTGCCTGGTTGTGTCCATGTATTCTCAGGTTGCAGAAGGGGGAGGTGGGATAACAATATCATGAGCTGCCTAGGAGACACAAACCCTTGGTAAACCCTGTCTTTATCATCTTTAAAAATATTGCACATATGGGGGTCCTGATATACCAGAATCCGCCCCTTCATGCAAGTGCATATGTGAGGAGGAGGGGTATGAGGTATGAAGGCAAGAGGAGCTAACCTGTGTTTCCCTAAACCTTATCTTCTCTGCCTTTTGGGGGGTTTATTTCCTCTAGGCCAGGCTCCATTAAAAGAGATACATTTTAAAGAAGGAACGCATAGCAAGTTTCAGAGTGTAGCTGTGTTGATCTGTAGAACTAATAGATTCTAGTCATCCCCTAGAAACCAACAAGATTTTTGGGGATATCTGTAACCGCTCCGGGAGCGGTAGGAATAAAGCCCTAAGGGCATTGTGGGCGGAGACAGGGTGGGGCCTGTCCGTGATAAAAACTCGAGGGGAGCCAATCGGGAGCTGCACAGCAGCTCCCGATTGGCCCCTCCAAGTGTCAGTCCATGGCGCCAACTGACTGCATTTTGAGGCAGCGCAAAGCGCCTCCCGACCCCTCCTCCCCCAAACCTCGCCTCCGTCGCTACTGTGCGAACAAAAACACATCTCATTTCATTGTGCGCCTAACCATTCTGCTTCTGCCCTTTTGCCTTGAGACTGCCGGCTGAGGCAAGGGCTGGGGGGTGGGGTGGGGTGGGGGGTGCTGCTTTGTGCCGCCTGAAAGCTGTAAATTCTACTCACTGTCCTTTTGCCTTGAGACTGCCGGCAGTGCAGGCGACAGCTGAGGGTGGTGGGGTGGGGAGCAGCTTCGCGCCACCTCATAGCTTTAACTTTCACTCAGTGGCCACATGGCCCAATCAGGAGCCGCTGACCAGCAGACAGCTCTGTGATGCTTCCCAGCCCCCTTCCCAAGCCGCTCACAAAATGCCCGTCTCCACTTGCCGTGCAAGAACAACGCCGAGATCACTCGCCTCCAGGAAACGAGCCCTCGGCCCCAGCATTCTATGCCTCTCCCCTTCCACCCCTTCCTCCCTCCCCCTCCCCCCGATAGACTGAAAGTGAGACAGCTCGAGGACACAGTTCTGGCTGGCTGACAGACAGGACATAAAGACTTATCTGGAAGGCTGGCTGGAGAGATCGACGCACGGGGGGCAGAAAGGCAGAGACAGAAACACAGATGGAGCGATCCAGCCAGAGAGAAAAAGAAAGACCAGAGACATACACAGGAACGAGGCGTGGAAGGCAGGACAGAAAACAGATGGTTACCAGCGAAGGGCTGGCTGGGAAACAGACAAGAGACCAGGGGAGCCTGGATAGATGGGTGCACGGATAGAAGGGGGGAGGAGACAAAGACACACAGAGAGCGAGGGAGACAGAGAGATAAAGGCAGAGAGACACAGCCGGAGACATACAAGAGCTTCCCTCCTTCCTTCCTTGGAAGACAGCAAGGAAGGAAGGAGGGAAGCAAGGAAGAAGGGAAGACTGGCACGGATGACAAAATGGGAGATAACGGGATGGAGGAAAGAACTGAAATACCGCAAGTCCGACAGTTCGACGATAAACGGCATGGATGGGCGAGATGCTGGAGAAACAGGGGGAACAAACATGCCACTCAGTTCATTGTGCGCCTAACTTTTCTGCTTTTGCCCTTTTGCCTTGAGACTGGCGGCTGAGCCAAGGGCTGGTGAGGTGGGGAATTGCTTCGCACCGCCTCACAGCTTTCACTTTCACTAATCCCTCCTTAACACAACACCCCTGCACATTCCCACCTACTATATCTTTACTTTCTTAAACTCTCCCATCCATTCTGCCCACACACCACTAACACCCTGCCACCACAGGCACTCTCTAATCTTCCCTTTCTAGCGCCCGTTGTATTTAAGCATACAATGGGCTTTAAATCTAGTGAGCTTATAAAAGTCAAAGTTCCCTTTATCAGGTAAATGGAAGAAACCACTTATAGCTGTTGAAGGGAACTTTGATTCTTGAAAGTTCATGGACCAAAAATCTTGTTTGTCTCTAAAGCCAGGCAAACTGAGGCATAGGAAGGGGCAGTGTTTACAGTGACTGGTCCAATCCTACCATACATACATAAATACATAAATACATACATACATATGAGGTATGTGGAAAGGAACAGAATTTTCAATTATTTATATATTGCTTGCTATGCAACAATCTTAATGATCTGTAAAAAAGGGGCACTTCCTGTTACCTAATATTTGGAAGAAAGTAGTCAAAAAAAAGGAAGAGCCTAGTAACACCTATCACAATTTGTGGCAGGCTATGAGCTTTTGTGAGTCACTGTCCACTTCTTCAGAAGAAAGAACCCTTGAATGAAGAACTTCATCCCAATTGTGTCTTTGGGGGAAATTATACCGGGGCCACTGAAACTATTGTCCAATTACATTTTAAATCCTGGCATTTTATTCCAGTGTGAAAAGTAGCTGTCTCAAGTGCATAAAGTGAAAAATGTCACAAATCTGACTCTGGGTTTGTTGTTTTTTTACACACACGTAGCTCACATCACCTACTCACCTGTATGGCTCATCTTTTCAAAGGTTAACCATGGAGTCTGGAGCAGTTGCCATGACACAAAGGTAACCTGGCCCCTGCTTTGTACAAGTGTGAAAACAAAAGGCATTTTCATTGGTAACAATGTGAACATTCATCTCACATTTCATAAGGAATGGCAAGATGAAATTATAGTCTACTCAAGTTTATAGTTAAACTCAAGAAAACAACCGTAAATTCTTGTCAAGAATTTAACTTGGCAAGATAACCAAGATGGTACTTCTGTATTGTGGCAACCACATTTAGGCACACATGACTGGATAATAATAGACTTGATAAAGGTTGAAGTAAGAGAGACTGAATGACAGACATCAGATTTTGCACTGAAAGACCAGAACCATTTTGTTATAGAGCAATGATCAGACGATCCCTGTTGCGGTAATAGCTTTAGAAGCATATTCATCCTGAATATTGAAGGGTAGTGTGAAGCCAGCCAATTGATTCTGATGAAATAATGAGGTTTAATCTCATGTCCCTTCCTATGGCCTTTGCCAGAAACTTTCAGATTCATTTTTTTTAAAGCAAGTTAGATTATTTTATTTCACTCATGTATAGGATTTTGTTTAATCAACTGATTTACAACATGGAAATTTGAAGGTCCTTGTGTAATGATCTTTAGGACAGTATTCTTTTGTTTAATTATTGCTACAAGCATCACTAATATCAACATGATACTGAATAAGATGGGGATAAAATAAATGAAAGAATTCAGGCCATTAGATCCTGGGGAAAAACATTCTGGAAAGTGCTTTAGCTCTACTTTTTGCAGCGGATATATGAGGAAGCCTACACATCTCCCTGCAGGGGGAAACATGCAAGTCACTAATGCATCTACTTTCCTGATACACAGTGAAATGGACACAATGAATCCCAGTTTTAATGTATTTATAGACCCATGTATGAGGGAGACAAGCAACCAGCACAGTGTGAGAGGAAAGGAAAATGTATTTCATTCAGGTTCTCTTGTACAAGCAGTAGAGCAGCAACTGAAGTAACACACAGTGTTTTCACACTATTTTTAACAAAATAACAATGTCCATATGGAACAGTAGAGTGCAACAGATGGTTCACATGATTTTATTTAATTTGATTTTGAAATTGTATCTGAAGGAATACCTTTTGCTACCTCTTGGACAGACAGTTGCTTTCACAGCATAAGCAGAGATCAAGGAGTCATGTTGGTGCTTTTGGCTGAACAAGGACTGCTGCACCTGCGGAAATCTTCCCTGGACCCATTACGTTTCAAGGCTATTTGTAGCCTTGTATAAGCCTTGTATAAGTTCCATATAATTGGTTGCACTGGCTTATTTTCCAAGCAGAAAAGTGCTTTTTGCACAAGCTCCCACTATGTGGATGGAAAATTCCATAACCTTGAAGAGATAAAGGCCCCTCTTGCTCAGTAGACACTTATGTTTATATTGGAATTCCACTTTGTACCCTGCTGCTTTTAAGGCCTGAATATGCATAAACCTAGATGGGCAATCCTGTGCTGTATCTGTGCCACTGCAGCAGGTTGCCACATGACAATGGCAACACTTGTCCACATGACAATGGCAACACTCCCTATGGGCAACACTTATAGCATGGCCAGCATGCTTCTGCAGTGTTTTCTGATCACCACTGGGGTAGC
Organism: Paroedura picta; assembly: GCF_049243985.1. Taxonomy (NCBI): domain Eukaryota; kingdom Metazoa; phylum Chordata; class Lepidosauria; order Squamata; family Gekkonidae; genus Paroedura; species Paroedura picta. Next base: position 97,778,138 of record NC_135371.1, read on the forward strand.
ATCGATAGCAACTGTGCCACGGAGGAAAGTGGGGGTGTTGTGTGGATATGATGGCACTATGATGGACAGGACCACAAGAGCCACTCAGGGGCCATGTGGCAAGGGGTGGAGTCCAGTGTACATCTCAGGCAGCGGGCAGAGAGGGGCAGACTACAGAAGTTCAGCTTCTTTTCAGGAGCTTAAACCCCAGCCACCAAATCCAGGAACTTGATAGTGGGGAAGGGGTACAAGATGTCTGTTGCTGAGGGCACTCCTGCACCACTTCTGCTGGTAGTGGAGCAGGAAAGGGGGGCACTGTGGGGGCAATCAGTGCCCAGAGACTGGAAATCCAAATCCATTCTGCATTCGTCATTGCTTTCATATATAGTTGTGACATATTGCAATGGAAACCAAGTAATTTGTCATTCCTGCATGCCCCCAACTCTACCCCCCCTCCAAAAACACCAAATCCACCCACTGTATTGGCTCCCCTCCTGTCTCTGACTCTGAGGACACCCATGACCTCCTGCTCCCTCAGTATTAACTTAGAAATCTCTGTTTCTGGACCAGACATACAGTTATGGACTTCATTCATTCACTCAATTCTTTTTCTGACCTTTCTTTTCCACTTGGCTTACATCATTCTCCACTCCTCTGTTTCATGCTCACAACACCCCTGTGAGGTTGGTTAGGCTGAGGGTGAACGTCTGGTCCAAAGCCATCCACCTAGCTTCCATGGAACAAGTGGGGAATGGAAATTTGGGTCTCTCAGATCGAATCTCATGCTCTAACCACCACAAAAAGATGGCTCATTCACCCAGACTACTCTCTGACCCCTCCCCCCTTCACACAGAAGTCTGCAAGGTGAGAGAGGGAACTGGTCCAAGCCACTGGTCACATGCTATTTTGGCAGATAACTATGGCCACTGCACAACCATCCACATCCATCCAAGGCACCCGAGAACCCTCCCTCTTAGACTTGTCCTCAGGAGTCTATTAATGGATGTGTTATTCTGCTGCTGCATGACCATAGTAAATTATTGAATGATTGATCTGTTCGATAATACTTTTACTAAAGAAAGAGTTCGGCTCTTAGGCAGAATATGCAGTGCTTGCCTGAACAGATAATTTATTGGAGATAATTTGAGTTCTTTTCTGTGTGTTTCCTGGATGTGTCACTGTGAGCTTTAAATAGGCAGCCTAATGAAGTTCTTCTGTGTTCACATGATGCTGATACTACAAGCCATCAAACAGGGAAAAGTTGTGGGAGATTAAATGTTCGTACTGGGTTCAGACAGGGTTGATCTAACTCATGGGAGTCTTGCCTTTTGCCTACTCAACATTCAGCAACAACCATTTAGAAGTGAGACAGAATATCCACAAAATATGCATGCAAAGGGATTCCTGCTGGGATGATTGCCCAAATGGTGATCTATTGCATTACCATAATCAGAGAACAACACTGCTGTTTCAATAACTTTCAGTGTCAAATATTTTACTGTTAATATGAACACATGGGGCTTGCCTTAATTCTGTTTAGAGCTTCAGGGTTAAATTATGTGTTCATCAGATGCATGATAAATCACTTAATGGGTTCTCCCCTATGTTTTGAAACTCTGTTACTGTTTTTCCTAAAAATGTCAGTTTCGTAGCCTTAATGGAAATGATGGGAGGTAGCTAAGGGAGCTGTTCCAGCCTGCTAGAAAATGTAAACTAATTTCTTTGCGTTATTTGCCAAAACCAATTTACACCAAGTTCTGTACTGAAAGCCTGCATGAGTCTTCTTGGCAAAAGTTAGGAAGTGGCATCCGAGGTACACACGTGAAGCTCACCAGACACTTAATCCACTCCTGTTTGTTGGGAATTAAATCAAACCTTAAAGCTACATGAATCACAATGAAATTCAGCCTTCCATCTGAGCTGAAAATGGATAAAATATAACTAGCCAGACATGGCTCATGACCCAATTGCAGAATATGTAATGGGTGGAGAAACTATGGATGAAGATGTCACAGGACATCCATCACCACTAAAGATGAGCTTTCTTTTGGTTTTTGCCTTTGTACAATTCTCTGAGATAAAAGTCATGATGTTATGTCATAGTTTTTCAGAGATGTCCACCTATGAAATAACCCTGAACACACGCAGGAGAATCATGTGCAATGATCCATTTAGTTTAGTGATGTTATCTGTTGCCGCATGCATTGTTCTTGGTTGCTAAGAAGCCATATAAGAACAGAGACCCATGCCCACCTCTCACTGTAGTTAGATGACTCACAAATCATATCAATCAATCATCAATAAATGCTGCATTTCAATAACATCTTTCCCTCCAGTGCTTGTCTAAGTCAGTGGTTCTCAGCCTTCCTAATGCTGCGACCCTTTAATACAGTTCCTCATGTTGTGGTGACCCCCAACCATAAAATTATGAAATGTTCTTGTTGCACTCGCTCTTATCTGCTGCTCCAGACAGACAAACACTCTATGTCGATCTACCCCACAAGGCTGTTGTGTGGATGGCACCCTCCCAGCCAAGCTGCTTGCCCTGCTGTGACCCCTGTGAAAGGGTCATTTGACCCCCAAAGGGAGAAAAACAGGATTCCTCTTGGTTTGTGTGAGAATGCATAAGTGTAAAACACTGCCAAATGTACTATATGGCCACCATTCTCAACTTTTTTTTTTTGGCCACAGCCCTTTTAAGAGCTTTTCTCAGGTTCCAGGACCCCCGTGGGAGGCTGGCTACATGTACAATGATCTAGGCTAAAAAAGGTCTAAGCTTGGAGGCACAGGAAGCACAGGGTTGCAGCACAGAGGCAGCCAGTGGCAAACTACCTCTGTGGGCGTCTTGCCATGAAAGGCAACTTATGTTTTGCTGTAAGTCAGCTGCAGCTTGACAACGCTTTCTGCCACCACACCCATTGACTTCTGTGGACTTAGAAGAGTGCAGCTTTGCATTGCTAATAGGCTGTATCAAGGGCCTCATCAGTCGAAACATTTTCTTCATCTTCCTACTACTGTTCTTTTGTCTACATATTCTGGCTGCTACTTGTTGGTCTGGAGCTTTCAACCTGGATGGAAGGAATGAGGACAGGCATGTTGAAAAAGCTCTAACTTAGAACGGTGCCTGTGGGATGCAAAGCGGAAGGAGTCCCCGGGGGGCTGATGCGATCCAGTCTGATTGCTTCAACTTGTAAGATGGAAAAAGAAGAGGAAGAAGTTATGCACACTGCAGGAAGACAAAACAGGATGCTGGTTCAGCGTTTTGAAGGGTAATTCTAATAATTTACTGTGTTTATTTTGACAAAAAAGGAGATCTAACCTGCACTACCTATTATATTCTTCTTCCATAGCTGCTTCAGAATTGCCATTCATCTTCCTTCTGTTTGTTTCTTTGCTAAAATAAGTGACTGCTTTTGGAGAGTAAATTAAATATTTAAACTAGTCGCGATTGTTGAAAAGTCTGAGACAGAATAAACCAGTTGCTGGAGCACAAAAGCTCCATCTCTGACAGCTGAAATGATTTGGATACTTTGTAGAAACAGAACTAGTACACGGTATGCCAGCTGAGAGAGGATCCAGCCTTGACAGCATAGAGAGAATAGGGAGGGCTGTAGTGTGCTCAAACCAGTTAGGCTCACATCCTGTTCACCAGTGATGAACAAAGAGTTGAGTTTTTGATGGTTGGGTCAATTGTTTAAGGAACTGTACTTGACTGTTTGACATGTTGCTTCCCTGAATTCCTTCTTAAGATTGTCGTGCAGCACAGTTGGCTTTTTCTGCATGTGCCTTCAGCCATAGCTCTCTTGAGTTCTACCGCCACTCCCATCTTTTTCTGCATAACTGCAGGTACACAAACAAAATCATATCACTTGGTCTGGGGCCAAATCTGAATGACATGAATAACTTTTCAACTTTGTTTTTATGTGTTTGAATCTATCATGCATATGCAATAACAATGCAAACAATACTTTTATTTGTATAAAACAATTTAGGAACAAGGAAAACATAAATTATCATCTGTTTACCTCCATCCAAAGGGACTAATCCTGAATTTTTTAGCACTCTCCTCGCAATTCCCATGGAATAGCAAAATCATTGAAAAAGTCCAAACTCTGGGCCTTGATCCAAAGCATCTAATAGAACTTGGCCTTAAAACAGCCAAAGCTGTTGTACGGCAACGTCTTTTTGATATAGATTCTCAGGAGGAATTCACAATTCTTCCTAGAATGTACAGCACTCTAAAAGGATGGTCAGAAATTCTCCAGCTCCATATCTCACAAACATCTCCATAGTAAAATACCGATGGGCCTTCTTAAGAGCACGTTTTAACTCATTCCCCTCAGACTCCCTCGAGGGCAGATTTCTCAATCATCCGCTGGAGCTAAGTTTATGCCCCTGTGATAATGGCTGACCTGAGACAATTTCACATACCTTACTATATTGTCCTTTTTATGAAAGCATCTGAAAAATATCTAATCCTACCTTTACTATTCCATTACATTAGACATTCATCTCTGTCCTTCCATAATAGTGACACTCTAGTTAATGTTTTGCTAAGGGATAAAGATCCTCTCATTTCGAACATGGTAGCAAAATTCCTTTACATTTCTACTAGAATAAGATCAAAAAGAATGTCTGAAAGATAGTAATGGATAGGTAAATGCCATCTTATCACTTGGGTTAATGGACTATTCAAGAAGTTGTATTGATTCCTTGTCCCTGTAGTTAACTTCCTTGAGGTTTCTTCCCCCTTCTTCTTTACAAGTTATAACCCTTTCCTCCCACTACCCACAATAACATTATATTTGTTTCAAACAATGTATTGTTTTTAACATTGTTTTATTATCTTAAATATAATACTCTTATATTTTGTTCCTGACATCATATTTATTAACTTCTGTGATTGGTCATTGCAGTTTCTAAAGATGTATTTTTATATGGGTCAACTGACCGAATAAACATACTGAACTGAACTAATCATCTGTTTGGCACACCACTCCTTTTAAATGCTTCCCCAAGCTTTGCAGGCAAAGGTGCCTGAGAAGCTTGGGGAGGCATTTAAAGGGAGTGGCATGCCTTTCATCATAAGCTGTTTGGAAAGTGCTTTCTCTTCCTACCTTCTCAGGTGTTACCTGAGGGGGAGGCATTTAAATGGGCAGAATCATGGCCAAAATGGGCTGAATCATCACCAAATCACAATTCAACCACCACTGATTCAATTTAAACACAAGTAATTGTTTTAAGAGACAATCAAATCAGTCTCAAATTCTTATTATATATAGATGAGAAATTAAGCCCACTGTAACCAAAATACAGCGGGCGCTAGTGGATAGGGAGGAAGAATGTAGGGAGGAAGGTAGAAGAGGAAAGGAGGAATGGGAGGGATAAAGGAGGGGGAGGGGTACTTGAAGGGATGGATAGAAGGGAGGAAAAAAGGAAGTGAGGGAGGAAGTAAGGCAGGAAGACAGGAAGCAAGAGAGAGGGAGAGACAGAGAGACAGGAAGGAGATGTAGAAAGAGAGGAAGTGAAGAAGTCTGAAGAAAGGAAGGAAGGCATGGAGGTTGGTGGGATGGGATGGGAGAGGGGTGTGCGTGAAGGGTCTGGTGTTGGGGGCGAGATGTGCGTGTGTGTGTGTATGTTGAAGCTGCAACGGAGCACGGGCGGATCGAGGGGGAAAAGGGAGGGGGCGAGGGAAGAGCATGGTGTGTGTGTGTGTATGCGTGTGTGTGTAGAAGCTGCAGCAGAGAGCGGAGGGATCGAGGAGGAGAGGGGAGGGGGTGAGGGAAGAGTGTGGTGTGTGTGTGTGCGCGCGTGTGTGCATCTGTAGAAGCTGTAGCAGAGAGTGGGGGGATCGAGGAGGAGAGGAGAGGGGGCGAGGGAAGAGCATAGTGCTGGGGCAAAGTCTGGCTGTGGCGGGCTGGCTGCAGACAGATTCAGCCCTTAAGGAGTGGTGAAGGGAGAGTCCTGTTGCGGCAGAGATGCAGCGGGGCTGTCCCTTGTGCACAGCGGTGGCCGTGCCACCAGCCAGGTGCACGGCACTGAGTGGCCACGAGCAGTGCCCCGTTGCCGTCTCCACCAGGTGCCGCCTCCAGCAGGCTGCCCATGTCGGGCAGCTGGCTGGAGCAGCGGTCAGGGCGGCAATGGCAGCGTGCAGGGAAGGCAGTGGTTTTGGGGGGGCGGGTCAGGAGGTATGATTTTGATGGTTGCAGTGGTGTCATTCTTTTGGTGTAGTGCCAGTTTGGTGTAGTGGTTAGGAGTGCGGACTTCTAATCTGCACTCCCCCGCATGCAACCAGCTGGGTGACCTTGGGCTTGACACAGCACTGATAAAATTGTTCTGACCGGGCAGTGATATCAGCGCTCTCTCAGCCTCCCCCACCCCACAGGGTGTCTGTTGTGGGGAGAGGAATGGGAAGGTGACTGTAAGCCGCTTTGAGCCTCCTTCGGGTAGGGAAAAGCGGCATATAAGAACCAACTCTTCTTCTTTTTCTTCTTTTGACCTCTGTATTGTTCAAGGTGCATTAGTGCTACCCCTCTCATTTGAATCCAAAATGGATTTCACTTAAGTGTCTTGAAAAGCATTGGACAAAAAGGGTTAAGACATTTTGCAACAACAGCTTGCTGAATATATCTTTTCTTTTGTCATATATCGCCTTAAGACCCCTGCAGAGCATTCCGCTTTGTGGGTAATAATATACTTGTGATTCCCGGTCCTTGTGAAGTATGCCTGACCATGACCAGGCAATTTATATATATATATATACACACACACACACACACACACACACACACACACACACACACACACACACACACACAAACACACACACACACACATATATATATATATATATATATATATATATATATATATATATATATATATATATATATATATATATATATATATATATATATATATATATATATATATATATATATATATATATATATATATATATATATATATATATATATATATATATATATATATATATATACTAGGGGCAAAGCCCGTTGTCTCCAAGAATACAACAGGCGCCAGAGCTTGGCAGTGGGAAGAGGAAGGGGAGGAGTTGTCCAGTCTGTAAGGGCATGGGGTTGTCATGTGTGTTGTGTGGGAGGTTGTGGTGGCATGGTGGCAAATGAGGCCATGGGTGTGGAGATATGGGTGTCAAGAACCTGTGGTGTGGAATGTTCATTGAGTGTGGGAGAGGACTGACCTTTGGGAATTGTGGCATAGTGGTTACAGATGAGCTTTCCAGAGCCATGTCCTCAGATATGTGAAGGGAAAATCAGACTGGAGACTCTTCTTAGGGGAAGATTACATGGCAACCAATTCCCCCCAGTTCTGCGTCATTTCCCTTCTTGTGTGAATTAGGCCACATTCACCGAAATGCCCCTCTGCCCTAATACACATGGGGTAGTCACAGTACACAGGTGTCCACCCTGTTCCTTCTGTCTCCCATATTTTCACTGTTGGTAAAATGTTATGTGCCCACATGCTTCTTTCATGGTTGCTCCTTAGAAGAACGGATTTTTGTACCCTATTGCTTACTCCCCAAAGGAGTCTCAAAGCGGTTTACAAACACCTTTTCCATTTGTCTCTCCACAATAGTCAACCTGTGAGGTATGTAGGGTTGTGAGAGATCTGAGAGAACTGGGAATGGGCCGCAGTGACCCAGCAGGCCTCAGGTGTCTCAAAGCATTTTCCAATCGTCTTCCCCTTCTCTCCCCATAGCAGACTCCCCATGAGGGAGGTGGGGTAGCGAGCCTCACAGGGAAGCTGGCAACCCTAAGAGGAAGACTGTCTGTGCACAGCAGTCTTGACCTTAGTAAGGTTTTTAATACTGTTTTTTTATTTGCCAGGCCAAGGTTATTTGCCAGTTACTATTTCAGTTACGATGTGTCTCCAGACATTTACTTGTTCTCTATTTAGTTTCAGGCTGTAAATATTTATTTAGATCTTCCTACACTTTCCAGACTCACAGGACTGATGCTGGTCTGCCTGTCTGCGCCCCAGAATACAAACAGTTGCTGATAAGGGCTGGCCATAACCTATAGGCCAGGAGGGACACTCCTGCACCACTCCCTCCCAACTGCAGGCAAAAATGGCTCCTTTGAAGGCTGGACTCTGAGGCATTGTACGATTTTGAAGTCCTACCTCCAAACCTCCAGGAATATTTCCAACCCAGGGGTAGCCAACCTACAGGTGTGGCCTGGAGAGCTCCTGGAATTACAGCTCACCTATCAGAGTATAAAGATCAGCTCCCCAGGCAGAAAGGGACAGGGTTGTGGTAGAGAAGAAACATTTAAGGCTTCCCGCACAGGTTGTTGTTGAATTGAAAGACTTGAGGCCTACTGCACAGGGTTGTTGTGCAGATGGAACAGGAGACAAAAGAGCCAGCTTCCTCTGCAGAATAACGCTGTGCAGTGGCCTCAAATCTGCAGAGAGTTGCAAAGAAGAAAGACACATGGCTTGGCTGTGTCTAACCCCCGGCCAGAGCAGTATTTGAAGTGAGAAGGGGCTTTTCTGTGGCCTCCCTGTCAGGCAACTGTTTGGCAGAAGGGGAAAGTCCCCCCCCCTCAAAAGGAAGGCCCTCAGGCTCCCCTGCGTTGCTCTTGGAAAAGCCTCCTTCCCTCAGTCAGGGCCTGTCAGAGGCTCCTTCGCAGCAGGCCTGAAGGGGGGGGGGGGCTCCTGCCAGCTCTGTCAGGGTTCTGAGGCAATTTACAGTTGGACATGGCAGTTAGGACAGTTTCGCCTTGGGGCGAAAAGGGCTGGTGCAGCTTGTCCAAGCCTCTGTTTTCATCCCCCTTGGCAGCCCTGCTGACCTCCTCTCCCTGCGGTGGTCAGGAGCAGACTGGCAGCCAGACTGGGCTGGGTGAATGGAATTTTGGTCTGTCCTGGTGAGGGGCCAATAGGAAGGCACTTTGCGCGCCTCCCCATTGGCTGCTTGGCCCTGGATGGACACTCGGAGGGCCCAATCAGGAGCCGCTTCGCGGCTCCTGATTGGGCCTTCTGAGTTTTTATCCTGGACAGGGCCCGCCCTAACTCCTCCCCAGGTGGCCTTACTCTTTTATTTAATAGGACCCTGTCCTATTTAAAGATATATATATATATATATATATAATTTTTTTAACGTTATCCCCCAGGCCTTGTTTGCAATCTTTCCTGCCTCATTGATCTCACACAAAGGTAGATGGTCTCAGTGCAACTTCTATTCTGATTTCAGAAGTACACAGGGAAACTCAGAGCTCATTCAAAGGATGGTGACTGCACACATACACAAAACAGGTGGTGGTGGTGGTGGTGGTGGTGTGTGTGTGTGTGTGGGGGGGGTGATAACCAAGTCCTGTGAGGAAAGGTTGAAAGGATTGGCAGAGTTTCAATATGTAAAGATAAGGGAGCACAATGCTGCTTAAAGTAAAAACTAGTTTTTATTCAGAAGAGAAATGTATAGAAAGAGGAAATAAGAGACCTAAATATCTAGCTAGCTGTTGTCTGCAGTCATTTTTTTCCTGTTGTTATGGTGGCTGGTTGGAAGGAAATATGCTGAAAAAGCAGGAAGTCTCCAGAGCCAATCAGGACATTGGAGGAACTAATTTGAAACTCATCAGGACGTTCCTATCCTATCCATGCTAAATATACATTTCCTCCAATGCCCCCTGCAGGACATCTTTTATATGCTGCTCAGTTATGCACACTACATATTTTGTGTGTTCCAAGAGACAGAGCTAGGCATGTTTAGTTTGGAAAAGAGAAGAGTAAGGAGGAGGTATAATCCCTGTCTTCCAATATCTGTAAATTGTCACACACATGGGGCAGAGCAGTTTTATTCTCCCTTCTTTCATATGATTGGGGTAGGAATAACTACAACAAAGTAGATTTCAGTTAAATCTTATAGGATAACTTTCCTAGCAGTTAGAGGTACTAAACAGTAGAACAAACTGACTGGGGAAGTGATGGAATGTCTTTCACTATAAGTCTTTTTGGTTTGTTATACACGGTTGAGATCAATAGCACATTTGAGGGACAAATATCCACACAAGAGGCTTGATCCTACAAAAAAAAAGGGAGTACTACATTAGGGCAGTGAGTTGTATATTCCGTGATTTTTAAAAAACAGTTTATTATCAAAACATTGTTTTTAGTCTGTTGTTCTACTATCAGGAAACTCAGAAGATAATTGATAAAGGGAAGTTCAAAATGGGCAGTTACCAGAGACCCATATTATCTGAGCACCTTATCTAACCACTTATCAACTATGTTTAAGATTTGAACATGTTGTGTCCGGTTAAGTTGCCTTCAGCTTACTATGTAGTAATTTATTGGCTATTATGCCATTTGTTAACTTTGTATAAAACCCAGAGATGTGTGTGTGGTTATATACTGCTTGTTCAATTTGTATTAGTTTGAATAACAGACATTCTTGCAGACGTTATGACATTGCATTAAAGAATATGTTATTTTCTTATTATGGGTGTTTTTGTATTATATAAGCTAAATTTAATCATTTCTTGGATGTCTTTACAATGTTTTTTACATGTAGGTAAAAAAATACCACTGTAGTACTGTATTTCTAAATCACAGGGTTTTTTTCTTTTCTTTTTCATAGCTGCATATTCCTGCATCGAGCAGGGAACTTGACAACCTTTGGGGTTCTTTCCAACTCTGCCCCATTATAACAGTGTCACTCTGTTCATGGATTTCAGGGTTAACAAACAGAACACTGTGGGTTACAAAAGCTTTTGGTGAGCTTGATTGCCAGTCATCATTAGGGAAGACTGTGAACACATTAAATAACATGCTCTGTGCATGTTTCCTTGGCTTTTGAATGGCATGTTCATCTTCCTTAGTGACTAGGTTATGGAGGAAATGTGCATTTCAAAATAAGGTCAGACAAGCAAAAATGCATGTGGCTGTGAAAAATACCCTGAAATGTTGTGACACCTGTCAGTTGCTTTTTAGACACTACTTAATAATTTGAGTTTAATTGGTAAGTAGCCTATTTTGTCTAGTTCTCCTTTCTCAAGCTATATCTGTGGTCAAAATGTATTCAGACAAGATTAACCTGTTTCTTCTTATGTAATCATGGGAGTTCTCTCTCTCACACACACACACAAACACACACACACACACATGCACACAGAAACAGTATTCGTGACTTAATAACCAACTAGGTCCCAGAGATCCTTAGCAGAAGCCAGAGCTGAACCAATTTTTAAACAACTTGCAGAGAAATAATGCTTGCTGTGATTGATTTTATTATCTCCTCATCCCCCACACACCATTTTGCATGCAAGGGGGCACAAATGCTTTTTATTGTTAGGGAAAAAAATGTTCTAAGCAGGGTAGCTTCAAAAAGAGTAAAATAAATCATGTATAGATTTACTTCTCTCTTCTCCACACTCCACAAGTTTTTCCCCCCTGTTTGCATAATGCTGCAAGGTCTCCAAATAAAATTCAAATAATAAGTTGGAGAATCAAGGGGCTGCATTTTCTCTCAGTGACTGTAACAAGAGCAAACTTTTTTTCATTGATAAAGGCAATAAGACGGGCTCTGTAGTTGTAAATTATTCATGTGAAGACTAATGCACCAAACATTACAGGGATGTGCATTTGCCTGTTTGCTCTGCTTGACTGCAAAATAGACAAATGATTGCTGTTGCCATAGGCAGCATTGGATAATGTCCTGGTCATCAGCTAACATTTACACCAGGGATACAAGCAGTCATGCAATAACATTTCACTTTATTAATTAAATATTTTGTATGAAGAAATTTGTTACATTTTCAAGTCTTCTACATATCCCTGCAGAAGTGTGAGGTCCAGAAATATAGTATTAATCCTTTGATGATACATATCTTACTGCCAAATCCAATATGCCTATTGATAAATGCATAATAGATATCTTTTTTGTCTTCTTCAAATGCATCCGTTACATTTTGCAGAAGAAAATTTCATACTGTCTGTATTTAAAACCTACAGAGGCCTTGGCAAAATTTCAGTTGTAGATACAGTGCTAGATAAAAGAAGATAGGCAAAAAGGACAAGGTAGCCAACAGTAAGCACAGGTTTGGATTGTAAGACATTCTCTAGGGTTGTGCTTGAAGACAGCTTGGAAACTGCAAGCAGAGGAAATCATTTCCTCTTGTCCTACCCTGAAGGAAAAAAGCCCCATTTTCCTGATTCCTTCTTTCCTTCCCAGCCACCAGCAAATCTATCTTTATCAGCCCCTCCCCTTATCTGTCTTCAGCTTCCCCACATTTCCTCCCATGGCAGCCTTCTCCGGAGGAAGATCCTAACAAAATTGCATGATGATAGTCACTGGGCTGGACCAGGACCTGTTATGTGTTGGGAACCCGCAAACACTGCCCCGAGATGTCACACTGAGGGACGAAATGTAATCCAAATGAATGAAAAACAAACAAATTGAAATAAAGAAAGCCTTGCAATAGGCAATTCACTTTCCATCTCTTTTCCTTCTGGAAGTCCCCATATCCTCAACTTTCCTTGCTTCCATCACTCCTTCTCTCCCATCAACCAGTCTTCCTTTTACCAGCTCTCATCTTCAACTATAATTATTTACTTCATTTATACCCCATTTTTCTCCCTATTGCGGGCACAAAGCAGTTTATGTCATTATCCTCACTTTATTTTATCCTCACAACAACCTGGCATGTAACTGGTCCAAAATCACACATTCAGTTTCCATGGTAAAGTGGTTATTAAAACAAAGGAAAAGGGAGGAAAACAAACTCAACCCAAAATATATCAAGAACGCTACAAGAGTCAAGCTAAGGTAAATAAAAATCTTGCATCATCAATAATAATAAAAAAACAAAGGGCCTGATTAGCAGACTACAATAAGAGGAATAAAGAATAGTGACTTCTTTTGGCAAACATTACACTACATTTAACGGGTGCAGAAATGCCCCATACCTCTCCCTCACCCATGGCTTACCAAGATATATCAGGTTTACTCCTAACAGTGGAAATTTAGAAGGCAGTGTGAGCATTGTTGTGGTATTGTTCTTTTCTCTCAGTTGTATTAGGCTTGTGTCTTTAGTCCCTATCTATATGTCATGTTGGTTTTATATCACTTTAGGTTCCAATCAGGAGTAAGTCTTCATGGTATTTATTAATTTTATTTATTAGATTTTTATACTACCCACCCTGGCTCTGGGAGGTACACAACATGGCATATTGATACAGTCAAAACTAAATTTGATTAAAATAATTTAAATACATTTAAATAATTAAAATAACAGTAAACAGCTTCAGATTAAAAAGCTAGCTATGTCAGGGCCTGGATGTACTTGAGGAGGTCATTGTAATAAGCCTGGTTGAGGTCAGACTTACCTTCTTGGGGCCGGGGCTAAGTCTGATCACATCAGATTTCAAAAGCTAGCAATGAATTCTAAGATCTCAATGACAAAGTTCTGACCTGAATTCATACATTTAAAACCATGCAGGATCTGTCCATTGGATCTAAGATTGCTGTATTTGCCACTACCTTATATAGAATCAGAACACTGAATGGTCAAGGTCACTACTGTCTAGTCCGGCTGGCCCAAGGTCCCAGGTGAAGGCCTTTCACATCACCCACTGCTTGATACTTTTAACAGGAGATAATGGGAACTGAACCTGGAGCTTTTTATGTCCAAGGCAGCTGCTCTACCATGAAGTCATGGCTCAGCTCCCCAAGCTGATGTCATTCAATGTATAACTTCAGCTGAGTTCCTTCTTCAATTTAAAATGAGAATAATAGTTTCATGAGAATGTTGCAATAATTTGTTTCTCTGTCCTTAAAGTGCTTTGAACATGAAATGGTCTTAAATTTTGAGCTGTAACTGACCTTCAGCCATTTCATTTAATGATATTTTGTACTGCTGTGAAATATAACTCGGATTCCAGAATGAACGGCCAGAGATTCATTTGAAATCCCATCCTGTGTTTGCCTCCAATTTCCCACTAGAACTTGTGACAGCTGTTGTGTTCTTAATGACAACCAGTCATTATTTCCTCCAGGAATATTGGCTGTGATCACATTTTCCCACAGCAATGCCATTATTGTGACATTGTGTTATCACATGAGAATGGCCTATTTAACTGTTGTCACCTCTGAAGTTTAGGTTATAGAATGCTGCTTGTGATTAGATGGATCACCGTGGGATGTGGCAGGGAATTAATTCAAACAGAAAGCAGTGATCCATACTTTACTGTGGGGCAGCAATATATAACTTCTGTCATAATAACTATTCTATCATAAGAATATAAGGACATAAAAGCCATGCTGGATCAGACCAGTGGTCTATCTTGTTCAGCATCATGCCTCTCAGAGTGGGAAACAAAATGGCATAGAGGCCAAGGCCATTCCCCTGACATTGCCTCCTGGCATTGATATTCAGAGGTTTACTGCCTCTGTACTTTTCTCAGCTCTGTAATATCTTTTCTGAAATACGGTGACCAGAACTGCACACAGTATTCCAAATGAGGTTGCAACATAGATCTATAAAGGGGTATTGTAATATTGGCTGTTTTATTTTTAGTCCCTTTGCTAATAATTTCCATCCTCAGGTTTACGTTTTCACTGCTGATACACAATGGGTTGACATGTTCATTGAGCTATCCACTATGATACCAAGATTGCTTTTCCTCACAATCTCAGTAAGTTCAGACACCATTCACACATACTTACAGTTGGGATTTTTGTTCCAGTTGCATTGCTTTATGCTTACCTACACTGAATTTCATTTGCCACAATATCTGTGGCAGTTCTACTGGAGCTCTTCACAAATGGCCCTGGTTTTCACCATCCTGAATAATTTTTTGTCATCTACAAGCTTTGTCACTAAACTCTGACCTCAGTTCCAGATCATTTATGAACAAATTAAATTTCATTAGCCCCTTTGTGGGACCCCACTGCTTACTTCCCTGCATTGCAAGAATTGTCTGTTTATTTCTGTTTTCTGCTTCCTGTTGTTTAATCAATTTGTAATCCATAATGGGAGAGGATTATATCCACAAAAGAGGTCCCATTACGCTAAACTTGAGATTCTTTGGCAAAGTACCTTGTCAAAAGGTTTTTGAAAGTCTATATATAGAATGTCTACTAGGTGGTAGTTATTCATTTCTCAAAGAACTCCAAAAGTTTTTCCTCTCTGTAACTAATAGCTATATTTTTTATTACAGTTTCCACCAATTTCAATTTTCCTGGACACTAGGCTAAGTGGTCTGGAATGTCCTTGTTCTTCTCATTTTAAATTGGTGACTTCTGCTCTACAGTCATCTCTAACAGTGGCTGATTCTAGTGTTCAGTTACTTATAGGTAAAGGTAAAGGTATCCCCTGTGCAAGAACCGAGTCATGTCTGACCCTTGGGGTGACGCCCTCTAGCGTTTTCTTGGCAGACTCAATACGGGGTGGTTTGCCAGTGCCTTCCCCAGTCATTACCGTTTACCCCCCCAGCAAGCTGGGTACTCATTTTACCGACCTCGGAAGGATGGAAGGCTGAGTCAACCTTGAGCCGACTGCTGGGATTGAACTCCCAGCCTCATGGGCAAAGCTTTCAGGCAGCTGCCTTACCACTCTGCGCCACAAGAGGCTCTTTCAGTTACTTATACTGGTTAACAAATCAGCAGACTTACATTGGAGTTCTCTAAGAACCTTGAATATGTCCCATCATACTTTTAAAATTTCCCCAATAGATCTAGAACTCTCATCACCTTAATTAGATTCAGTCCTTCAGACTCCTTTCCTGAAGACTGTGGCTGTGACCTGGATGTCAACTCCACACTTTACAGTGGACACAGATGGAAAGAATTAATTGAGCTTCACTTGTTGGTGCATTTCGTGATCCACTCCTCAAATTCTTTGAAATGCCTAAATTAATATTGACTTACACTTCTTTTGATAGATACTCTTATCCCGCCTGTTCACTTCATTAGGGCGGAGCTTCTATGTCTTAAAAGAAGCTTTCCGGTCTTTTATGGCTTCTTTGGGGGTGCCTCCATCCAACCTCCATTGTCTCCCTCCCCCAGTTATATAATAGCTGTCCATCGATCCCCCTCACTCAGCAGGAGTCAGTGCTCAAGAGACAATGGGGTGCTGGAGTGCCTGTCCTAACTCTGAAGAAGATATTCAGAAAGACACTCCCAAACAGCACAGGAACCATACAGCCTCATACAAACAGACACACACTTTCCCTCTTTGCCTTGACATTCATCACATAATGTTTGTGTGCTCAATAAATCACACAAGGAGATCAATGAAACTGCACAGGGTAGCTAGGTAATAAAGCAATTGTCTGAAAATGGTGATCACCATCAGTGGTTCATTATATAGCATTTCTGTCATGCTTATTTATGTTCTTTATTTGAAATATTCTGCACTCCCCATGTAGCACGTCTGAAGCAGCTCATTACAATTCCCTTAAAACAAGAAAAGACCTATACATCATATAAAACATACCACTATACTACTAGCATTGCTGTCCAGCCTGAATTTTTTCTCATAATGGTCCCTGGAAACATGTACTGCTGCTTTGTGTAGAGTAACTGAAGCAAGGTGTGTGTGTGTGTGTGTGTGTAGGGGGAGCTCATTAGTTTGGATCCCAGAAAGCACAAATGAAAGGCACTGGGACCTTTTCCACTCCTGGAATTCGGCCCGACTCAACACTTGTGTGGTTGCAAGGCTAATTCCCACTTCTGCATGATGTTGGTGATGATCCAGGGAGGTCCTGGGCCTGGCCCGCACCACACTGTGCTGTTCCAGTTGCCTTGCAGGAGCACAAATCCAGGGCAGACATGGTGCAACAGACCAAATGCTCCCCAATGCCGATCCTGGAAGAGGTGGGGCAACCTGCCCTGAGACAAACACTAGGGGGCAGTGCAGGGTGCCATCCTTTGGGCCTTTTCGCACGGGGATCTTTGTTGCAAATTGTTTGCGGAATGAAAAATCGCCATTTAAAATAGTGGAATTCGTCGTTATGCATACCTGCCTTTGTAGTGGAATCAGTTGCGTTTTTTAGCGTTTCCCACAGGCTTCCGGTCTCGGCAGAAATCGCTAGAAAGGAAGCGCTATTGCCAAGCTCGTCCCGCCCCTGGCCGTCAAGCAGCCAATGGGCAGCCGTTAGCATGCTCCCAAACAGCCCCTTTCCCTTTAAGAAAGGTTTAAAAAAAAACAAAAACAGACCCATAGCAACGAATCTAGGTAGATTCGTTGCAACAGAGAGACCCATCCAGCTGCCTAATGTGAGCTGTCGTTTGATCGTATGATCGTTGGCACGCTGCCTCGAGTGATAAAAAAAAATCCCCCCCCCCTCTCACGGGCCCGATTTTTGGCTGAATTAATGTGTAAAAAATAAAGGGACTTTATTTCAGCAAACGGGCTTTTATGTGGTTTGTGCTTAGTGACTAAAGGTAAAGGACTGAAGCCAGGGAAGCCTCTAAACAGAAAGAGGCTCGCTGGTGCATTTATCCCCGCTCGCTCGGAGAAAAAAAAATGGCGATCGCTTCGCCGGAAGTTTGGAGGACAGGCTCAGGAGGAGGGACTTTGAAGAACCCGCAACAATGGTAACGCACAGGTCTTTAGCGCTAGTGTTGCAGATTGGTTGCAGGAGTGTATCGCTATCTGGAGGGTGAATCCACTTTTCTGGATTCCCCTGAAAGCGCTACAACGAAGCGCTTTTTGCGGGTCGGTTTCAGGAGTGTTGCAGATTGTCTACGACGTCGTGCGTTATGCCAAATTAGTAGCGTTTTCAATTAGCAACCATTGTGCTATTTTGAAGCCGTGCGAAATGGCCCTTAGTCTGGTAAACGTCTGGCAGAGGCAGACTTTCCTACAACAGCCCCCCCCCAATCTGAGGCTAAAATTGCGGAGACCCTCATAAAAAGTGCCATGTAGCATGTGAGAGCTGGAGTGAGGAGGGTGAACCAGGAATGATCTCCTGGCTCACTACTGCAGAAGCAGAAATATTGGCCTGCCCAGCTTGTTCTTCCATGAGTGGAAAGGCTGGAGCAGATGGTTTCTTCAGATATTGACATATAGAACAGTTGCAAACAAGACATTTTAAATGAGAGTCACAATGAAAGAAAGTGTCTGTTATTGTCTCTTCTGTTTCATATTCTTCTAATCAATTAGAAACATGAACTAATATAAAGGTAAAAGTAAAGTTATCCCCTGTGCAAGCACCGGGTCATGACTGACCCTTGGGGTGACGCCCTCTAGCGTTTTCATGGCAGACTCAATACGGGGTGGTTTGCCAGTGCCTTCCCCAGTCATTACCGTTTACCCCCAGCAGCAAGCTGTATACTCATTTTACCTACCATTTTACCTACCTCAGGATGGAAGGCTGAGTCAACCTTGAGCCGGCTGCTGGGATTGGACTCCCAGCCTCATGGGCAGACAGCTTCAGACAGCATTTCTGCTGCCTTACCACTCTGCGCCACAAGATGCTCTGTGAACTAATATACTAAATATTTAAAACTTTATTTAAAGGACTGAGCAGAAGAGGACAATGTGTGAAGCTCACTGCACCTGCAGTATTTTGATTGTTTTGCCTTTTCTCTAAGGCTTATGTTCAGGGCTGTGGTATTTGGTCTATGTTAGCATTTTTGATTAAAATACTTTAGGATTCATTAAAAACGTTATCCCTTAGTACTCAGGCAAGAGAGTTTTTAAAACACTGTTAATTCTCTTTCATACTTGTTCACTCTGGTAGCAGATATTTATGTCATCTTTCCATTTGAAACTCCCTTGACAGCTGACAAGTAATAAAACATGAACTACAAGAAGACTGAAAAACAATACAGGAGGAAAAATAAAGTTATTTAGACCATTTAAATCCCCAGTTATAAAACTGAAGGTCCTTCAAAGACTATCTGGAATAGCTATGCCTTCTAACGATGTCAAGAGGCTGGTGTTGCTGTCATAATAGTGCAATGTAAGAACCTGCAAAATATGTGGCGTCTTTCTCTTAGAGGTGCCTAGGATTCCATTCCAATTCTGTTGTTTTTAATTCCAAAAGAGACTGTTCTCTTTTGGGATTGTTTTCCATGGCTTTGTTTCTTTCTTTCATAATTCTGTCTTATTATTTCCTGCTGGTTTCAATGAAAGATGCCCGATTTTTTAGGCCAGTGAATTCGTGGTTTACACATTGAACAAAACTCAGGGGGACTATAGAATGCCCTCAGGCACACAAACACGGCCAATCTCCAGAAGGAGAGAATAAAGGGGTTCCCTTTTAGAGGCAAGGAAAGCCACCCATGTTTAACATTAATGTCTGTGTGAAATTAGTAGGGAAGATTCCAAACAGTCACACAGACAGAACTGCTGCTATTTACCTTGAAGAATAGTAGCATGAAGAAGAGGCAGAAAGCAAGGGAAGCTAAGGCATCTGGGCAGGCAGGATGCAGGATGAGGTGTTGGTGGCCAAGGCAGCAGAGGCCAGCACCCGAGCAGTCAGGCTAACATGGAGTCTCAGGGGGCCAAAGGGCGAGCTGGAAGAGCTGCCAGGTGATGAGATCCACCGTCTGTGGGCAGCAGCTGTAATGGCCCATGGAGCATCAGTGAATGAGCACAGAGAGTTGGCAGAGAGCCTGCAGTGCTGCAGGAGCTGCAGAGGTCCCCAGGCCTGTGGCATATGTGTGTTCAAGGAGGTGCAGTGCTAGGCCTGCAAGAAGTGGGGTCACATTGAGAGAGTCTGTGGGGTGAAGAGAGGTCTCAATGCAACCCCAATGAAAGGGTAAAATTGAGACCTCAGTATTTGAAGGAGTTTGTGGACTAGGGGGGAGTGGTATAATGTATTTGCACCTGCCCATTTAAGAGAAAGAAGAAGGTTTCCCACACACAAGAAAATTGGGCATGAACTGAATTTATCTATATGCGAAGTGTATGTGTGTTGTCACCAGTTACTAATTGTTTCTGTTGTGTTAATAAAGACTTGTTGGACAAGCGTGGCTCTCTCTCAATACTTTATAAAACCCTTGTGAGACCCCGTCTAATTTTAAATCTACACAGAGTTGCCAGCTATAGGTTAGGAAATCCCTGGGGAGTTGGGTGTGGATCCTGGGAAGGGCAGAGTTGGGAAGGGAAGGAGACTCAGCAGGGTGTAATGCTATGCAGTCTACCCTCCAAAGCTGCCATTTTCTCCAGGGAACTGCTCTCTGTACTCTGGAGATCACTTGTAGTTTTGGGAGGCCTCCAGGCCCTGTCTGGAAACTGGGAACCCTAGGTCATATAGAGGATGTCAGCACAATGGGATAAAAGGTTATTTTTTGAAGATTTGTCTTTGTAACAGCAGAGAAAGATAATTATTCTCTTTTCCATTTAGCATTTGAAACTTGTACCTTGAGCATTGATTCTTGACAACGAGGCTATTCCCACGTTCCTTGGTACCTAGCAACATAACAAGCCACCATCACTAGAACAATAAAAAAAGAAAAGCCTTCTGAGTACTCTCTTAATTGTTGGGCTAGACATTTACAGAATTACCTGCTATAGCTGTGTGTCCTCTCTGGAGAAATGACTGACTTCCTTCCTTCCACTTGAGTGGTAGCATTCCTTTCATTCACCTGTAAGGCTCCTTCTACCAGAGCTCCTTGTCCCAATAGACATGTTGAGTTATTCTGAACAAACTCTTAGAAATGTCCACCTTCACTTGTTTTCAAGTAATGTATCAAGGGAAGTTAATGTCCTTGTTTTGCTTTTTCTGCTGAATTGTACCATGTGCTAATAAGTCGGGTTCATTTTTTTAAAACTTTGCTAAATTGCTTTGTTTCTATGGCTGATTGGAAGGCAAAAAGGCCCCAGAGGCACCAAAAGAAAAAGAGAAACATTCTCAAGTAATTAGAATAATTACAATAGCTGAAAAAGCAGTCCTACAAAAATGGTGTTTATGTTCTCAGGAGATTTCTTAACAACAAGGTCGCCTGCTTGGCTCTAATGTGGATATTTTCCAGTCAGCTTCAGACTGGAAATCTATCATTGTAAAGGTATAATAACTGCTTTCATGGAAAGTTTAAAATCCCATTACCATAAAGTGCTCCAGGCTGATTTCTGATGTGACCTAGCTCCAGCTGACTTTTCTGTCTTCTCCTGGTGAAGACAAGTCTGAAAAGTCTGGTAAATTGCCCAGTGGTTTTTAAATAATGGGGTTAACACAAGTCTGAGGCATAGTTGTCTGCTGCTGCTGTTGCTGTCCCTGGGAACATGGCCTTGGCACGTTCTGACTTCCATGGTGACAGAAGCCCATCAGAAACAGCCTTGTATATACTGATTAGATCATGTGACTATTTGATGACTTGTTTCAATGTTTTGATTCATTCATTTGTTCCTTGTTATACTGGGTGAGGTGGGGAATGGGGATTCGGTAGTTTTTAATTTTTAGGATGCTTTAATCTGTTTATGAATGTTTTTATATATCGATGTAAATATAATTATAATAATAATAATACTATATGCTATATACTATAACAACAACAGCAACTACTACTACTACTACTACTACTACTACTACTACTACTACTACTACTACAATAGATCAATTAACTCTGAGATGGGCTGGGTGCAAGAGTTGCACAGTGGTGAACTCCCATCCTCACCTGCCTGTGGCTGACCCTGCTTTGCTTCCTAGATCTGGAAAGATCAGATTAGCCTGGGCCTTTCAGGTTGGAGCTCTTTCCTTCCCATCTCTCTTTGCAGGGCTCCTCAGATGCTTCCTCTGCTGCCACCACACATTACAGGGGCTGGCAAGCAAGGAAGCGGCTGGGGAAGTAACCGGATCTTTCCAGATTTAGGAAACAAAGCAGGGTCAGCCGTGGGCGGATGGGGCCAGGAGTTCCCCTGATTTTCCCATGTTCCCTTGCAGAGGGGGCAACTGACCACCAGAATTGCACTGGTGCTGGGACCACCCCAGACTGGTGAAGATATCATCAGGAAGTGGGAATTAGCCCCACGACCAGGCAAGCTCTGAGCCGTGCAAAATCCCGCATGCGGAAAAGTTCTCTTTCTCACTTTCCTGTCTTACTTCTTTCCCCCTGGACTTAACTGGGTTACTATTGATGGTGATATTTAATGGTGTATAATTTATTTTTATTTATTTTGGGATTTTTATACCCTGCTCTTGTGAATGGTCACCTCAGGACTTCTGTGTTCCTGGGCTCAGCTGTAATCAGCTGTTCCAGATGCCATCATGCATCAAGAATTGTTGGTTGTTGTTGGAGCTTACAGTAAAAGGTCCTCAGCAGTGCTAAGATGAGGCAGAGACTAGCCAAAAACACAAACATGAATTGGTTGGGGCCATGCAATTCAGGAATTTAGAGACCTCTAATAATACTATCCTAAGCAGATATCTGTGGGTTTCAGTTAAGGTGACCAGATTGTCCCACTTTTGGAGGGACATCTGGGGCACCTGGCAAATTGTACTTATGTTGAAATTAAAAATATATATATTACAATACAAATAGATTTAAGGAATTAGATCTGATAGACAGAGTGCCTGAAGAACTATGGACGGAGGTTCGCGACATTGTACAAGAGGTAGCAACTAAAACCATCCCAAAGAAAAAGAAATGCAAGAAATCAAAATGGCTGTCTGAGGAAGCTTTACAAATAGCTAAGGAGAGAAGGGAAGTGAAAGGCAAGGGAGAAAGAGAAAGATACACCCAATTGAATGCAGAATTCCAGAGAAAAGCTAGAAGAGATAAGAATGCCTTCTTAAATGAACAGTGCAAACAAATAGAAGAAAACAATAGAAAAAGAGATCTTTTCAAGAAAATTGGAGATATGAAGAGAACGTTTCATGCAAAGATGGGTATGATAAGGGACCAAAATGGTAGGGACCTCACAGAAGCAGAAGAGATTAAGCAAAGGTGGCAAAATTATACAGAAGAACTATACAAGAGCGAGCTTAACATCCCTGATGGCCACAATGGGGTAGTTACTGACCTGGAGCCAGACATCCTGGAATGTAAAGTCAAATGGGCCTTAGGAAGTCTGAGCAACAATAAAGCTAGTGGTGGTGACAGCATTCCAGTTGAACTATTCAAAATCTTAAAGGACGATGCAGTAAAAGTGCTACACTCAATATGCCAGCAAATTTGGAAAACTCAGCAATGGCCACAGGATTGGAAAAGGTCAGTTTACATTCCAATCCCAAAGAAGGGCAATGCCAAAGAATGTTCAAACTACCGGACCATTGCACTCATTTCTCATGCTAGCAAAGTTATGCTCAAAATCCTACAAGCTAGGCTCCAGCAATATGTGGACCGAGAACTTCCAGAAGTACAGGCAGGATTTCGAAGAGGCAGAGGAACTAGAGATCAAATTGCCAATATACGCTGGATCATGGAAAAAGCTAGGGAGTTCCAGAAGAACATCTACTTCTGCTTCATTGACTATGCTAAAGCCTTTGATTGTGTGGAGCACAACAAATTGTGGCAAGTTCTTAAAGAGATGGGAATACCAGAGCATCTTATTTGTCTCTTGAGAAATTTATATGCAGGTCAAGAAGCAACAGTGAGAACTGAACATGGAATCACGGATTGGTTCAAAATTGAGAAAGGAGTTCGGCAAGGCTGTATACTGTCGCCTTGCCTGTTTAACTTGTATGCGGAGCACATCATGAGAAAGGCGGGATTAGAGGAGTCACAAATTGGGATCAAGATTGCAGGGAGAAATATCAACAACCTCAGATATGCAGATGATACCACTCTAATGGCAGAAAGTGAAGAGGAACTAAAGAGCCTGTTGATGCGGGTGAAGGAGGAGAGTGCCAAAGTTGGCTTGAAACTCAACATCAAGAAAACAAAGATCATGGCATCCGGCCCTCTCAATTCCTGGCAAATAGATGGGGAAGAAATGGAGATAGTGACAGATTTTATTTTCCTCGGCTCCAAGATCACTGCAGATGGGGACTGCAGCAAAGAAATTAAAAGACGCTTGCTCCTGGGGAGGAAAGCTATGGCAAATCTAGACAGCATCCTAAAAAGCAGAGACATCACCCTGCCAACAAAAGTGTGTTTAGTCAAGGCTATGGTATTCCCAGTTGCAATGTATGGCTGCGAAAGTTGGACCATAAGGAAGGCCGAGCGTCAAAGAATTGAGGCTTTTGAACTCTGGTGCTGGAGAAGACTCTTGCGAGTCCCTTGGACTGCAAGGCGAACAAACCAGTCAGTCCTAGAGGAGATCAGCCCTGCCTGCTCCTTAGAAGGCCAGATCCTGAAGATGAAACTGAAATACTTTGGCCACCTCATGAGAAGGAAGGACTCCCTGGAGAAGAGTCTAATGCTGGGAGTGATCGAGGGCAAAAGAAGAAGGGGACGACAGAGAATGAGGCGGCTGGATGGAGTAACTGAAGCAGTAGGTGCAAACTTAAATGTACTCTGGGGAATGGTAGAGGACAGGAAGGCCTGGAGGATCATTGTCCATGGGGTCGCGATGGGTCGGACACGACTTCGCACATAACAACAACAACATATTACAATACTCTTTTTGCGTTCTATTAAACTTTTTGTTGCTCCATATAGACCAAATTTTAAATCAAGAACCCCCCACCCTGTCAATGGTGTCCCGCTTTACCAATGTTAACATCTGGTCACCTTAGTTTCAATGGCGATAACTCTGCTTAGAATTGCACTGTAAAACTGCCAGTCACAATAATCTCAGCTAGCTAATTAAAATGGAGTCACCTTATCTGTTGTATTTCTGGAATCCCCTCTGCTTTCTGCAGCCTTTTGAAATGAAAAGTTAACACTTTAATAGTTCTAATACAGTGCTTTGTCTAAACATAGATAGAACTCTAAGTTCTCTGGGTCCCTCCTTGCCTCAGCGGAGGCATCATGCTGACCCCTAAATATACTCCTCACTCCCGGAGGCATAGGATTAATAGAAGGGGTGCTTGAGCTATGGGAAGTGGGTGGGGGCGGGCTTGGATTGAATGCCGCTGGGATTTTAAGGGAATGGGATCTTTTATGGATTTTATTGTGGGGTTTTTAAATACTGTAAAGGTAAAGGTAAAGGTATCCCCTGTGCAAGCACCGAGTCATGTCTGACCCTTGGGGTGACGCCCTCTAGCGTTTTCATGGCAGACTCAATACGGGGTGGTTTGCCAGTGCCTTCCCCAGTCATTACCGTTTACCCCCCAGCAAGCTGGGTCCTCATTTTACCGACCTCGGAAGGATGGAAGGCTGAGTCAACCTTGAGCCGGCTGCTGGGATTGAACTCCCAGCCTCATGGGCAAAGCTGTCAGACAGCTGCCTTACCACTCTGCGCCACAAGAGGCTCTTAAATACTGTAACTAGCCTCAGGTCAGCATGTAACTGGGAGTGGCAGGTAATACATTGAAAAATAAACAAATACATAAAGTAGGTGTTACAGTCGCTCTACTTTGCCAAACCATCTGTTTTTCCTGAAGGGAGGGGAAATTATGTTTTTCAGAGTACGTTTCAAAGCAATGGCTTCTGAATGTGTTGGTGTATGTGTGCATGTGAGTGCACACACACGATATCAGTCTTTGTAAACTACAAAATGTAGTGAGAAACCAGAAGCTATCCTCATCAGCACCTGAACAGATTTCTTTAGTTCTGCAATAATGAAAAGTGAGTAGGCTCATATGCATATGAAAGAGCTGGATACAGTGACATCATCTCCTTTCCTATTATCAGTGTGCCTGCAAAGGCAATGCTCATTATTTGTCTTTGAACAGGGAAGCTGTGGCGAGTGCAACCCAATCAGAGGAGAAATTCTGGGAGTAGTTTATACTGGAACAGAGCATCTAACGTAAAGACAAGTATGAAATACATACTGGCATTTCCCCCTGCCTTTCTACCTGGCTGACTATGCTATAGGGATGTCTGCTCAGCAAAAGAAAGTTTCATATAATGTGTGATTAATGAGAAACTTGCTATGCATTTTCCAATTCTACAATGAGATGGAATTATTTCTCTCTTGCTAAAACCAAAACAGACATGCAAACATTGACTCTGCAGAATGTTAATGTGGCATATTTCAAAGGTACCTGAGGGTACCATGATTTTTCTTCTGTTGGCTGACATTGTTTTTTTAAGGCACATGCTAATAATGTGAAAGTTGTTATCCAATATATTGTGGGAATGAAATCAAAGTGACACAGCTTCAAAGGCAAATGTTAAGTCAGGATATGCAATGAGAATGGAAGCAGTGGGATCTTTTCTCTTCAGCAGTCTGCTAACTATTTTAACTTTAAAAAAAAACGCCTTTTGCAAAAATGGGGGGAGGATGGGAACCCAGGCAAAAAACTTTGATAGATGCTGATCTGTTGTATTAAATCAGTTTGAGATGGACATTCCACTGGGAGTGATCGATTGGTAAGCACTGGTGGCCCCTAGTGGTCCAAGAGACAAAGTTCCCCTGAAAACAAGATAAAAAGGTAACAGAGAGAAAAAATGGACAATAAATGGACAGTAGATCTCACAGTGCAAATATTTTTTGAGAAAATGTTTTCTGAACAAACAGATCTGTAGTGTCAGCCTGAATAATTATTCATTCACATGAATATGTAATATGTGTAAGGACATGTGAACAAGTTCTGAGTAGCTAAAATATAATTAAGCATTTTCATTGTACTTGTTTCCAAACCGTGAAACTTTCATCTTTAAAATACTATTTCTGAGATTGATCATGTTCTGATATGAGCTGGAACTAAAGGATATGGACTTGCTCACATCCACTCAGCGAGACTGCATGTGGGTGGAAATCATATTCCGCTCATCTAGGTGCCAATTCTCATGGTGAAATCATCATGATGAATATGTGGAATGAGTGGATCCAGAATGAATGTGGCACAAGGTGGAGAAATAGATGAAGTTGTACAATAGTTTTAAAGCTGCTAATACCTATATTTCCCAGAAAGTGGAAGGGGCAACCAGAGAGACTGCTATTTTAGACTTGATTCTCACCAATAGGGAGGAACTGGTTGATGAGGCAAAAGTTGTGGGTATGCTTGGTAGTAGTGACAATGTGATTTTGGAGTTTATGATCTAGGCTGGAGGAAGAGAAAAGATGTACGTAGTCATACATACAGGCTGGACTCCAGGAGAGCAAATTTTAACAAACTTAAATTTATGTTAAGTAGAATCCAGTGGTCAGAAAAACTTGAGATGAAAGTGCAAGAAGGTTGGGAGTTTCTCAAAAGTGAAATACTGAAGGCACAATCACAGATGATTCCCTTGAGAAGGAAAACAGAGGAGTCTATGGAACCAGGGTGGCTCCATAAACAGTTTTCAAAATAATTGAGTAATAAAAAAAGACTCATTTAGTATGCATAGATGTTGCGCCATGGAAGAGGGAAATGTGGACATATCTGTGGGACCAGCATACTTGATCACATGATGGGGAACAGGGTCAGTGTCCTTGGTTCACTTCTTTTCCATGCCTGTTGACTATGTATACACATATCTGTTGTACAGGATTATTGCTCCATTCTAACCCATGTACATTGTTTGAATTGCTGCTGTTTGTTGCCTTGAGTAATAACTTGGAAGAATGTTTGTGCCATATCAGTTCAATAATAATCTGTATGCCACCCTGACCTTTTGGGTATCTTTGTAATTGGACTAGATGGCTGTTTCTTTTCTTCCCAAGTTATCTTCAATGAGCAAATTAAAATGACTAGCCAATCATAGAGCAAACTGATGAAAAGGTCACATTTATGAGGTGTTTGACTTTTTGTAACTGATGGTTCATTTATTTATCTGGTCACAGCATCCTTCTTTCATTAAACAGAGTCACTGTTTAGAAGAAGTTCCAGTGAAAACTTCTGTTCCATTCCCTCTTCTTTTCTTTCTTCTTTCCCTGTTCTTATGCATTCTCTTGAGCTCATGAAGATCAGCTGTTTGATACAAATGAACCTCAGAGACCATTTGGAGTTCACTTACCTTTCCAAGACTTTGTAAATTAGTTCAACATTCATCTTTTTGGTGTTTCTAAATCACAAGAGTGTACATAACACATCACAGAGAGATATAAGCAAAAGAGAAGTCCCCATCCTACAAAATCTATAATTTCCCTTTTAACGCAGAAAGAAAATAGAAGGGAGGGAGGGGAGGAGAACGGGGGAAGAAGAGGAGCAATTACACACAGCATTTTTAATTATTGATTTTCACTAGAGCTTTTTATGTAGTTTATTAGTATTTATATTTTAAATCACCTTGCGTTTCTGTAAGGTGGAAAGGCAGCTAACAATTGGAACTTCTGAGACAGCTTCAGAAGCTCAAAAGCACACCCATATAGATTATGTTAAAATAGTGCCATTTATTACTATCTTGTCTCAGGACAAGATAGTAGCCAGCACTTGCAGGAATGTTTTCACACTTGGGTGGGGAGCAACAAAGCAACAACAGTGACAGCCATTAATCACTAAGGTAGACAGTTTTATTTCTCCAATGGTTTTGTGAACTACAACTGAATTCAAGGGGATTGATTGGCTGTGTTAGCAAAGAATTATCATATGGCATCATATGGCTTAATTTGGATGTTGTGGCGCAGATTACTAATTTCCACTCTTATGGTGGTAGTTCATTAGCCTGAGGAAGAATGCATACACTCAAAAGCTCACACTTTGATTAAATCTTTGTTGGTCTTAAAGGGGCTATTGGGCTATTGTTATCAAATGGTAGTGATTAGAGATGGGCATGACCCAACCCAAACGTCTCTGCAAACCCACAAAATTGGGTAGTTTGTGCCTCACAAACCAGGCTCATATGGCCATGCCCCTGATGACCATGCATGGCTGCCTACAGGTCTTACCCCTCTGTGTGCATTTGCAGGCTTTTTCGGGGGCGGAGTTTCCTCTTTTGGCACATGCCCATTGAGCGTGTAAAGTCCACAAAAATCTGTCTTCTGGCAAGGATGGGGCTTGGGAGGGTTGTTTTTTGTTTCCATGGCTACTCCAATGATGACCTATTTAGCTTGATGGACATCCTCATAAGCCAAGAGTACTGCTCCCTTTGGTTTCAATGAGAATGCCTTGCCCATGAGAACTCATTGCATTGCTTTGCTCTTGGTGGCTGAGGGTGAAAGGGAGACACACATAGCTATTTAGAGGGAGAGAATTTTGTGGGATGGGTGTGGGGTTTAGAGAGAAGAAGCACTTTCAGCTTTACCTGTGGGTCTTCAGCTGCTCATTTCTGGGTGGCATTCACCCCCCCCCCCCAAGATTACCTGACATTCAGATCTTTGCTGAGTTCAGGCAGACATCTTTTAATTTTTGTCTTTGAAGAAGGGGGGAGAGATCTTGTCTTTTAAGGGGGGTGGATTTCCTGGAAACCTGTTATCCTAATTTTCTTTTGGGAAGTGGGGCGAGGGATCATAAACAGAGCCTGATTTCTAGTTACTTTTGTACAAAGTGCTTTTGGGAGGGTGTGGGTAAAAGCTGGTCCTAGATGATTTCAAATGGATCATATGATTTTTACATTGAAATGAAATAAAAGCACCTTCATTCTGTAGACCATGTCTTAGACCAGCGGTAGTCAAACTTCAGATGTCCATGGACTACAATTCCCATGAGCCCCTCCCAGGATTTGCTGTCTTAGACTATAGGCAGCCCTGCAGATGGGGCAAAAACGTGGTTAAAATGCATGGATCCTCATGATTTTTGCAGTGGTTTTGCATCCAGTCACCTCAATCTCACTTTAAGATTATCTATTCTATCAATACCCACAGCATACACCACAAAACCCAAGGAGCCAAACCTTCAGGGCCAAGTCGCGCAGCAAAAGCATGGTTCCAAGAGCCAGATCCTCACAGATTCTCAGGTTTTCTGCATCCATTTACCTCATACTCACTATAAGATCACTTCTTCTATTGATAGCCACATCTTATACCAAAAAAACCCACAGATCCACACCCTCATGGTGATGCCATGGGGCAAAAACATGATTCCAAAGCATGGATCCTCACTGTTTTTGTATCCAGTCACCCCAAACTCACCATAAGATAATCGATTCTATCAATAGCCACAGCATACACCACAAAAATCACAGAGCCACACATTCGTGAGATTCCCCCCTGCAAATCCTTGCAGTCTCCCCCCTGTCAGCTATAATTATCAGCAACTTATGTAGTTTTCTTCAGAACTGAAAAGTGCTGTAAGGAAGGAAGAGTTAATTCATGTCTTTATTTTATTTGAAAAAGCATTTCATTTCATCGTAATATTCTAAACTGCCTGTGCCAATTTGCAACAGCTTGCTTCTTATCCTCACATTTGTTTAAAGCTCCATAACAGACTGATTCATTTTTGTGCTGTTTTTTCAAAACTTGGAGAAACATCACTTTGCACATGGTTGGGAACCTCACTAAACCTTCCTCTACAGACAGTGATTGGCAGCTGCCCCTGTTGTGCAGATGTGAAATGAAAAAAGCCAATTTTCCAAACTGACTTTCTACTTTCTGCTACTATCTGTCATTTTATAGGGGCTCTCGTTAAAGCCAGATGGAAGGCTGCCTGCTTGTAGAGTGTCTATTTTCTGCCACTCACAGATTGTGTCTGTGTCAGGCAATATGTCACTACATTCTCTGCTACATCCTTTTGGTTGCAGGTTGAACTCGTAAAGTTACATAAAATGCCTGCCATTAGCAGGTACGTGACTGATGCCTTTTAAAGAGATGCCTTTTACACACACACACACACACACACACACACACACACATCCATTCTTCGGATAAGTAATTTGTAATACTCTTTCAGATGGGTGGCAGGAGGCTAGATGCACAAGTCATTTTCCAATAATGGAAAATGTCCCCAAAGCAGACAGGAAATACTGAGGACTCATGAGAACACTCTGAGACCTCCAAGTTTTGATATGTGAATTGCTGGAATAAGTAAATCATTTGCCTCATTTGAGTGACACTTGCCCCTGCACCTGGAAGACAAGTACAAAAGCATTTCCACGGCCCATGAAGAGTGATCTTTAACCGGTCCTATTAAATGAAAGAGTAAGGCCACCTGGGGAGGAGTTAGGGCGGGCTCTGTCCAGGATAAAAACTCAGAGGGCCAAATCAGGAGCCGCGAAGCGGCTCCTGATTGGGCCCTCCGAGTGTCCATCCAGAGCCAAGCAGCCAATGGGGAGGCACGCAAAGTGCCTTCCTATTGGCCCCTCACCAGGACAAACCAAAATTCCATTCACCCAGCCCAGTCTGGCTGCCAGTCTGCTCCTGACCACCGCAGGGAGAGGAGGTCAGCAGGGCTGCCGAGGGGGATGAGAACGGAGGCTTGGACAGGCTGTGCCAGCCCTTTTCGCCCCAAGGCTGTCCTAACTGTCAAGTCCAACTGCAAATGGCCTCAGAACCCTGACAGAGCTGGCAGGAGGCTGCAGAGTGCACTCCCTCCCCCCCTTCAGGCCTGCTGCGAAGGAACCTCTGACAGGCCCTGACTGAGGGAAGGAGGCATTTCCAAGAGCAACGCAGGGGAGCCTGAGGGCCTTCCTTTTGAGGGGGGGGGGCTTTCCCCTTCTGCCAAACAGTTGGCTGACAGGGAGGCCATAGAAAAGCCCCTTCTCACTTAAAATACTGCTCTGGCCAGGGGTTAGACACAGCCAAGCCATGTGTCTTTCTTCTTTGCAACTGCAGATTTGAGGTCACTGCACAGCGTTATTCTGCAGAGGAAACTGGCTCTTTTGTCTCCTGTGTCATCTGCACAACAACCCTGTGCAGTAGGCCTCAAGTCTTTCAATTCAACAACAACCTGTGTGGGAAGCCTTAAATGTTTCTTCTCTACCACAACCCTGTCCAAAGTAGCCCTTTCTGCCTGGGGAGCTGATCTTTATACTCTGCAGGTGAGCTGTAATTCCAGGAGCTCTCCAGGCCACACCTGTAGGTTGGCTACCCCTGGGTTGGAAATATTCCTGGAGGTTTGGAGGTGGGACTTCAAAATCGTACAATGCCTCAGAGTCCAGCCTTCAAATGAGCCATTTTTGCCTACAGTTGGTAGGGAGTACAAAAGCATTTCCACGGCCCATGAAGTAGGGAGTGGTGCAGGAGTGTCCCTCCTGGCTATGGGTTATGGCCAGCCCTTACCAGCAACTGTTTGTATTCTGGGGCGCAGACAGGCAGACCAGCATCAGTCCTATGAGTCTGGAAAGTGCAGGAAGATCTAAATAAATATTTACAGCCTGAAACTAAATAGAGAACAAGTAAATGTCTGGAGACACATAGTAACTGAAATAGTAACTGGCAAATAACCTTGGCCTGGCAAATAAAAAAAAACAGTATAAAAAACCTTACTAAGGTCAAGACTGCTGTGCACAGACAGTCTTCCTCTTAGGGTTGCCAGCTTCCCTGTGAGGCTTGCTACCCCACCTCCCTCACGGGGAGTCTGCTATGGGGATTGAAGGGGAAGACGATTGGAAAATGCTTTGAGACACCTGAGGCCTGCTGGGTCACTGCGGCCCATTCCCAGTTCTCTCAGATCTCTCACAACCCTGCATACCTCACAGGTTGACTATTGTGGAGAGACAAATGGAAAAGGTGCTTGTAAATCGCTTTGAGACTCTTTTGGGTAGTAAGCAATAGGGTACAAAAATCCGTTCTTCTAAGGAGCAACCATGAAAGAAGCATGTGGGCACATAACATTTTACCAACAGTGAAAATATGGGAGACAGAAGGAACAGGGTGGACACCTGTGTACTGTGACTACCCCATGTGTATTAGGGCAGAGGGGCATTTCGGTGAATGTGGCCTAATTCACACAAGAAGGGAAATGATGCAGAACTGGGGGGAATTGATTGCCATGTAATCTTCCCCTAAGAAGAGTCTCCAGTCTGATTTTCCCTTCACATATCTGAGGACATAGGTCTGTAAAGCTCAT
This sequence comes from Paroedura picta, assembly GCF_049243985.1. Classification (NCBI taxonomy): domain Eukaryota; kingdom Metazoa; phylum Chordata; class Lepidosauria; order Squamata; family Gekkonidae; genus Paroedura; species Paroedura picta. The sequence continues at coordinate 97,810,961 of NC_135371.1, forward strand.
CTGTAACCACTATGCCAAACTTCCCAAAGATCAGTCCTCTCCCACAATCAACGAACATTCCACACCACAGGTTCTTGACACCCATATCTCCACACCCATACCCTCATTTGCCACCATGCCACCACAACCTCCCACACAACGCACACATTCAACCCCATGCCCTTACAGACTGGACAACTCCTCCCCTTCCTCTTCCCACTGCCAAGCTCTTTGTTGAGTGTGGGAGAAGACTGACCTTTGGGAATTGTGGCATAGTGGTTACAGATGAGCTTTCCAGAGCCATCAGATATGTGAAGGGAAAATTAGACTGGAGACTCATCTTAGGGGGAGATTACATGGCAACCAATTCCTCCCAGTTCTGCATTCAATGTCATTTCCCTTCTTGTGTGAATAAGGCCACAGACACCGAAATGTCCCTCTGCCCTAATCCACATGGGATAGTCACAATACACAGGTATCCATCCTGCTCCTTCTGTCTCCGTTTTTTTTTTTTTTACAATTGATAAAATATTCAGACCAGGGATAGCCAACCTCCAGGTTGGGCCTGGAGATATCCTGGAATTGCTGCTCATCTCCAGACTGCTCATCTCCTGGCAAAAATAGCTTGAAGGGGTGACTGTGTAACATTGTATCTCACTGATGTTTAGAGATGGCAGCCTCTAGGTGGGGTCTGAGAATTCCCTGGAAGTACAGGCTGAGTGGACAGCTCATCTCCAGGAAGTTAGGCTGAGGGGAAAGCTCTCTCCCCTCACATGCATCCCTTCAAAAAGAATGCATGTGGCCCCAGACACCCCTTGGTTGCTTGTCTGGTGATGTCTGCCCATCTGAAGCCTGAGGCCTACTGCTGGCAACTGCAGTGCCTGTTGTTGTTCGCAATCATCAGAAAGGCCAAAGCTGAGAGTGAGCTAAGATTGGCCAGGGAAGCCCATTGTAACAAGAAAAGATTTTTCAGTTACGTGAGGAGCAAACGTAAAGTAAAGGAGGCAATAGGCCCGCTGTTGGGTGCGGATGGACAAACTCTAACGAAAGATGCAGAGAAAGCAGAAAGGCTTAGTGCCTATTTTACATCTGTTTTTTCCCACAGGTCAAAGTGTTTAGGCACATCTAGAGATGGCTGTAGCCAAAGGATAGTGTCTGGGTGGCAGGTTAACATGGATAGAGAGGTTGTCGAGAGGCATTTACCTGCACTGGATGAGTTCAAATCCCCTGGTCCAGATGAAATGCACCCGAGAGTACTCAAAGAACTTTCCAGAGAACTTGCACAGCCCTTGTCCATCATCTTCGGAACCTCTTTAAGGACTGGAGATGTCCCGGAGGATTGGAAAAGAGCAAACGTTATTCCGATCTTCAAAAAAGGGAGGAAGGATGACCCGGGAAACTACAGACCAGTGAGTCTGACCTCTGTTGTGGGGAAGATAATGGAGCAGATATTAAAGGGAGCGATCTGCAAACATCTGGAGGACAATTTGTTGATCCAAGGAAGTCAGCATGGATTTGTCTCCAACAGGTCCTGCCAGACCAACCTAGTATCCTTTTTTGACCAAGTAACATGTTTGCTGGATCGGGGAAATTTGGTTGATGTCATTTACTTGGATTTTAGTAAAGCTTTTGACAAGGTTCCCCATGATGTTCTGATGGATAAGTTGAAGGACTGCAATCTGGATTTTCAGATCATTATGTGGGTAGGGAATTGGTTAGAGAATCACACTCAAAGAGTTGTTGTCAATGGTGTTTCATCAGACTGGAGAGAGGTGAGTAGCGGGGTACCTCAGGGTTCGGTGCTCGGCCCGGTACTTTTTAACATATTTATTAATGATCTAGATGAGGGGGTGGAGGGACTACTCATCAAGTTTGCAGATGACACCAAATTGGGAGGACTGGCAAATACTCCGGAAGATAGAGACAGAGTTCAACGAGATCTGAACACAATGGAAAAATGGGCAAATGAGAACAAGATGCAATTTAATAAAGATAAGTGTAAAGTTCTGCATCTGGGTCAGAAAAATGAAAAGCATGCCTACTGGATGGGGGATACGCTTCTAGGTAGCACTGTGTGTGAACCAGACCTTGGGGTACTTGTGGATTGTAAACTAAACATGAGCAGGCAGTGTGATGCAGCGGTAAAAAAGGCAAATGCCATTTTGGGCTGTATCAACAGAGGCATCACATCAAAATCACAAGATGTCATAGTCCCATTGTATACGGCACTGGTCAGACCACACCTGGAGTACTGTGTGCAGTTCTGGAGGCCTCACTTCAAGAAGGACATCGATAAAATTGAAAGGGTACAGAGGAGAGCGACGAAGATGATCTGGGGCCAAGGGACCAAGCCCTATGAAGATAGGTTGAGGGACTTGGGAATGTTCAGCCTGGAGAAAAGGAGGTTGAGAGGGGACATGATAGCCCTCTTTAAGTATTTGAAAGGTTGTCACTTGGAGGAGGGCAGGATGCTGTTTCTGCTGGCTGCAGAGGAGAGGACACGCAGTAATGGGTTTAAACTTCAAGTACAACGATATAGGCTAGATATCAGGAAAAAGTTTTTCACAGTCAGAGTAGTTCAGCAATGGAATAGGCTGCCTAAGGAGGTGGTGAGCTCCCCCTCACTGGCAGTCTTCAAGCAAAGGTTGGATACACACTTTTCTTGGATGCTTTAGGATGCTTAGGGCTAATCCTGCGTTGAGCAGGGGGTTGGACTAGATGGCCTGTATGGCCTCTTCCAACTCTATGATTCTATGATTCTATGATTCTAAGGCCAAGTCATTGCCTAATAAAAATAGATCACCTAATTTCCCACAAAGTTTCACTGTCTCCTGTCCTGTAAAGCAGTGGTCCCCAACCCCCGGGCCCCGGTCCGAGCCGCGGCTCCCTCTCCCCCCCCCCCCTGCAGCAAGAAGCTCGCCAGGCTGCGAGCAAATCGGCCGCTGAAACTCCACTGGTTACCTCTTCATTTCCTGGTTTAATTCAAGGAGCTGATTGTTATTCATAAAGCCCTTCAACAGCCTGTGACTTACATATCTAATGAAGTGCCTTTTCTGAGATGATCATGTGTGCCATCTGTAGTCACCAGGTGCCTCACTTTTGGCAGTTCAATTTGTTTGGGAGGTCCTGCTTGTGTGTGCTCATTCTCAGTGATCCCATCCACATTGTGGAACAGATTGCTGGACATGGCACAGGGAGATTGGTGCCTTCCATGAAAAGGGCAGAATGACATCATTTCAACACACCTTTAATAAATGAATGTTTCTAATTAGCATGTGCTCATGATATATCTCACAGGATGTGCTTTTTTATGTCGTTTACCTATATTTGTACTAGTTATATTATTGGACCATGCAGAAGGCCAGATAGCCTTTTAAAAAAATCTGTAACCGCTCTGCGGGAGCGGTATAAATAAAAGAGTAAGGGTGGTAGGGATGGGCCATGTCCGTGATGAGCAATGGGGCCGATTGGCCCCTTGCCCATGGACTGACAAGTTAGGAGGCGTGCAGCGCCTCCCGTCCCACCCTCCCACCATGGCTGCCTTTGGGCACCTGCCACCATTACGCGGCTGCCCACCTACAAGGTAGGTCGCAGGCCAGCCGGGGGACCCTTCCGAGCACCACTCGGCCCTCTGACGCTGACATGGATGCGCCAGCGAGGGGGCCGGCCCTGGGACCCTTCCGATGGCCCTGGGACCATGGCCAACGTATCGCCAATGTGTTGACCCTCCTTTCCAGGCTGGGAAAACCCTCCTTCACCTGTCCCCCTCCTCCTCCGCAACGATCTCCCGCGGCCCCGGGGAGCACGCCGGATGTGTTGCTGATGCACCGGCCGTGCTTCCCAGGCCAGGGGAAGCCTTCCATGCCCGTCTGCCTCCCCGACAATCCCCCACCCAGCAATACAACCTCGGGATTGGCCACAGTAAATACTGTGATAGGAAACCATCAAGAAAGACTGGTTGCTATGAAGAGAAAGGCAATGGCAAACTTACTCTGCTTCTTTCTTACCTGGAATGCCCTTTAAATGGGATTGCTATGGGTTGGTTGTGACATAATGGTACATTCTTCTTCTTCCAGTCTACTTTTTCTATATCTGAAAGGTTACAAGAAAGGCATAGAATTCAACAGAGAAGAAATGTTGCACTATTAAAAGTTTTTTTTGCTACGTGTTCAACACGTTGTAAACAGTTTTGTACAAATTGCTTTCCTACAAGCCTATTTTCTTTCAAAGGAAACTTGAAAGACTTTGCATTGTGGCTATACTTTTAAGGTTTTTATATTTCATCAGGCTTTAATAGTTTGTTTGTAGTTTATGAATATCTTGATGTGTATTATTGATGTGAAGTGTTTTTTAATTTTAATTGTAAGCCTTGTTCTGTAGAGAACTGCTGGGAAATAAAAAGCAATATGATAAGACTTACAGTTGATATGGTATAATCAACAGTGAAATTCCTAGAGCAGTGGTTCTCAACGATTCCGTCTCAGCGACCCCAACTGCGTTAGTGGTGGGGGCAGTGTGTGCACACATGCGGGCAGGTGCACAACAGTCAGGGCGGCATGGAGGCGGCCATTGCCATGGCTCCTCCTCCACCGCTCATCACCACTGCCTACCACCTGCTGCCGCCTGCCACCCCCTGCTACTGCCGCCCGCCACCAACCAACCTGAGGACCCCACAGAAGGGGCCAGGAGATCCCAATTGGGTTTAGGACCCTAGGGTTGGGAAACACTGTCCTAGAAGAAGGTGGATATGCTCACAGGAGAATTAGCCTCCATGAGGTAAAATAGGGTGGAAGACCAGGTTGCTACTTGACACAATTTGATATTTTATCCATACATGGGCGCTCTGTCTCACACACTGTGCAGATAGCCTGTGGGAGTGGGGAGAGGTACTCACCATTTCCCATGACACTTCCTTCCCCACTGAGTACTTTAAAAACAACACTCAGAGGATTGTCTGTCTGTCTGTCTGTCTGTCTATCTATCTTCATCTTTGTCATCGTCGTCATCTATCAGCATATACAATCTTCCCTTTACCAGGAACACAGTTGCTTCCTCCCACACATCCATATTCATACTAGGGACATCATGATTTCTTTTCTTTTTCTATTATCCTGTCTTAATAGCCTGCTTGTTATTCTCCAGTTCTAAAGACTTTTTAGATACATGCTTTCACCAGCATAGTCAGATAATGGAATACGCATAAATTAGCTATTTTCCCCATGTACTATTCCTGATCATTGTGGTGAAGAATCATATTGGCTGGGCCCAATCTGTTGAATGATGGCCATTTTCTGTTCCAGTATGTTAACTGATCAACCCAATTTCTTAGGACTCCGGTTAAGGAAGTGACTTGCCATTGCTGGAAAGAAACTGATGGACTAGAAAGGTGCTTGTTATGATCCAGTGGGGCTCTTTTTACATTCTTATCTCAAAAAATAAATACATTGATATTTTATTTTTAATGTATTGCTTTTGCCAAATGCCTAGGTGCTGCAAATATGTTGGAGATTTATTGATGCATTAATGCAAAGATGTATTATCTGATTGTTCTAGTAGACTGAACTTAAAAAAAAAACAATAAGAGGCAGCTGAGCTGTGCAAAGTACATCTTCATGAAAATTTAATGAGCAAAAGACCTGTTGTTTCATTTGCACTTATCCTATATATATTTGTTGTTGTTATGTGCGAAGTCGTGTCCGACTCATCGCGACCCCATGGACAATGATCCTCCAGGCCTTCCTGTCCTCTACCATTCCCCGGAGTCCATTTAAGTTTGCACCGACTGCTTCAGTGACTCCATCCATCCACCTCATTCTCTGTCGTCCCCTTCTTCTTTTGCCCTCGATCTCTCCCAGCATTAGGCTCTTCTCCAGGGAGTCCTTCCTTCTCATGAGGTGGCCAAAATATTTGAGTTTCATCTTCAGGATCTGGCCTTCTAAAGAGCAGTCAGGGCTGATCTCCTCTAGGACTGACTGGTTTGTTCGCCTTGCAGTCCAAGGGACTCGCAAGAGTCTTCTCCAGCACCAGAGTTCAAAAGCCTCAATTCTTTGACGCTCGGCCTTCCTTATGGTCCAACTTTCGCAGCCATAAATTGCAACTGGGAAGACCATAGCCTTGACTAAACACACTTTTGTTGGCAGGGTGATGTCTCTGCTTTTTAGGATGCTGTCTAGATTTGCCATAGCTTTCCTCCCCAGGAGCAAGCGTCTTTTAATTTCTTTGCTGCAGTCCCCATCTGCAGTGATCTTGGAGCCCAGGAAAATAAAATCTGTCACTATCTCCATTTCTTCCCCTTCTATTTGCCAGGAATTGAGAGGGCCGGATGCCATGATCTTTGTTTTCTTGATGTTGAGTTTCAAGCCAACTTTGGCACTCTCCTCCTTCACCCGCATCAACAGGCTCTTTAGTTCCTCTTCACTTTCTGCCATTAGAGTGGTATCATCTGCATATCTGAGGTTGTTGATATTTCTCCCTGCAATCTTGATCCCAATTTGTGACTCCTCTAATCCCGCATTTCTCATGATGTGCTCTGCATACAAGTTAAATAGGCAAGGCGACAGTATACAGCCTTGCCGAACTCCTTTCTCAATTTTGAACCAGTCAGTGATTCCATGTTCAGTTCTCACTGTTGCTTCTTGACCTGCATATAAATTTCTCAAGAGACAAATAAGATGCTCTGGTATTCCCATCTCTTTAAGAACTTGCCACAATTTGTTGTGCTCCACACAATCAAAGGCTTTAGCATAGTCAATGAAGCAGAAGTAGACGTTCTTCTGGTACTCCCTAGCTTTCTCCATGATCCAGCGTATGTTGGCAATTTGATCTCTAGTTCCTCTGCCTCTTCGAAATCCTGCCTGTACTTCTGGAAGTTCTCGGTCCACATATTGCTGGAGCCTAGCTTGTAGGATTTTGAGCATAACTTTGCTAGCATGAGAAATTAGTGCGATGGTGCGGTAGTTTGAACATTCTTTGGCATTGCCCTTCTTTGGGATTGGAATGTAAACTGACCTTTTCCAATCCTGTGGCCATTGTTGAGTTTTCCAAATTTGCTGGCATATTGAGTGTAGCACTTTTACTGCATCGTCCTTTAAGATTTTGAATAGTTCAACTGGAATGCTGTCACTACCACTAGCTTTATTGTTGCTCAGACTTCCTAAGGCCCATTTGACTTCACATTCCAGGATGTCTGGCTCCAGGTCAGTAACTACCCCATTGTGGTCATCAGGGATGTTAAGCTCGCTCTTGTATAGTTCTTCTGTATAATTTTGCCACCTTTGTTTGATCTCTTCTGCTTCTGTGAGGTCCCTACCATTTTGGTCCCTTATCATACCCATCTTTGCATGAAACGTTCTCTTCATATCTCCAATTTTCTTGAAAAGATCTCTGGTCCTCCCCATTCTATTGTTTTCTTCTATTTGTTTGCACTGTTCATTTAAGAAGGCATTCTTATCTCTTCTAGCTTTTCTCTGGAATTCTGCATTCAATTGGGTGTATCTTTCTCTTTCTCCCTTGCCTTTCACTTCCCTTCTCTCCTTAGATATTTGTAAAGCTTCCTCAGACAGCCACTTTGATTTCTTGCATTTCTTTTTCTTTGGGATGGTTTTAGTTGCTACCTCTTGTACAATGTTGCGAACCTCCGTCCATAGTTCTTCAGGCACTCTGTCTATCAGATCTAATTCCTTAAATCTATTTGTCACCTCCACTGTGTATTCGTCAGGGATATGATTTAGTTCATACCTGAGTGGCCTAGTGCTTTTCCCTACTTTCTTCAATTTAAGCCTAAATTTTGCAACAAGAAGCTCATGATCTGAACCACAATCAGCTCCTGGTCTTGTTTTTATTGACTGGATAGAACTTTTCCATCTTTGGCTGCAGAGCACATAGTCAATCTGATTTCTGTGTTGACCGTCTGGTGATGTCCATGTGTAGAGTCGTCTCTTGGGTTGCTGGAAAAGAGTGTTTGCTATGACCATTGTATTCTCTTGACAAAATTCTACCAGCCTGTGCCCTGCTTCATTTTGTACTCCAAGGCCAAACTTGCCTGTTATCCCGGTTATCTTTTGGCTTCCTACTTTAGCATTCCAATCCCCCATGATGATAAGCACATCATTTTTGGGCGTTGCTTCTAGAAGGTGTTGTAGGGCTTCATAGAACTGATCAACTTCATCCTCTTCAGCAGCAGTGGTTGGGGCGTAGACCTGGATCACTGTGATGTTGAATGGTTTGCCTTGGATTCGAACTGAGATCATTCTGTCATTTTGGGGATTGTATCCCAAGACTGCTTTTCCTACTCTCTTATTGATTATGAATGCTACTCCATTTCTTCTGTGAGATTCTTGTCCACAGTAGTATACCTGATGGTCATCTGAATTAAATTCACCCATTCCTGTCCATTTTAGTTCACTGATTCCTAAAATGTCGATGTTCAGTCTTCTCATTTCTTGTTTAACCACGTCCAGCTTGCCTTGATTCATGGATCTGACGTTCCAGGTTCCTATGGAATAAAAATCTTTACAGCATCGGACTGTCTTTTCGCCACCAGTTACTTCCACAACTGAGCGTCCTTTCGGCTTTGGCCCAGCCGCTTCATTCATTCTGGCGCTACTCGTACTAGCCGTCTGCTCAACCCCAGTAGCATATTGGACACCTTCCGACCTGAGGGGCTCATCTTCCAGCGTCATATCGTTATGCCTATTGGAACTGTCCATAGAGTTTTCATGGCAAAGATACTGGAGTGGTTTGCCATTGCCTTCTCCAGTGGATCACCTTTTGTCAGAGCTCTCAGCTATGACCTGTCCATCTTGGGTGGCCCTGCACGGCATAGCTCATAGCTTCACTGAACTACGCAAGCCCCCTTGCCACAACAAGGCAGCGATCCTTGAAGGGGGTCCTATATATATATATATATATATATCAGTACAACAAACAACTGTTCATGCAGAAATATTAAGCTTCTGGTTCTCATAATATGGGGATGCAGAGCCCCTTGAATGCAAAGCATTTGGAAGCAGGGCATACATTTTGGGGAACAAAAAGGATCCTAAATAGGTAAGGAGCCTACCTCTCTGACAGAAACTGGTCAGCTGTCCTGCTATCCCCCTCTGAGGTTTTCTGCTGCTCCAATTACATGCTCATACCAGAATTGGGCAGAGTTGATGGATAAAGATGGTTTCTCATGTGACATTTTAGAAGGGATAGGAGACATGCTATGCTATCTCTTATAATGCTGTGCATTAGTGACCTAACCTACATACTATTTTACCAAACATCTGTTTGCATCCACAGAACTCTGTTCAGTGAACAAGGAATTTCTGGTATAGATGGTTAGTCCTGGCTATGTTTGAGACCTCAGGAGTTCAAATAAGTTTATAATAGGGTCAGAGCTCATATTGCCCTAGTCTAATCCCTGTAAAAGTCAGGGGAGCTCAAACACTCACTAATTTAGTGCAGTTATAAACAGGGAGCTGATTTTTTTGGTATACTGTTTGACTTGCAGGAGGGCATTTGGGGCTGGAATACGATGTGACACATAGTTATTGGGTATCATCCTACCCGCTGGGTAGGTTGGATCCCCTTGAGAGTGGATCCCCTTGTCTACTGAAGTCCGCCACTAAGGGAAGCGACTTATGAGGGGAAGCAAACTGGGTGCAAAACCCAGGGCCAACTAGCAGAACGAGCCCCTGGCCTCCCCCTTTAGCTGTGCTTGTTTAAATGCCATCTTTTATGGAGCCCCAAACCCCCGGGAGTCCAATCGCACATCGGACACCCTGACAACAGGCTCCACCCCATGCAAACCTGCAGCTGTGATGAAATATCAACCATGAAACATA